>NC_059365.1:25540000-25857500 GCF_019703515.2 Myxocyprinus asiaticus
CAGGCTGAGAGAGAAAAGGAAAGAAGGATCGGTTGAGTGGGACATATGCAGTCTCCTCTGGTGGGGTCTGACAGTTCTGGGTCAGTCTTCTTCTTCCTGGTTTTATCCAACATGCAGCAGTGGTGGTAGCCAGGACGCTGAGAAAATAGAAAGGCTTATTGAGATAATGATATGGTGTACATCAGTGACAGGCGTAAGCTTCGGGCCTTGCCACTAAGCCAGGCTCGGTGACATTCACAGCCATATCAGTGTTAAGCACCCCATCCGCCCCCTCTTCAAGCTTATTACACATTGCTGCCATGTGTCTTACAGCAAGGTCTTGAATAAGAAAATTGTTTGAATATGATTATTTGTTTTGTTATTTGAATATGTTATTTGTCATTGAAATTAGAGAGACATCCAATTATAGTTAATATCTTAATAGCAGGTTTATTATAACTATATTGGATCCCACATTCAAAGGTTAAGACAAGAGACACATCTTTCTTTGATTCTTTAATTCTGCTCGTCTGTTTTAGAATATGTAGAAAGACATTGTAATACATTAAAGGAGATTATACTGATCAGAGACCACCTGCAAGCTTGTGTGCCAAATGAGAGCACAGGCTAATGCTGAGATCTTATGGTCAAATTTGGAGCATATCAAATCCACCATATGCAATCTTTCCTGCGTCAGAATTTAGTGGGCATTTTGGTTTTTCTAATTTTCTCAATAGCATACAGATCAAGAGTAGCAAAGAAAGAAAATATGATCCTTAAAGGGATAGTTCACCCAAAAATGAAAATTATTTCATGCCATTCCAAATGTGTATGACTTTCTTTCTTCTGCTGAACACAAACACAGAAGAATATCTCAGCTCTGTAGGTCCATACAATGCAAGTGAATGGATATTAAAACTTTGAAGGTCCAAACGCATATAAAGGCTGTATAAAAGTAATCCATACGACTCCAGTATTTAAATCTATATCTTCAGAAGCGATATGATAGGTTTGGTTGAGAAACAGATATTTATGTCCTTTTTTTACTATCAATCTCCACTTTCACTTTGTTCTTTTTTTTTTTTTTTTGCCGATTTGCATTCTTTGTGCATATCACCACCTACTGGGCAGGGAGGATAATTTATAGGAAATGAGGACTTAAATATTGATCATATCACTTCTGAAGATATGGATTTAACCACTGGAGTCATATGGATTACTTTAATGCCTTTTGGAGCTTCAAAATTTCTGTCCACCATTCACTTGCATTGTATGGACCTTCAGAGCTGAAATATTCTTCTAAATATCTTTGTTTGTGTTCAGCAGAAGAAAGGAAGTCGTACGTATCTGGGATGATATGAGGGTGAGTAAATGATGAGATAATTTTCATTTTTGGGTGTACTATCCCTTTAACATAAGCAAAAGGACACCTCTGTTGTTGCATATTTTATTACCTTGGGTCAACAAACTTGCATTTTTCCATTAGCTTAAATACTTTGCAGCAAATATTGTTTATCAAACAAGATTGTTTGGAGATTAGCAAAATATAATGCTCTAGAATTAAGTGGCATTAACTATGAGTTGTGACATAATTATTTTGCACCAAGACATTTTTAAAGCCATGCTTGTTCATTAAAATTCAGAAAGCCTGTTTTGTAAAAGGAAGCCAAGAGAAGGGGACGACACATTTCTGGGAGGAAAACTGAATACCTACAAGAGACATTCAAGGTCATGCTTGGAAGATAATTATTTGCCACTTCGGAGCTCGGCTTAAGTCGACATTGTATTTGTTAAATGTCACTCGCAATTAAATTTGGTAATATAACTTGGAAAAGGTCACACACTAAGCTCTGTGGCAGTGTCTAGTCCCAGACCCATTTACCTCCCAGTCCTGTCATTGTCACCCCTACAAACACAAGACCGTGTTTTTCCCTGCCATTGTGCAACTAATTACACAGATTACACTGATTAGATTTGTGACTCAGGTTTTATTGGTGCCCTTAATTGCCTAAGATGATTGCAAATTATAGGGGAAAGCGTGGAGGCACAGAGTCGGTTTGTCTTCACCTTGAGTGGACAAAGTCACAGAGCCAGTCTCCGGTTGCAAGTTTGCTGTTCGTGATTTCATTATGTAGTGAAGGAAGTCTTAATTCAGTGGAGTGAAATATCATTAAAATTGACCAAATTATTTATTTACAGTTCTTACAGGAATGTACAAGACAGTATTTTATATGACGTTAACAGTTTTGTCTCTTGTTATACACTGCCTCCTCACTCATGTTTTGTGTGTGTATGTGTGCATTTGCACACACACTCGGTTTTATTACAGGCCTCAGTATTACAAGGTGATAGAGGAGTGTGTGTCCCAAATCGTCCTCCACCGTAGTGGCATGGACCCTGATTTTGGCTACAGGGAGAGGCTAGATGTAGACTTCAGTCACCTCATCGGTAAGTCACCCAAATGTGCCTTTCACTTTTATTAGGCAGAAAATGTCTTTGCAGACTGCACTTCCTCATAAGTTATTATTCATTGGTGCAACTAATTTTTCCAGACTATTGAATTCTGTCCATGGTCATCGGATAAAGAGGCCAAAACGTTTCAGAACGGATAAAAGGAGTTTCATGTTTCTTTAACAAGCTTTAGGTAAAAGTGAGAGAACTTTATTGAGTTATATCACATCAATGAATTCCACGGAAAGACTTTTTGGGGCTTAATAGGATATTCACACTAAGATTATAGTCTTGCAAGGGTCCAGACTATATTCTGTCTTACATTAGTGTGAAATCATGTGGTGCTGACGGAGACACAACTGCAGTTGATAAAACTTTGTGATTTCCTGGAGTAGATCTAATTATCATCCCTCGGTCCCCATGAGAGGCCTGTCTGAAACACCTGCACTCACTTGACACATAAGATGAGGTACACTTATTATGCATTAATAAAACATTATTTGAGGAGCCGGGCTGGCATGTCACGTCTTATAAATGCAGCTCAACTTCAGTGGTTGTGGTTTGTATTTCTAGACATTTATCACTTGTTTCTTTTGATTGTCTTCAATCTGTGTCTGATGTGGAAGCATCATCTTAACAATACTCTGTGCAATTTGTGTATACATTTGTTTTTTTTTTTTGTCTTTGCATGTACACTCCTGCTTGTGTATGACAGATCAATGTGTAGATAAAGCCAAAGTGGAAGAGAGTGAGCAGAGAGCGGATGAATTCTCCAAAAAGGTGAGTCTATTAATCACCCTGAGTGCAGCCATTGGTATGCAACTGGGCTGCTGTCACCAAACTCCCATGAGCGGTGAGACAGCGCATTGATTGCTCTCGCTTGATCAATAGCTGGCAGCAGTGCAACATGATCTGTATCAGTGCAAGCAGAATCGATAATGATGCTCCAATCTGCAAGCTTGTTTGTGCCATACTGGGAACACTTTAAGATATTTACAGGCACTGTTTCAAATAGTATTAGAGGCCCAGACTTACTATATTGTAATCTTTGAATTTAAATGCTTCCTCTGGAGCTTCATTTGGATGCTGTGCTAACACTAACTGGTGTTGTCAGTGAAGCCAAGAACTAGAGTAGTGGTGGCATAGTGGACTAAAGCACAGAACTGGTATAAGGGAACTGGCATAAGGTTGCTAGTTCGATCCCCACAGCCACCATTGTGTCCTTGAGCAAGGCACTTAACTCCAGGTTGCTCTGGGGGGATTATCCCTGTAATAAGGGCACTGTACGTCGCTTTGGATAAAAGTGTCTGCCAAATGCCTAAATGTAATGTAAATGTAAAATGTAAATATCCCATGATGTTCTGAGAGAACACCCATACACAGTTTACTGTCAAACTCAGCTAATTGTCAGCCAGACATCTGAGGCAATTTAATGACAGAGTAAGACATATCCTACTTGTGGGTGGCTACAAACATTGTTCAGGTGTCCTGTGGCCCCCAATAGTATGTGGGTACTTTTGGACACTGAAGTTACACTCAAAAATGTATGCATTTCATTGCATTAGAAACAAAATATCAAACCAAGTGGCTTCTGCAAACTAATGATACTAGAACGTTTTTCTTAACTAGCTTAACTTTTCTGATCCATTTTTGAAATGGCTTTTAAGCAAGTGTTTTTTATGTGATTAATGCAATATTTCTTTAAAATAAATGCCTCTTGGTTTAATTTTTTAATTTTTTTAAATTTGTAATTTATATATATATATATATATATATATATATATATATATATATATATATATATATATATATATATGCATTTAATGCATTGCAAAGACATTAAAAAATATGTTGTGTTTAAGCCTTTTTACGCCTAGCCCTGGATCAATATGATGATGAGGATGATTATTGTGATGGTACTCATAAAAGGCAAAGTGAGACATGATGAGGGTGTTGATGTGTCCTGTGGTTGAAAGCCTCTGCAGAGACATTACATCAATGTGTTACTCTTTGCAGTTCGACGAGGAGTTCAGCGCACGGCAGGAAGCACAGGCCGAGCTGCAGAAACAGGAGGAGAAAATTAAAGGGTTGGAGGCCCAGATCAACACCCTACAGGCCCAGGTAACACTGCATAGCCTAATACACATGGTCTTTCTCTTCATCACCACTTTAGGTCTAAACTTTAAACTTCAGCTGTGCACTCCTTTTGAGCAACCCCGTTGGTGTGCCCATTCTACAGCTCTGTACTCTGTACCTAAGGATATCAAAACACTAAAGAAAGCTACCACCAACACTTGTGTCTCATGTGTTCACCTTTAACATGCATAGATTAGCCTTCCATTGGCCCTGGTTATAGCACAAAAGGGATTTGTGCTATATTTCTGTCCTCAAATCCTCTGAGGCCTCTTTTATCTTCTCTCTTGAGAGCTTGGTGGTTCACATCGTGCCTTGGAAGAGCCCATTATCCTACAGATCCATGAAGCAACACACCCACTTGAGTTTCCAGACCGCCTTCCCATTCCGCACAACTATTCACAAATGGCTATTAGACCACTAGGCATTAAATTATTTCTATCCATCATGAAAGCTCCTTAAATCTTAATTCCTCCGCTCAGTGACTGTCATCAGATGCCCTGGAAATGAGCTTTACAAGCACATTAGGATCACTTTTGCTTATTTTTGTGTGTTGTGCGGTCATATGAAGCAGTTTTTCCTCTGTCTCCTTCAAATTGTAATGTAATGGATAATGTGGTGGCTAAGGGAGAAACTCAGCTAATTTGACCAAATTGAATCCTTTTTATCCTTCATCATGAATGCAGCGGTGCTCTAAGTGGGTATTTTAAGACTTGGGGGATTGTATGATTTAATAAGAGGCCAATCTCCTCCTCAAATGCTTGGATTTGATTTTTCTCAATTGCTCCACTGCAGCCTGTTCCTAGCTATTGTATGAACTGTATGAGGGATTGCATTACGTCTGTGGCTCTCACATCATTGTTATCAAGAAAAACCCACAGACCTTCTCTAACAAAATTACTGCTATATCCTACTTAACCCAGTTTGAAACATTTTAGATTTTAGTGCTGCCTTGGGACAAAATAAATACAAAAATAGCTTGTTTGCTAGCTTATAGAGTTTTATAGAAAATATACAAAACATTATCCATGGGGTAAATAGTTTTCCATAAACAAATATTTTAAGTTGGAAAATCTTGCACATTGTCTTCATGTTTGCTTACTTGCATCATCAAGCACTATTGCCCCCCAACCCTCCACAAGTTGCGGCCAAGGTCTCTGGCAGCTTGGACTACCATTCATCCTTACAGATTCACCAAATGGGTTCATTAGTGAAGGCGGAGCTGGAATGGGCCATTCCTTCCCGTGTGAAGCGAAGCTTTTCTGAGCCCAGCACTTCATTTGTGTGCAGTCCTCACCCCTGTACTTCATCTGCCCGAAGAGCCGAATCACGCCACGTTACCCACTCGGGCTCCCTCCTTTCCTACATCTGCCTCGTACATCACTCTCTCAACTCCTACACATATTCATGAGCCCAGGCCTCCCTGTGTTTCGCACCTCATCAGTCACCATCATCCCTCTTTTTCTGCACTGTCCATGCTGAACCCCCACCCCAATGACTGCTCACTTGCTCACTTCTGCTTTTCTTTCTTCAACCACTGTCTCCCTCACACCCTGTCTACACTGGACAAGAGCGATCTACACCGGAAGTGACCATCACGTCCCGTTGTGCCAGCAGTGCTATTTCTGACGTGCTGCACACACTTGTTGCTACAACTGACAGCTGATTGTCCTTGATTGTCATCTTTTTAGAACGTTCACTTTTACGCATGCACTTTTAGACAGCCTCAAGCTGTTGCGGTGCAAAGTAGAAAGGGTGTGTTACTAGTGTTATTACCATTAACAGAAACTAAGACGGAAACTAAATAGTGTACAATTACTGTATTTCCGTTAACATAACATAATTGAAAAAAAAAAAAAAAAAGCATTTTTATGGGTCCTGATAACTTTTATGAAATAAACTAGAATAAAACACATAATAAAAATGACCACAAATGCATTTTAGTTTTTGTTGTTGACACATGGTATATTATAAAATGTAAAACATTTTCAACCTGCCTTTCTTAAATTAAAAGACTACTCTAACACAATAATAACACTAAAGAAATTTGGCACTGAGAAATGTAACATTGTTAAACATGTTTAAATAAAAACAGATAATGCATTAATTTAAAATACTAAAAGTTAAACTAAATGTATTGAGAAACTAAAACTAAACTGAAACTAGAATACACACACAAAAAAAAATAAGAAATAAAATAAAAAATAGTAAAAACTAATGAAAGTTATGTTTAGTTTATTTAATGGAATTTGAAAATAAAATACAAATTAAAATAAAACTAAATAAAAAATGTAAACCTATAATAACCTTGAGTCTTACTGCACAGTGATCCCCGTCTTTCTGAAGCTCAGTCATCTCCAGCGCATTAACAGGTAGAGTAGCGTATCGGAGCCCTGGAGACATACTCCTTCCAAGCGTGCGCTCTGAAGGCACTTTCAAAGTGTTGGCTCCAGAACATTGTCGCATCAACACATGTCTGCTTCTGCTGTGAACATGTAATGTACTCAATAAAGAAGAACCACGATATTAGCATGAGAGTGTTCTACTCATCCCGTGGGTGTGTGGGCACATCTAAAAGTGATATAAACTCGTAGGTTGTCATGCACAATGCTGACAAATTGTACCCTTTATTAGACATGCAGTGTAAAACTCTTGTCTCACTGCAGTTTCAGTAGGTTGTCAGGTGGGGGGTACAAGACACATCACCATGAAAACTGACTAGTGGAAAATGTGCTTACCCACACTAGCTTTTGACTTGTTTTTTGGTGTCAGGTAAAAATGAGTTAAAACTTGGTTTCTTAACACAGTCCTTTATGAAATATTATAAAAAAAAAATAAATAAAAAAATTATAGACAGCTTAGCTCATCAAAGCCACACTGCAGAAAATTTGTACAGACTGAATATAAAATAGAAAGAATAAAATAATAATGTATATACATAAAATATAAATTATTTATATAAGTTTAGGAAAGGGCATGCATTATAAGGCCCCTTGCTCAGATGTTCTTCCCAGCACAGTTTTAAATAAGCATATAACCAGGTTCTGTTGCAGCATGCTGCCTTCTTTATTTTGAGGTGGATGTTTGATCCTTTCCCCCTCTTGATTTGTTTGGAGTTTTTAATTATTTCATGTTAACACCAACAAAACGCAACACATATCTACAGGTATGTTACCACTTCCCTTCCTCTCTTTGCCATTCATGTGAAAGGGAATGGAGTTAGAGGTGAGGAATCGAATGGTAGCTCACTTAATAATTCAGAGCTCAAGTGATACTGGGGTAGTAATCTCTTTCGCATCACCCTGATAGGTTTCAGAAAGCTCTGCAGTCAACTGTCTGTACAGGGCTGGGTCAGTGCCTTATTGCCACTGCTGGGCTGGATTAGCCAGAGAGTTTGGAGGTAATGATGCCCATAACAACAGCACTATGCTAGAGTCTTGGAGCTGGTTGCCATGTGCCCTGTGTTGTTGCCATGGCCAGTAACAGGGCAGACAACCCAACCATTCACCTTTACAGACTGATTAGTTTGAGATGCAGTGCATTACACCATCCCTGTTTCTCTATTCCTCTGTCTCTCACTCTTTTTTCTTTGAAAAAGTGATCATGCAGAATAAGAAGATGCTATTGTTGTTCTTGACTGACTGACAGACTGCCTTATGTTCTGCTCTTTTGCGTCTATAGAAAAATAAATAAAATATACCAACAAAATAAAAGCTTGCTAAACTCTACAAGCAAGGACAGCATTTAAAACCGGATCAATGTTCTTTCAGCGGTCTTCACCATGGAAGTATCCATCTTCATGTCTTTAATATTTGATTCCACCCTATGTAATATGGGGAAACTGCACCATATAAGTGTATTTCAGAGGCAGTGGAGTATGCTCCCTCTGAATAAAAAGAGGCTGTTAAGATGTTATTTTCCCCCCTTTACTTTTTGAAAAGAGGCAGCTCATAGCGAGTTCAAAGCAGGAGCGAAGCTTTGCTGAATCTAAGTGCTTGCACTAAATTCATTGGGTGTGTCATAAGTGGTGGAATGATGGTGAGGATATGACATGACTTGAAAGAACAGGATTCCAAAAGAGACCGTAAAGCCACTCAAAAGCACAAAAAGCTGCATTGGCTGCACAGTGAACAAGTTACTGCATTCTCGATCCTTGTTGTGTTGCACCTTGTGTGTTGCTTTTCAAATGGACAATATTGGAATACAATCAGCAGGAAAATAACCAGAGCCAATTGTGTTCGAAGCTGAAACTGTGAAAGGGTGTTCAATGATGTTCTTAATTTATGAATTCATCCAGTGCAAACCTTTCCATAAGCAAGTGGCTCTCAACATCCACTAATGAATCTCTGTACTGCTTCATTAGTAGGCAAGCGTGGGGTTTTCACTGAGCTGCTTGCATCTGAATACTTGCTGTCCCTTTTACCAAAGTGTTACTGCTGTTTGACCTTGTAACTTCAGCATTAGTGAGTAAACTTTGGCTCACATTCTTTTCTTTTATCTGCCTATTACAGCTATGGAATCTGTTCTCTGATGCTAAACAGCATCTTTCATTGCCTTACTGTTGCTCTGTCTGTCTGTTTATCTGTCTGTCTGTTCCTCACCTGTCTAGTTGACTAGTGAGAGAGACAAGCTAAGAGAAGCAGAGAAATGCATCAGTGAAAGAAACAACAAGGTGGGTGTTCTCTCCCCCCTCTCTCTCTCCCAGCATGCCCAATGCCGCCACCCGCCATCATCTTTGAAAATCTGAATTTTTTATACCTTCTAACAGGTTGATCAAAGCCGTTACCTCTCAGTGATCAGCCAGTGCCTTGATTTGCTGTATTGTCTCAAAAGATGCTGTGCAATCATTCATTACAAATGCATGCTGCACAATTAGGCCATAATCCTTCCCACATATCCAGCATATAAACAGCTTTTGATGATGACTCCTGCCAAATAGAATCTCCAAACTGTGAATCGTAATGTTTCTAATGCTTACTAGAGAAGCTAGATTGCTGAATGTATATGAAGCGAACACTGACGGAGTGTGGCCTGCTCTAAGAGCCTGTTTCAGATCTAGGGCAAAATGAAACCCCATCCTTGCATTTAACATTTAACTGAGTATTATAATCCTCAGAAGTAAGCAATTTTAATTGAATTTTCCTCTTGCTCATCACAGATGAGATGGGGATGGTTTAATTGTGTGCTGGTCCTAGTTAATTACCCAAACTGTGACTGTTCCTATTAGGGCTGCACAATTAATCAAAATAAAATCGAAATCGTGATATGACCTTGTGCGATTATTAAATCGAAAAGGGCTGCGATTTAATTAAATAAATGGTCTGCTCGCTTCAAAGTTTATTTGCGCTGCTCTGTCCAGTCTATATTAAGTTAGAGCATTATTACAGAGTTTTCAGAGCGGTTCTGTGCTCTACAACTCCATCTCTTGCTTAGAGTAACAGAAGTGCTCAGAGTTTGGTTCTGTTTGCTTACGTGTACTAAGCGCTTTATGTACACTACACCGGTGCTTCCTGCACAAAGCGGTTTTATTATCATCTGTGGTAGCAGCTTCTCAGTCTCCGCCAGGCACAGGTATCATAATAATAATGCAGACTAAAAGATGGGGTATAATTCAAATATCTTTATCAAATGATTGCTGAGAAGACAGCATTAACAGTAGCACCTGTAGAGTGAAACATGCGCTCTTCCTCCATTCTCGAGCGTGTCGCCCTTATTACAATCCCAGCAGCAACAAGTGAAAGCAGAACTAATATTACCAACATCCAACAAAATGAAAAGGATGAAACGTACATATAATAAATCTATATTCAATATTTAGATACTATAAAATAATACTTTGTTAAATTAAATATAATACATTTATGAATAAAAAATAATTGAATGAAATAGTGACAAACCAAAACATTCACTTTAAGTTTAATTACACCAGTGGGTTATCAGTTCAACTTTAGTTTGACATAAAGCCTCGTTCTTTAGGACTATCTTATATACAGTAAAGAATAGTTTGTATAAGCCTACTTTTTTTTAAGGCCTAGAGTAAAATGGAATATTTTGTGTTTGTTTAATTATTCAACCAACCAACAGTATTTTTGACAGCAGAAACTAGGCAACAAATATGGTGTTACCAACAGGGAAATTCAGTTAACAGTGAAATTGAGCTGAAAACTTACATATAAACAGTTTTGACAGAGCTGCTGATAAAAAGTTAAATGATCAGCATCGGACCATTAGACAAAAAAAAAAAAAAAAAACAGTTGGTATCGGGTGTTTAAATCTTGATTGGAGAATCCCTAATATTCAAGTTGACTGGGATTCAAAAATGAATGATGATGATTAATGAGCTGAGACCCTATCACAAATTGGACAAAAACAGGTAAACAGTGGATGGGTACACTTTGAATATATGGACAAGGCTGTGTTTTTTCTTTGTTTCACTGTTTAAATATTTATTTGTTTGTGGGTGAATAAAAAAAAAAAAAAAAAAAAAAAGTTTGCTTCTTTTTAAGAGGACTCAATGTGAAAACCCCAGTAGCCTTTTGGCTGTTGAGCATGTGAAAAACATTACCTTTTTTTTTTTTTTTTTTGTCCATCATAATCACAGTTCAAATTGCAATCGCAATATTTTTACAAATATTTGCAATATGACTTTTTGTCCAAATTGTGCAGCCCTTTTTCCTACTAAGCGGGCCCTCCCAACCACTGAAATTGTAAATTAATGCTTGTCCCCCAAAAACTCTTCTGCCTTTTTAGAATTCATAATGTTAATTAGTTAAGCTGATGAATATGGGAGAAGGCTTGTTGAAAGCAATAGGTAGCGAGACCTCCACTTTGGTTCAGCATTCTAGGTCTGTGGCCAGCTCAGACCTTCAGCAACCTCTTGAACTGGACTTCTGGACATCTTTAAATCTAGACAGAATCCCTTTAAGGCAAGTCGGTTCACAGTGGCCATCTTGGTATTGCCCCTGGGCAGCTATTTTCTATGTAGCCATAGAAGTACAGCTCATATCTACTTGTAGTACTGCTTGTCAAGTATAAGCTTATATAGCAAAATCCAAATCATCATCCAAAAAAATAAAATAAAATAAAAATAATAATCTGAAAGCAATAGAATATTAATTTTGCATTAATTTTGCTTTACCTCAAATCACGCCACAAAACCCCCCCAAAAAAACAAACAATGTTTTTCAAGCTGGACCAGTTAATGTACAAGTGCATTCTAAAGTAAACAAACTCGACAATTGGCTCTTTATACTGAAAGGCGGGACTTCCATTTCTTCAGCCGCCATATTGAGTGTTACAAAATCTCTCATTAGTTATCGTTCGTGTGATGTGTCCCCCAGCCAAAATAAAATGTCTTAATTGAGACATTTTCCTTTGTAAAATGTGTTTTTTTTTTCTTGTTGTAAAATTGGTCTAAACTAAGGATATTATTGTTTAAAGAAAATAAGGGGCATAGCAAGTGTGTTCCAGAGGCTGATTAAGATTCCAGAATTGTGGCTGGAGGGTCTGCAGCGTGCCACATGCTGCCACAGTGGGACAAAGCAAACCAGAAATGATGGTGCTTAAATTTAGCAGCTAATTTACTGCCATTCTCTTGCATTAAACTTAAAAGTGAAAAAGGGCCACGACGGACCGGAGATTGACAGACACATAATCATGGGACAGGGCACTCGTCAAGGGGCCTCAGCTTCCTGCATGATGCTCCTACACCTTTTTAATTTACAATCCACTGCCTGCATTGTGTAATCAAACACTCGGTAATGCATATAAAAATGTGACTAGACGCATATTATTCTCCAAGGCTGGAGCGCAGAGAGGGGAATTGCTTTGGAAAATTAGAAACTTTTCACTAAGCAGGGATGAGAATGAGGCATAAAAGTAAGTTTTGAAATAAAAAAAAAATAAAAAAAGGGTTTCAAATCATCTAAAGGTCAAGTCATATCTGGGACATGGGGACTTCTAATTGAAGAATTTGCATATCATTTGTTGCTAAAGAGTCTGGCCAGACCTTTATCGATGATTCAAAATACCTGTTTATTCTGTTGCATGCAGAGCAGGGCTGATTTGTCAAGACATTTACCACCCTTAGTCTTATCAGTTGCTGGATGAATTGAGCCCTGTCAACTCTATAATGACTTCTCTTTCTGGAGACCTTCTTGTGAACTTCAGAAATGGAGGAATCTCGTTATCTTACCTGGAAAGAAAGTTAGACAAGAAAATGGGCCAGAAAAGACAAAAGAAACAGGCCACATGTTTAGATTTGGTTAAAAACACTATGCAGTGTGCCTCAAGGTTAAGGATCTCTAGGAGAGAACAGAGAGGTCGCCTGCCTGCTGCCACCAGTTGCATAAGCGTTCAAGCCTGATTACTCTTCTCATTACTGCTAAAGGTTCAGGTGGCTGCATTCTATTCATACGCTTAATCTATTAGCAAATTACAGAGGCAATTTACATGTTAATCAAGTCTAATAGTTTACTCTCATCTGTTATGCTTTATGAATAAACGAGATGAATCAGTCTACACAAAGCACCTTCCGTATTTCATACGCAAACAAATATCAATACTGTCATCTTGTCATTCAGTGTAATTACAGCAAGTATTTTCCATATGAAGCGAATGAATGCTTATATCATTATATCGTCTTAAAAACAACAACAGATGATCATCGTAAACTTCATCATGTTTATTACTTTTGAGTTATGCCCTCTGTGTCAGTCACTTTTTTCATTCTCTGCTGCTGAGCTGAATCTAAAATGGCTTGTGAGGGTGAGTCATACAGGAATACTATGAGACTCATAGAAGTTGGTTTAAACATTTAATGTAAATTGCCCCTATTTACTTTCTTTAAATATGTCTCTTGTCTTATTGTGCCTGATTCATCAGTGGACGCTATTCCAAAAAAAAATAAAAAAAAAAATAAAAAAAAAAAACATAATAAATATATGTTTTTCTTTGTATTCTTTTAGCAAAAAGCAAATAGCTCCACCTCTGTTAAAACTTTATCAGTACTCATTATTTTTCAACCTCTCCAACTACCTGGCTCATTTCTGGTATGCAATACTCCCATTTTACAATCCAATCAGTTTATGCTGGATAAAATCAAGTCCTACCCTAATTATTTATTTTTTTTATCTTTGAATACCCTGTTTCACGTTGAAATTGGTCTGAATACTTAAGTAAAATCAGTTTTGTATGCTGTTTTATGTTGAATTTAGTGTTACCCAGAGATCAGAATTGTCTTACCTTTCTCTTGCTATCTTGTTTTCTATGTACTAGACATCTGCTTATGAAACTACCCTCCAGTCCTCACACTTCAAACCTTTCCATCACATATACTTTCAGACTCGCTCTTATTCACTTTCTCTCTCAAATTAAACTTGTCAGATTGCTCCTCTGAGAGCCCAGCACTTGACAGGTGTTCACATTTTAAAAAGAATCTACTGGTTACATCTAGCATGCTCAACCTGCTGTTTATTTATTTACAGTACATATTCATGGTAACTACCTGCCCGTCAGGAATTGCCATGTCCCAGTTTTCCCACTGAGAGGATCACACAGTGGGCTCCGGTTCCTCTGAGTGCTGGCCCCTGCTTGGCTCTCTGGAGGCGGTGCGCGGTGTGCTAGACAGGCAGATGCTGAGTGCTGCTGAGGGAACCAGTGCCCAGAGGGAAAGCCAGAGTGGCCCCAAGTCCACCATCTGCTTTTATCAACTCTATCTTTCTCTCAGTTTCAGAACCGTTTTAATGCACTCTCCTAAAATGAAAAGTTAGCTGTTGAAAACACTGTCTTTTATTCTCCACTCTCCCTTGCCCTTGTCTCATCCACTGGTTCTGATGGAAAAAAGCTTCAGCCTTTGGGTGTAGAGGTGAATTGTTTGACACACAGTGTTTCACTGGGGTCTTGTAAGATGCCCTTTCCTGTCACTTACTGTATTTATTCTCCTCACAGGTTGAAACCGGAGTTGCTGGTGCCATTCCTCCACCACCAGGTGGCATTGCACCTCCACCACCCCCTCCACCACCCCCAACTGGAGGTATACCACCTCCACCTCCTCCACCCCTACCAGCAGGTCTGGGACCTCCACCACCACCACCTCCACCTGGGTTTGGCCCTCCACCTCCACCCCCACCTCCTGGTGGAGGCCCTCCCCCACCTCCAGGAATGGCTCCTCCCCCACCTGTCATCCAGTTGCCTTATGGGCTGGTGCCTAAAAAGACCTACAAACCCGAGACCATCATGAAGCGGGTGAACTGGTCGAAGGTAAGAAAGACAAAGAAACATTTGCATCATCTAACTCAGAACACAGCTGCAATGGAGCTTGAATGCTTTAAACACACGTGTTCTTAGAACTGAACAATGCACTTCAAGGTCGGCAGTAAATTGCTTGGTGTGTAAGAGGAAGATGAGAAGAAAGGATGAAAAAGAGTGCAACTTTTTTCTGTGGGAGTTGATGGTCCAAAGCCTGCGAGTACCTGCAGCTTATTAAAAAGAGCGTTGAGCTGTGAGACTCACGACTCACCACTCTGCCTTCCTTTCAAGATATCAGGTCGTAAACTATTTCATTAGCTCAAGTGCCCTTGCACCCACACATTCCTGCCATAATTGAATACGTTTTTGAATTAAACAAAACACAAACACACAAAACATTTGCATAATCCTCCATTGCATTTTAATATGATTTCTTCAATCTCTTCATGTATGCTTTCTCCTTTTAACTATCAGTCATTCATTTGTCCATTGCCTTGGGGACTTCAGCAGTCTAAAAATTGGATTAATTTATTTGTACTTTTTATGCTTTTGCTTGACCTTGTCTTTAACTTGTTAATGCATGAGAGCTGAGAGGATAGACTCCTCCACAACAAGCGGAATGCTCTGTAAAAAAAGAAATAAAAGGAAAAACTCTCTCAGAGAAACTTGAATAGAAATCATAAATAGTAGACAACATACAATACACTCCAGATACCCGCCCTGTAGTTCACCTAACACATGTAATGATCTGCTGAAATCAAACAATTATTTTTTAAACATTTTTGAACATCAAACAACATATTTTGAACTCTCATTGCAATTGCCATGCCACGGTGCTTGGCAGGCTGTGTGTTTTTCTTTTTGTCTTGGAAATGGGGCTTTGTTAATGAGAATGAACATCTATAAGTAAAGTCTCTAGAGTATAGTGAAGTACATTAACAGTTAGAGAAGATGATGGTTTATTTCCTTGGCTTAGAGAAAAGGTGAAAGTGTAGAATTCTTCTGTATATAGGTTGCTTGAGACTTTGAGGTAACAATGCTAATGGTTGACCAATATGGGTTTTTAAAAGCCCAAAGCTGAGAACAGGGTTGCCATTGGCAGATGTAATGCAGATATACAGGTATGCGAACAAATAAGATGTACACGTAATTGCTGAATATGTGAACAAACACTAACACTCACTGAGCACTTATTAGGAACACCTGTATACCTACTTATTCATGTGATTATGTAATCAGCCAATTGTGTGGCAGCAGTGCAATGCATAAAACCATTAATCCACTTCATGATGAGGGTCAGGAGCTTCAGTTAATGTACACATCAACCATCAGAATGAAAAAAAAAAAGTGATCTCAGTGATTTCGACTGTGGCATGATTGTTGGTGCCAGACGAGCTGGTTTGAGTATTTCTCTAACAGCTGATCTGCTTGGATTTTCATGGACAACAGTATCTAGAGTTTACTTAGAATGTTGCAAAAAACAAAAAGCATCAAGTGAGCGGCAGTTTTGTGGACAGAAATGCCTTGTTGATGAGAGAGGTCAATGAGAATGGCCAGACTGGTTCGAGCTGACAGAAAGGCTACGGTAACTCAGATAACCACTATGTACGATTATAGTGAGCAGAATAGCATTTCAGAATGCACAGCACGTCGAACCTTGAGGTGGATGGGCTACAAAATATATATATATATATATATATATATATATATATATATATATATATATATATAAAAATATTAAAAAAAAGTGTACATTTTTAGTTGATTGACAGGCGGTGACTGTATCTAAAAAGTGATTGGCTCTTTCCTGTAAGATGGGACTTTCTTTTCTACATTCATTGACCTTTGAGCATTCCAGATTGCACAACATGTCAAACCTTGAGGAGGATGGGCTACAACAGCAGAAGACCACGTCGAGCACTTTATTAGGTCCATAGTGTTCATAATAATGTGCTCAGTGAGTATATTTTACAAAATATTTACTCTCATTTAACTACAAAATATTTCAAAAAAGTGCACTTTTTATTCACAAGGCTTTCAGAGTATTTTGTCAAAAGCAGAATTATTACTTCTGTTAACTGGCAAATCAGACACAATTTTCGGCCAATCTTATATACTCAAAATGTCCAAATAACATCTGATTAATCAGTCTGGCAAATAAACACTTCTTTATTTGCCTGTAATTGCCTACTGCATATGCACGGACTAGTTTATGATTAGCAGACCCTGCTTAGCCGCGACAGGCCACTTCAAGTAAAATGAATGGGAGAAACTGAAATGCCCAACGGTCAACAGATGTAGAAAAGGAAGTACCACTTTATAGGTAAAATAGCCAATCACCTTTTAGATACAGACACCACCTGTCAATCAACTCAAAAACACACATGTGCATTAGCTAGACAAGCCGTGAAAATTGAATTATTTTGCGTAATCTGAGGTAAAGAAGCACAGTTTTTTATTCCAGTGCTGATTTGAGATATGTTCTTTGATTGTAATCTTAACCAACCGTTTTGGAGATTTAGGTCTTTTCCCATTCAAGTATGTAGGAGCTGCACTTGAATGCTGCTTGTTTACATAGAAAAGTAGTTGCCCAGCCTGCCCGAGAGCATTCCAAAGATGGCCACCATGTGGACTGACTTGCTAAGAAGAATTTGTTATTAGTCCATACATATCAGTATGTCGTGTGGTTTTTGTGTGTGGGCCACTTTATATCTTCTCCCTGACTGGCCTTCCCAGGCAGACAAATGGAAGAACACTAATGAAGTGGATAGGCAGTACTCAGAAATATTCTTACGCAATGGAGGGAAGACAGTGTTTGTCTAAAGTGAAGTTTCAATTAAGAAATAATTTAGTCATCCGTCATCACAGTTAGAGACCACTAATCCAAATACCCGTTCAAATATATAAAAAATATTAAAAAAAACAAAAAAAAACAAAAAAACAGATGTGAAGGCCTCTTCATTTATTGATACATTTGCTCAATAAATCATTCTCTCCGACAGTCATGGAAGAGGTTATGTCATGTGTTGTGAAACTGAGATCTCTCAGGCATCACTTTGCTGATATGCCAGTGGTAGATGATGGAGAGAGAGAGAGCAAGGGAAAGAATGAAAATGAGAATGCTAATCAGTTTGTATCTTGCTATTTTAAATCACCCACAGAGGACCCCTCCATCTCTCACAACACAGGAAGATAACAGTCAGAGAGTAAAAGCAGCCAGCAGCAATAAAATCGGGGAACACTCCAGCCCGTACACCCCTCCCGATCTTTCCCTAAAGCGTGTTATGGACTTTCAAATAGCCACATTGGAGATTGTTGCCTGGAGGTGCTGTAATGTAATTTCTCCAACTGTTAGAACACCCACACAGGGGAGCCGCACTCCGTTATGGAAGAGTAAATGATTGCTCGCGTCTGTGGCTAAGACCATTTGGAGCTGCTTGCCTCCTGCCCAGAGATGGGTGCCGCCACCCAAGGCAAGAGGAAGCTACAGTATATCACTCTGCTGCTTCAGGGTGAACAAGGTCATCCTGGCTGAGCCTTGTGTTAATTGCTCTGTTTGTAGGAGCCATAATTTTTTTTCAGAGTGCGCTTATGAGAAAGCACACTAATGAGACTGCTAATTTTTTCTCTCTCTTTTGGTCTAACTCTCTGTCTCTACCACCCTCTGTCTATCCTCTGCTCTGTTTGGATTTAGTGAAACAGTAAAATGGATCTAATACTGTCCATTTACGATGATTGTAGTCTTGAATTGAGAGGAAACTGTATTAACATGAGGGTTGGTTGCTGTTTGGCGTGTGTGCATATGCATGACAGGAACTGATGTATTATTGAAATGGGTTGACTGCGTCATTTGATGTGAATTTTTGGGATATGCTTTGGGATTCAGTTAATGTCTTGAAAATTCATTAGATCACCTCAAATTCTCTCTAAACTTGACAAGCTGGTCTCCTAGGCCTAGATTTAGACTATTCTCAGACTAATCACACTGACATTAAAATAAAAAAATAAAAAAAGACACCATAATCCCAAAATTGTCTTTGTATATAAGATAGCAGTGATTCTCAACAGGTTTAGCTTCAGGACCCAGATTTTATAATGGCCATCTAGAGGCGAACGTACACAACCAAATGTAACCAATAAATAATGTAGTCTGTGTTGTATATTTTTTGGGATGAGAGCATGTCATGCAACTTGTCCATGTTGGCTTTCATCAAATTTGTCAGCAGCAAAAAAAAATATGGGAAGTTTTTTCTCCACCCTTATAAAAGATTTTAAGCCTATTTATTTAGCTATTTTTAATCATGCATTATTACATTGCTAGTTGTATTTTATAGTTTGTATCTAACATTGTTTTCACCTGCAGCCCACGACCCTATAAAAATAATCATGCGACCCACCAGTTGAGATACCCCTGTATTATCGAATCTCCTAATTTGGACTTCCTGCGTCATGCTCTTATTCTCCTCCAGTAATCACATGAACTGAACATCCTACTTTTGAGGCGAAGTAAAGGAGCAGCTCTCAGCTGTAATAAAGGAAAATAAAAACGTTTAAATCGGTAAATACAATAACTCCTTCAGTTGTCACATGTGATGATGATAATTCCTCATGTTATTGTGCTTAGATTCTAATTATGTCCTACACATATTTTAAAAAATAGTGGTGTGGATATACAGTATATGTCTAAACTGAAAATATTTTTCTAGTAAATTGGGCTGCAGTTATACAAATTACCACAACAATGTACTCTGAGATTAAAAAAAACATCTTCGCAAAGGTGTAATTTTGTGCCTAACGTAACCTTTATTTTCATTTGTATTTGATAAGTGATGTGTTGATTGAGGCTGAATTGTAGGAAAAGGAGAAAGAAAAAAAGCCCTCAGTATGACAGTTTTTGATTGTGTATTTGATTGATACATAGCACGTTGCGGTGATAGACACTGGGATTTGATGCTGACATGAAGTGGATGACAGCCAGGTGATGACATCTACTTTACTATTGCATTCACAGACTTTATATGCATACTAGATGTTTACATTTTGTGAAGCAAATGTGAGTGGTGCTTTGCTGTGCAAAACCCACCGGCACAATACGAGGGTGTTGTGGGTATTTGCCTGGGGCATTGCAAAAAGGGTTTGCTGTGTCAACACTTGGGTTGCAGTGGTATACCGGTTTCACGGTATGAAAATTGAAAAGTTTTCATACCATGTACATTTGCTTATCTACGGTATTGATATATAAAAATAAATAAATAAATAAATAACCAGACGGAGAATCTCACCTGTGTGTGCGCATCTCCTTTCCTCCTCGACTGCCTTTCAGACTCGTCAACTTGCGCAACACACACACATGCAGCGGAGAAAATGTCAGAGAGAAGCGAGGTGAGGGGGTCTGACATAAGTGGGTGTGCGTATGAGTTTTAAAGCAGTGTTTCTCTACTGGTGGGTCGCAGGTCTATTCGGACTGGGTCGCGGACAGCAGGGAAAGAACAATGTCATGGTTGCCCATTGAAGATATTTTGGCGGCCGCCCAAATTGAGGCAGATTTAATGATAATCTCGCAATCAGCTAAAGCTTCTCATCTGCACTTTCGCACAAGTATAACGGAACCAACTCGCGATCATCATCTAGTCTCCTCTCTGGTGCGTGCATGCAGCAGCCGGGCTTCCCTCGATATTGCAGCGCGCAGACCTCAAAACTGATATGACCAATTTAAATTCTAGTGAGACTTTTCTAGTTTAAAGTGTTACGGAGGAAGTAAAGTCGAACCTCTCAAACAGTGGGCAATCCTGACATGCCAAACAGCACTGAGGAGGAAAAGAGCAACACTGTGCTATGCGCAAATGTTCATTTATTTTATTTTTTTATTTTTTATTATACATCATCACCTTTACAAAATTGTTTCACAATTTTACATGCGTAAAAGTAACTGTTATATTTTGACAAAATGTTATAGTTTCTTATTAAATAATCTAAATCTATTAGACCTCATTTTATATCAACAGTGGCAGTTGTAGTTAAAGTTTAAAAATGTGTTTCAGCTAGTATTTATTTTTTCATAAATACTATAATGTATTATTATTATTACTATTATTCAAGACTAGCTACACTGACCTAACCATGGTAATGAGGAGCCTTTCCTCCTGTGTAATATGTATATTCTGTTTGAATTATGTTTGAAATTAGGAAACAAACGGGATGGGCTCATATAAGTAAATATGCTCTTCAGTTTTTAAAAGGGGGAGAGAAAACTTCCTGTAGCTTTTGTTGTTGACGTCAACAACAAAAATAATGTTGCTTGATGCATACCCTTATACTTGAAAACCATGAACAAAACTATGCAACATAAAAGGAAATACGACCCAGGATACATACAGGTTACGTTTTTACTATGGTGGCACTTGATTTCCAATGTAAAATCTGGGTCCTGAAGCAAAACCAGTTGAGAACCACTGAGTAAAAGGTACAGACAGGAGCAGTCTGGCTGCGCTGTCACGCTCCTACAGTACGTTAATTGTTAATAATCATAGGACATTACTTTAAAAGCTCACACAGCTGATTTTATTTTTCATTTAGGAGTTAATTTAACATGCTATCATAACATGTAAACTAACATGATTTAGTTATATAACATTTTATAGTTACATGCTATTTTTTGTATCATGTTTATAATTCGGTTTATTATTATAATTCTGTTAGCTTTCTTATTTATTCTATTTATTTTCAAAAGGGAGACCTTTTTTTTTACACATACTTCCATTTAAAAAAAAATGGTTTCAAGTTTCAATTATAATAAAGCATTTGTTCAACCAAAAAAACAAAACAAAAACTAAAAAACCTTCTGTTTTCACTCATTTAAGGGTCACTGTAACTGATAATAATAATTGTGTAATACCGTATACCATGATACCGTGAAACCATGATATTTTTTGAGACGTTATCGAACCGTGAAAATCTCATACCGTTGCAACCCTAGTCAACACATTGAAGTAGGGTGTTCTGGCTGGTTTCTAGTATGTAGTTGCTAGAGTGTTCTGGGTGGTTGTTTCCAAGTCAAGAACCCACCCTCTAAGATAGTCTCTGTGATATTCTCATCTGTAGATATGGCTCGGGCCTTCTTTCAATGCAAATCTATAGCTGTCTCTCAAATGAAATGCTATACACTCTGCAGTGACACTACACACTTTGCACTTGGCCATCTAGTAAATTCATTTTCAAAAATGTAGTTGCCTCAAATGGAAAACTGACTTTTTTTTTGTTTTGTTTTTTCACATGGAGTCGAGTGTTTTTCAGATGAAAGATCAAATCAAATCAAAATCAAATCACTTTGTTGTCACACAGCCATATACACAAGTGCAATGGTGTGTGAAATTCTTGGGTGCAGTTCCGATCAACATAGCAGCCGTGACAGTGATGAGACATATACCAATTTACAATAACATCAAATTAACACAACACAATTTAAACATCTGTTATACACATAATTACACTGAACAGTATACAAATAATAATATACACTGTACAGTATACAATACGCACTATATAGATACACATTATTCAATAAAAATAAAAAATAAAAATATATAAAAAAGTATATATATATATAGAATGTACAGTATTGTACTGTATTGACATTCAGGCTGTTGGTTGATAGTCAGTTGTTAAGAGAGAACATAATATAATAATAATATAATTTATGACAGTCCGGTGTGAGATATAAGAGTAAGGGTAATAAAGTGCAGTGCTGATGTATTTTGAACGTGGGAGATCAAGAGTTCAAAAGTCTGATTGCTTGGGGGAAGAAGCTATCATGGAGTTGGCTGGTGCGGGTCCTGATGCTGCGATACCGCCTACCTGATGGTAGCAGTGAGAACAGCCCATGGCTCGGGTGGCTGGAGTCTCTGATGATCCTCCGAGCTTTTTTCACACACCGCCTTGTATATATTTCCTGGAGGGAGGGAAGCTCACCTCCGATGATGTGTCTGGCAGTTCGCACCACCCTTTGCAGTGCTTTGCGGTTGTGGGCTGTGCTATTGCCATACCAGGCGGAGATACAGCCAGTCAGGATGCTCTCCACAGTGCAGGTGTAGAACCGTGTGAGGATGTGGCGGTTCATTCCAAACTTCCTCAGCCGTCTCAGGAAGAAGAGGCGCTGATGAGCCTTCTTCACAACGACTTCAGTGTGGATGGACCATGTGAGTTCCTCAGTGATGTGGACACCCAGGAACTTGAAGCTGCTGACTCTCTCCACTGGTGCTCCATTGATGGTGATGGGACTGTGTTCTCTGTCTTTTCTTCTGAAGTCCACCACAAGCTCCTTTGTCTTACTGACGTTGAGGGAGAGGTTGTGCTCCTGACACCAGTGTGTCAGAGTGTGTACCTCCTCTCTGTAGGCTGTTTCATCATTGTCAGTGATCAGACCTACCACCGTCGTGTCATCAGCAAACTTAATGATGGCATTGGAGCTATGTGTTGCCACACAGTCATGTGTGTACAAGGAATACAGTAGTGGGCTGAGAACACAGCCCTGCGGGGCTCCAGTGTTGAGGGTCAGTGATGAGGAGATGTTGCTGCCTATTCTAACCACCTGGCGTCTGCTTGACAGGAAGTCCAGAATCCAGCTGCACAGCGAGCTGTTTAAGCCCAGAGCCTGGAGTTTCTCATCTAGCTTGGAGGGCACTATGGTGTTGAATGCTGAGCTGTAGTCTACAAATAGCATTCTCACATAAGTGTTCCTTTTTTCCAGGTGGGAGAGAGCAGTGTGTATTGTAGATGCAATGGCATCATCAGTGGAGCGGTTGTTGCGGTAAGCAAACTGCAGCGGGTCAAGAGAGAGTGGCAATACAGAGCAGATGTAATCTCTGATTAGTCTCTCAAAACATTTGCTGATGATGGGGGTCAGAGCAACAGGACGCCAGTCATTTAAACAATTTATTTTTGATTGTTTTGGAACAGGCACAATGGTGGATATTTTAAAGCATGTGGGCACTACAGACAAAGAGAGGGAAAGGTTGAAAATGTCCGTAAAAACACCAGCCAGCTGGTTTGCGCACGCTCTGATGACACGGCCCGGAATGCCGTCTGGGCCAGCGGCTTTACGGATGTTCACCCGTCGGAAGGATCGGGTTACATCCGCTACAGAGACGGAGAGTGAACTAACCTCTGTAGCTTCAGCCGCGAGAGCTTTCTCCACGAGGGCGGTGTTATTTCCCTCAAAATGAGCATAAAAAGTATTTAGCTCATCTGGTAGAGAGGCAGCGGTGTTCATGGCGGAGTTTTTATTCCCTTTAAAGTCCGTGATGATGTTAATTCCCTGCCACATGCTTCTAGAGTTGGTGGTGTTAAACTGTCCTTCAATCTTGTTCCTGTACTGGCGTTTTGCTGTTCTGTTAGTTTTTAGGAGGGCATAACTGGCTTGTTTATACTCCTCCGCATTCCCGGAATTAAAAGCGGAGGTCCGCACATTAAGTGCTGCGCGAACATCGCTATTTATCCATGGCTTCTGATTTGGATAGATTCGTACAGTTCTGGTCGGAACGACGTCCTCTACGCACGTTCTGATGAAACACATTACGCTATCAGCGTAAATCTCGATGTCGCCATCAGAGGTGGACCGGAACATCTCCCAGTCCGTGTGATCAAAACAGTCTTGTAGCGTAGAATCTGATTGGTCTGACCAGCACTGGATCGTTCTGAGGGTGGGTGCTTCCTGTTTTAATTTCTGCCTGTAAGCGGTGGTCCGATTTGCCAAATGGTGGGCGGGGGAGGGATTTGTAGCCATCCCGGAACGGAGAGTAGCACTGGTCCAAAACCCGGTCCCCTCGTGTGTTGAAACTAATGTGCTGGTGATATTTTGGTGCGACTGATTTTAAACTGGCTTTATTAAAGTCCCCGGTCACAATGAACGCGGCCTCAGGGTGCGTGGTTTCCTGCTCACTTATAATCCCATACAGTTCCTTGAGTGCCCGGTCTGTGTCGGCTTGTGGGGGGGATGTACACAGCTGTGATAATGACCGCTGTGAATTCCCTCGGTAGCCAGAATGGTCGACACAGAAGCATAAGAAATTCCAGATCAGGACAGCAGAAAGACTTGATAGAATGTACGTTCCTCTGATCACACCAGGATTTGTTGATCATAAAACATACACCACCACCTCTGCTTTTACCTGAGAGGTCTTTCACTCTGTCCGCTCGGTGCACGGAGAACCCCGCGGGTTCAATGGCTGAGTCTGGAATCTCCGCAGACATCCAAGTTTCCGTAAGGCAGATAATGCAGCAGTCCCTTGTATCTCGTTGGAAAGAGATCCGCGCTTTCAGCTCGCAGAGCTTGTTATCCAGACACTGAACATTTGCCAGTAGAATAGTGGGTAGCGGGGGTCGATTTGCGCGGCGTCTTACTCTGATGAGAACGCCGGCTCTGTTTCCCCTTTTCCTCCTGCGTTTCCGCGGCCGTGCTGCCCAGACAAAGGGCTCCGCTTGCGTGTTTGTAAACAGCAGGTCAGCATTGAGGAATGTGAAGTCCGGTTTATGGTGTGAGATTGCTGAACCAATGTCCAAAAGTGTTTGTCTGTCGTAGACAATAAGGCAGACAACATCCGAGACAAAAAACATAAGAATTGTGAACAAAACAAACAAAACATTACTATGTTGTGTCGGAGCTCGCAACGCAGCAGCCATACTCGGCGCCATCTTGAGTCCAATATATGTAATTATGTTTTAAGCGCACATAATGTGTTGCCACTGGCTTTACTATATTTTAAATGATGTACAAATTTACACAACATGGGGTGATGGCAAAACATTTCTACAAATGTATAAGATGCTGTCTTCAAAATTTCATATTTGCTACATTCGCCATTATGGAAGTTGGCATGTTGATTTTGAGAGTTCCAGTACCCTAGGATCAGCCACATTATGCCGACCTGCTGACAAGCAGCATCTCCCATTAGACATTTTTTCATTGGCTCCAGCACATTTACCTTCCCTTGTGGCATGACCGGAAGTGTGTTGCATCAGCAGCGTGGGAGACCCGGGTTCAGATCCCACATTGCAAATGGGAAGTAATCACATACGCATAATCAGTGGCACACTATTTGGATGTTGCATTTTTCCTCGTAACATTACATTTTTACTCCACTGATGGTAAAGTTTAGGTTTGGGGTTTGGGTTGGGCTACAGTTTATAAAATATGCATTCCTCTTCACTGTATTACAACAGCTTGCCTTGCGCCCTTCCATGTACAATACACCCGGAAAATGGAGCACACACGTGCTTATATGGCCAACAAAACCATTGGAGTTATGTTTCGATAACCACAGACCAATTTTAGCTAAAGAAAAGTTAACCTAATATTTCAGATTTTACTGTGAAATCAATCTGTTATTACAACTGGTTTTGTCAAGCCAGCATCATCTCCAGGTAACCCCACCCCTTCCGCTATGTAGGGAAAGCAGTGACCATTGAGTTAATAAATTGTCTATAATTCGACTCTCCTTATTTTGGTTTGCGAAGTACATCATCTGGGTGTTCATAGGACTCTGTTTCTTGTTGCATTTTTCAGTGTGAACACACTACTCGCACTACCACAAAATGCCGTAGAATAGATGTAAGCAAATTGGCATACAGCTTACTGTATGCTATTTTTTTCTGCCTGTTTTATTGTCCACTAGGCCAAAATTGTAAGTCTAGTCATTTAGAAAATGTAATAGCACACTTATCCTTAACAAGCCACATTATTTGAACAAGACGTCTGTTGCACAAATGCTACAGGATTAGTTATGCGCCAAAGTTAGGGTTACAGGTTCATATCCCCTAACCCCACTTTTGAATAATAATAAAAGTGATGCTTGTCTTAGTAAGCACAACTAATAACAAGTAGCATTCATTTATGCATACTTGATGGGTGTTTCTGTTTTTTTCTGTTTTGTGGTTTTTACTGACATAGACCACATTGGGTATTGGTTCAGTGATCCACTTTTCTGAGATCACAGAAAATACATCCCTCATCATCATTTTTCAGGCATCGTGTTATGCTCAACTCACTACCCTAAAAGACTGAGAAGAACTCTGAAGCAACCATCTGTATTAGATGCTTGACAATTATTATCTTGAAATTTATTGTTGACAGCGGTGGAGTTGTAACAAAAGCTGTGCTTTGATGGCTGCCACAACTGTTTTAGCTTGCTGACAGTCCAAAAATTGCTGTTAACATGGTAAATAACAGCACACTGTCAGCATACGAAAACCCTTTCTGAAATGGTTTGTCTCTAATCTCACTCCATTTAAAGCACTGCAGCTTAAAAAAAAAAAAAAAAATAAATAAATAAATAAATATATATTTCTTTTTTTAAAATTTTTTTTTAATCAAATTTATTAAAAAAAAAAACTAAAAAAAAAAACTCAATAGTCAAACTCACTTTTGGCTGACTAGTTAGTTGTTGGATTACTAGTCGACTGTCGTGACTTATCCCTAACACAAACACATATAGACAAAGATTAAAAAAATGGAAAATTAAAATTAAATTATTTGTAGTAGCGTGTGTTGAGGTGTGCATGTTTTTGAGTGTGTGTATGCTCAAGTGTGCATTTGTGCTCGCTTGCTCTATTCCTGTCTGTGTTTGATGCAATTTTTTTGTGCTTACAGATAGTGCCTCAGGAGATGGCAGAAAATTGCTTTTGGCTCAAAGTCAAAGAGGAGCGCTTTGAGAACATGGACATGTTCAACCAACTTTCACTTGCCTTCTCTTCTAAAACCAGAGGTAAGCACAACCTGCATTGCATCTACCCCCAATCACATGTGCACACATCGTTTCAGCTACTTGATTCCTGCTTTTGTCCCTCCAAACATTTGGAAACCAATTGTCTCTGTGAAATCTTAATTATCTTCATAAAGCTGTCTCCATTTCCCCACTGCTTCTCTCTTTTTTGGGTCTCAACAATCAGATTGAGGAAGCACTTAGTTATCTGCCAATTAGGAGAGCTGCAGAGTTGGAGGTGGACTTTAAGTGTCAGCACAGTCAGTTTACAAAGCATCCCTCTTCCTTCACAAGAACTGTACTCTTAAGTGGCTGTGGGTTTCAATAGGAGCAGAGGACAGACATGCTTGGTTAGCTTGGCTGACTTTCCGCTCCACTGAGTACTCCTCGAGAGACATAGAGAGGAATACAGTTAAAGTACAGAGAGTTGCACTCTAGTTTGTTTCTTAGATACACATACCATTTACTTCCCTTGTTTATATTTAAACTGCTGGAGATAAATAATGTGTTTCTTTCGGCATTGCTGTAACGGCAAACCTTTGACAGTCAATGCCCTCAGTACATTTTAATGCCTTACAAGAGTGCCTGTCAAAAGTTTGAAGGCAATTTAAGACTTGGCTCTTGTGGTCAGGGGCGGTCAGATGATGAGTAACTGAAGTGAACTGATCAGAGAGCAGAATGACCGCAGTGTATGGAGTTTGGTAGTGTTAGCCCACTGGCACGGCTCCAGATAAAATTATTCCTCTCATTGTCCAGTATCGACAGCCTATCAGCTTGTTCAACTCGGTCCAATGACACTTTAACCACAATTTGGTGGGTTAAGACAAGTTGGAGTGCTTTTGTGCTGTTTATCATTGCTTATATGACTTTCGAATAGCTCAGCCTACTGATTGCTACTGGGGTTTATACCTCTTCAGAGACACTGACAAAAACATAGCCTGTTCCTCTGAAGCAGAATGCCTTTTTTTAATTGTGTTTAGATTTCAGTCTTCTACCCCTCACATTGTTTCTTTTAGTTTTTCTCTGCAAAGGTGTAGGGTTTTATAAGTAAGAGTTGAGGAGTTCCTCAGGGACCCATCGTGACTCGGTTCCTATCAATTACGCCTAGAGCAAACCCACTGACTCTGCTCTCTCCAGTTCTGTTTCTGAACCCTAACGGCACATCTTCATGAATGAAATATGTTTTTTAGTGTTTGATACTTGCAGCTGCTCTTTTAAGATGAAACTAGACCATTGTGAATCGAGCTTTGAAGTGAGTAAGATGCGATTTGTGAAGATAGATCCATTCTGGTGACTTAAAGTTTTATTAACGAATGGTAAACCTTGGATTTTAAAGTGAGTAGAAGAGAAAAGAGGGACAGAGAGAGAGAGAGAGAGAGAGAGAGAGAGAGAGAGAGAGAGTGAGAGAGAGAGAGAGAGAGAGAGAGAGAGAGAGAGAGAGAGAGAGAGAGATTATACCATTGATAATCATACTGACTTTGAACTGTCTGCCATCTGATGAGCAAGTCTCAGTATCCTGCCAAAAGACTGTGTCTCTAAAATATACCTTCTCGGCACCAGTTGGAAAATTAGATGGTAGGTGGTGTCCTCACCTGTCTCCAGCATTTTCAGGACTAGGTGCAGCTGGCAGTCTCTGGGGATGAATTACTTTATAAGGCCTCACAGATGCTCAGTTTTGCCACACACTATAAATCCTCATAGCAGAGCTGGCAAAGCAGTCATTGGTCAAGCATTGCTTCATTTGTCTGCACAACTGCCACTGTTGTAATGACGAGTTTGGTCTACCAACTCTCGCCATGTATTTATAGCTAAAGGCATCTATCTGGAGACTTCCAGATTGAGAACAATGAGGCGAGGAGGTGTAAATGTGTTCCTTGCCCTCTGAAAAATATACAGAAAGGAGCCTCTGTTATCTTATTTTCCTCGGGAGTCCCAGTCTACTAGTAGTGTTGGAGATTTGGTATTGATAGCTGCTCCATTTCACTCGCTCTTTTTCTTTTTTTTTTTTTTTTAAACTAGACTGCAGCATCTTTTTCTCCCCAACACTCAAAAGGCCTGGTGTTAAATAGATTTTAAGAAGAAAAGGAAATACTAATAAACAGAGAGTTTAAGCAGTAGATCTGTGTCTTTCAAGAGGATAAGACACCTACTGAATTGAAAATTAGACTTCTCTGAGTTTTAAAGCTATGTGGCCAAACAAATAACAGAAGGCAATAATTGCAAGTGTTACATAGGGCAAACTAGAAACTGTACATTTACATATAAGCGGATTAGGGGTAATGGTATTAAGTAAATGTAGTGCATTGTTGTATGTATTAACTGGTCCGACTAGGGGCTTGACCTTTCCAAGAATCGTATACAAGACCTCCCTCTCTTCAAGTCAGTTATTCATAGCTGCTTCTTCTCAAACGCAGTCTTGACGATTACCAAGATTGTCGATGGTAACCCCTTGTCAATACTTGCTTCAAAAAGCCCACAGCTGGCCTGAGCCTTTTCAGAATGCAGTGCCCCCCCCACACACACACACACTTTTATTCCCTACTTTCCCCTGACTCCCTTCACTTGGTGGTATCAATCAATGGTTCTGCTTGTGTTTCTGCTTGAGGGATCAAATCGGATGCACTGGTGGATTGAGTATGTGGCATGGCCTGCTGCATTTGAAAAGCAATTCAACGCCTCTGCTTTTATGTGCCACTGAAATAAGATGGATGCTGGTGAAACTTGTTCCTCCTCCCGCCCTAATAGGTTTTCTTCCGTGCCGACATCCACTCTCAAGAAAATAGAAGTCTGACTCCTCGGCACGGTGATGACATGTATTGCTTGTTGCTTTTGAAATATAAACCACATCAGCACCACTGTCCTCTTTAAATTGTGCATCATATGAATTCTTACTGAAATTTGAACTCACAGCCGTGCCTGAACACTTCACTCATATTCTTTGTGATCTTACACACTCCTCCCTTTTTTTTTTTTTTGCATTGGCTTGAAGTGCAAATTGATCTTGAATGAAGTCATATGGTAGTTGTGTTGGTCTCTGGCATGCAAAGACTGAAATGGATGAGTTTTTGGGGAGGCACTACTTGACTGTGTTAGTGCTTGAGCTTTGAGTGCTTCAGACAATGTACGTGTTTGATCTGGGAGTATCAAGTGCAATGTGGTAAGGATGGCTCCTGGCTTCTACACAGATGTAGCTCTGAAGCGAGATCTAATGAAGATGTATTTTAATAATTGGCATCAATGCAGCAGTAATTCGTGAAGAAGGAGGAGCCCAGGACGACACTTGACCTCTGAAAGGAGAACCACCATCATTTGCCCTAAAATGGCTCAAAAGTGTTTTTATTTTTATTTTTATTTATTACAACAATCCCTCATCCAAACAGCAATTGTAGCCAAATAAATTCAGTATTTTAAAGGCATCAAATAAAAAATGTATTATCTAATAGTAATGAAAGTATTTTTCACACAATTTTTCACCAAATAATCACAAGGAAGAATGATATTTAATAATTTTCATTGATAAGCACTTTACATTTATATGTGTTTTTCATATACAATGATACATCAATTATTGTGAATGAACAAGGTACTTTTTGGAACCCAGTTTAATTTTGCACAATGCAAAATTATTACTGTGGGACCAAGTCAAGTTTATTATTATAATACAATACAGAATTATCATTATTATTTTGAGGATTAGATTTGTGTTATACAAAAGTTATTTATTAAATTAAAGAAATATTTCATATTAAATATATTTTTACTTCACCTTTACCTGGGGCTTTTATTTTGACACTGAATGTGCTGTATGTATTTGATAGCTTACAATGTTCCACATCTGGTGAAACACTATCATTTCCTTGTTTTCTGTTATACTGTACTGTGTTTATAGATTTGCATAACTTGTAATGGTTACTAATGTTTGGAATTGCGCTAGTGCTTGAACATGCAGTACGTTGATTACACAATGCACTTGAACTGCTCTGAGAGCTCTGCCTCGCGCGTGCACAGATTAGCGAGTTACCCGTTTGTTCTGAAATTGCAGCCTTTTGCAGTTTAATATTTAATAATCACATATGACCAACTTGCCATTTTGGTGTTATTTTGATTAACTGTGCTGCCCTGAAGGATCATGAAATTAGTCTACTGATGCTCTCTTTCTGAAACTTAATGGCCATATAAAAAAGGCATTAAAATCATTGCAATATTCTCAATATTGCTTAATTGTCATATCTTTGGCTAAATCATCATAATGATATTGTGAATATTCGATATATCGCCCAGCCCTGCTTTTATCATCTATAAAGTGATGTACTGGTTTTGATTCACACAACTCCCATTTAATTTGAAATATTTTTAACCATTCATAATGGTTTGCATACATGGAACATTCTAATTCAAATCAGCAAATAGAATGCTGTTACAAGACATGCAATAAGTGTTCCACAGAAGAAAGAAAATCATAATAATTTTAACAATATGAAAAACACGAAGGTCACAGTGTTTATGCATATAGTTTTACAGTGAATATTTTAAATTCTTGGCACATTCTGTAAATTAAATGTATATTGAGCTGTGGTGTCAGCAAGGACTGATGCAGAAAGCACATTAACACCCAACTGCTCTAGTTGTGACTTTGTGTATAGAGGGATTGCAGTTCGTATTCATATTTTTGCATGCATAAAGTTTTCATGCAGTGATTATGTTTGTGTGTGAGCATTGTTTTTAAACATGTCTTTTTGGATCTCCTTTCAGTAGTATAAGGCTTCAATGACAGATCAGTCTTGAAAATATGTCTGTATCTCAGATTCTCAGCACTCACAAGCGATCTGGCATGGTCCCAATTTCATCAGCCAAAATGTCATCAATTTCATCAAATTCCCTCTAAACTTCATTGACTATCTCCTCTCCTTCCTACTAGGCTTCCATGTGTGCCCCCTCTAAACATTAATTCCAGCATTATGGTGGAGGCCTTGAAATGACCCAGACACTGTCACCTATAATAATGGAATTGGGTGCCCATTATGTCTGTTAACATCAGGCCTGTTCATGATCAAAGGCCTTTGATGTGTGACACGCAATTCTGCTTCTACCAAGACCAGAACTCCTAAACCAGGGTTTTTCCTACATATACACTACTGGTCAAAAGTTTTGAAACACTTGACCGAAATGTTTCTCATGATCTTAAAAATGTTTGATCTGAAGGCGTATGCTTAAATGTTTGAAATTAGTTTTGTAGACAAAAATGTAATTGTGCCACCATATTAATTTATTTCATTATAAATCAAAAATTTAATAACAAAATAAAAAATAAAGAAAAGTTTTTGAAAATGCTGACTTTATTACCAAATAATAAAGTAAAGCACCCAATAAGTGCCCAGCATATAGATGGGAACTCCTTCAATACTGTTTAAAAAGCATCCCAGGGTGATACCTCAAGAAGTTGGTTGAGAAAATGTCAAGAGTACATGTCTGCAAATTCTAGGCAAAGGGTGAGTACTTTGAAGATGCTAAAATATTACACAGTTTTGATTTATTTTGGATTTTGTTTAGTCACAACATTATTCCCATGGTTCCATTTATGTTATTCGATTGTTTTAATGACTTTACTATTATTCTAAAATGTGAAGAAAAAAAAAATGATAATAAAGAATGAGTAAGTGTTTCAAAACTTTTGACCGGTAGTGTATCTGAAATGCTCGCTAAAATCCCTACACCGACTGCTAGGTATAAAGTAGAAGTGAGACTCCCTAAAAGGCTTTTGGGCTTAAATTGCCCTCTTATAAGATTCAAGCCTATAATCAGTAATGACAGCACTGTTATGTCTTTTGAAATGTGACATATAGGTATTGCTGTAAACATAAGCAAATGCATTTTATGTAACATAACAGAACTTGGTGTCAAAGGAAGGTATAATCCTTGCGTTTTCTATACAGCCTTGTTTCATAGATGAGGACTGCCACCTGATTAGAATTATGCTTATTTCCATACCATCCAATCCCATTACGCCCTGCGGCATATGAATGCAGGACACAGTGGAATTGTTCTCCAGCCTGGCTCATATTAACAGCTTGGTCTTAATGCAACAGTAAAATAATAAAGAAGGGTTTTGATAAGCAGCATGCTAAAGTGCTTTGAATAGGGGGTTAGATCATTACACTTGTCTTCCCTAAGGACATAGCTGTTTATTGCTGATGCTGTTTATTGCGAATGGAAGCATCTGCCAAAGCATCTCTGTCCACATGACTCTGGCCCTCTTCCTCTCTCTCTCTCTCTCTCTCTCTCTCGCTCTCTCTCACACACACACACACACACACACTCACACACACACACTATTTTTCTTCCTCTTTCATCACTCCAGAAAATCACTCATCCTCGGATGTCAACATTGTCCATCTGGACACAAGGCCACCCAGTTTTGCACTAAAAACTCAAATACACACAGGCTTTGTTTCTCTCATACACTTGTTTGATGACAGTGTTCCTCCTCTCATCAGATAACTTCTTGGCACCTTCACTTTGATAAATCATAGCATTTTCTCTTTTTCTCGCCAAGTGGAAATAGCAGCATTGACGTCCTTGGCAGAGTGTTTTTATGACCTCGGACCACAGAAACACACATCAGTGGCTCTGTTGGTTTAGTTTTTTTTTTTTTTTTAATCCAACTCAGCTGACAGCAGAGGACTTTATCGAATTCTTCATTGTTAATACAAAAAGTAGAGTTGCTTTCTGGTGGCATGCTTCTGAAAAGAAAGCAATTTCTCTAATTGCTCTCATATGCGGGGCCAATTTGTCTCAATAAAGCCAATGTGGCCCATGCTAATTTTTATCTGTTTGCCCACTGTGTTCCGCCTCAGCCTAGGCCCACAGTCTCGCTTATTTTTGCAGTTGTCTAATAAATCACATATACAGGGAAATTAGATAGTTAAATATTAATGGGCTGTAATGAGTTTATTGTGCATTAGAGAGGCCACAGGAGGTGACCTGGATACAGGAGTCTGTGCATTTTGAGAATGATGTCCCACTGTTCTTAGCTCATATCGCTACACTCCAATGTCCCACTGACTTTAATCATCTTATCTCAGAGGGGAGCAATTTGGGCAACCACTGCACTTAAGAGCCCATTTGAAAATACCAACATACCGTGCTACCTGTCTCAAAAGAAAGTCTAAAAACTTTCAACAAAATCTTTGCGTCATAACTCCTCATTTGGGGAATTTTTGAGTGGAGCAGATGTGCAAGTTTTTGCATCCAATTTGTATTATGGACTTTTGAGTAGGGGTTGGAAGTTTCTTGTTTCTTTTTGAAGACTTGATTTCCCCTGAAAAACTTTAAGTTAAGAGATGACATTGTTGTACACTACAGTAAGGGAATGTCTGAATCCAGTTTGAAGCCAAAGAAGGGCTTGCCATGGTCTATAGAAAAGCTGTAATTATATGTGATACATGGAGAAGCTTTTAAATATAGCATGCTACTTCTGTCAGACACTTTTACAGCTGTTAAGCCTAAGATTATTGAACATTCTTTGGAGCAAGATCTTCACACTGTAGGCGCCATATCAGGTCAAGGAATACTCACAGTAAGAGGGTACTGGAGATATTTAGCTACAGTGCATTCAGAAAGTATTCAGACCTCTTAATTATTTTTTCACATTTTGATATATTGCAGCTTTATGCTAAAATGCTTTAAATTATTTAATTTTTTTCACATCAATTGACACTTCATACCCCATAATGACAAAGCAAAAAAATATTTTTGATAACTTTGCAATTGTATTAAAAAGAAAAAAAAAAAAGACATATCACATTGGCATAAGTATTCAGACCCTTAACTCAGTACTTACATGGCATTGATTACAGCCTCAAGTCTTTTTGAGTATGATGCGACAAGCTTTGCCCACCTGGATTTGGGGATTTTCTGCCATTCTTCTCTGCAGATCCTCTCAAGCTCTGTCAGGTTGGATGGGGACCGTCGGTGGACAGTCATTTTCAGGTCTCTCCAAAGATGTTCGATTGGTTTCAAGTCCAGGCTCTGGCTGGGCCACTCAAGGACATTCACAGAGTTGTCCCTAAGCCACTCTTGCATTGTCTTGGCTGTGTGCTTAGGGTCATTGTCCTGTTGGAAGTTGAACCTTCGGCCCAGTCTGAGGTCCTGAGTGCTCTGGTCCAGGTTTTCATTAAGGATATCTCTGTATTTTGCTGCGTTCAGCTTTCCTTCAACCCTGAACAGTCACCCAGTCCAGATCCAGAGAAATGGGATGCACCTGAGCTAAATTTCAAGTGTATAGCAAAGGGTCTGAATACTTACGTCAATGTGATATTTCAGTTTTTTATTTTTTATAAATTTGTAAAGTTATCAAAAATCAGTTTTTTGCTTTGTCATTAAGGGTTATGGAGTGTAGATTGATGTGAAAAAAATAATAAAATAAATTCATGGCCATTTTTTAAGATAGAAAACAGTTAGACAATGCAAATACAGTTACTCGTTGTGCAATTGCACACCGTAAACTGGACTTTAAATACCTCAATGCCGACCCGCTGTTTACATACACGCCAGCGGAGCCCTTTGTCTGGGCAGCCCGGCCGCGGAAACGCAGAAGGAAAAGGGGAAGGAGAGCCGGCGTTCTCATCAGAGTAAGACGTCACACAAATCGACCCCCGCTACCCAGTATTCTACTGGCAAATGTTCAGTCTCTGGACAACAAGCTCTGCGAGCTGAGATCGCAGATCTCTTTCCAACGAGAGACAAGGGACTGCTGCATTATCTGCCTCACGGAAACTTAGATGTCTGCTGAGATTCCAGATTCAGCCATTGAACCCGCGGGGTTCTCCGTGCACCGAGCGGACAGAGCGAAAGACCTCTCAGATAAAAGCAGAGGTGGTGGTGTATGTTTTATGATCAACAAATTCTGGTGTGATCAGAGGAATGTACATTCTATCAAGTCTTTCTGCTCTCCTGATCTGGAATTTCTCATGTTTCTGTGTCGACCATTCTGGCTACTGAGGGAATTCACAGCAGTAATTATCACTGCTGTTTACATCCCGCCACAAGCCGACACAGACCGGGCACTCAAGGAACTGTATGGGAGTATAAGTGAGCAGGAAACTGCCCGCTTACAGGCAGAAACTGAAACAGGAAGCACCCACCCTCAGAACGATCCAGTGCTGGTCGGACCAATCAGATTCCACGCTACAAGACTGTTTTGATCACGTGGACTGGGAGATGTTCCGGTCCACCTCTGATGACGACATAGAGATTTACGCTGACAGCGTAACGTGTTTCATCAGAATGTGCGTGGAGGATGTTGTTCCAACCAAAACAATACGGATCTACCCCAACAAGAAGCCATGAATAAATAGCTATGTTCGCGCGGCACTTGATATGCGGACTCTGCTTTTAATTCCGGGAATGCGGAGGAGCATAAACAAGCCAGTTATGCACTCCGCAAAACTATCAGAGCAGCCAAACGCCAGTACAGGGACAAGATTGAAGGACAGTTTAACACCACCAACTCTAGAAACATGTGGCAAGGAATTAATATCATCATGGACTACAAAGGGAATAAAAACTCCACCGTGAACACCGCTGCTTCTCTCCCGGATGAGCTTAATACTTTTTATGCTCGTTTCGAGGGAAATAACACCACCCTCGTGGAGAGAGCTCTTGCGGCCGAAGCTACAGAGGTTAGTTCACTCTCCGTCTCTGTAGCAGATGTAACCCGATCCTTCCGACGGGTGAATATCCGCAAAGCTGCGGGTCCAGATGGCATTCCGGGCCGCATCATCAGAGCGTGTGCGAACCAGCTGGCTGGTGTTTTTGCGGACATTTTCAACCTTTCCCGCTCCTTGTCTGTGATCCCCACATGCTTTAAAATGTCCACCATTGTGCCTGTACCAAAGCAATCCAAAATCACTTGTTTAAATGACTGGCGTCCTGTTGCTCTGACCCCCATCATCAGCAAATGCTTTGAGAGACTAATCAGAGATTACATCTGCTCTGTGCTGCCTCCCTCACTGGACCCATTGCAGTTTGCTTACCGCAACAACCGCTCCACTGATGATGCCATTGCATCTACACTACACACTGCTCTCTCACACCTGGAAAAAAGGAACACTTATGTGAGAATGCTGCTTGTAGACTACAGCTCAGCATTCAACACCATAGTGCCCTCCAAGCTTGATGTGAAACTCCGGGCTCTGGGCTTAAACAGCTCACTGTGCAGCTGGATCCTGGACTTCCTGTCAAGCAGACACCAGGTGGTTAGAATGGGCAGCAACAACTATTCACTGACCTTCAACAATGGAGCCCCACAGGGCTGTGTTCTCAGCCCACTCCTGTATTCCATGTACACACCTGACTGTGTGGCAACACATAGCTCCAATGCCATCATTAAGTTTGCTGATGATACGACGGTGGTAGGTCTGATCACTGACAATGATGAAACACTCTGACACGCTGGTGTCAGGATCACAACCTCTCCCTCAACGTCAGCAAGACAAAGGAGCTTGTGGTGGACTTCAGGAGAAAAGACAGAGAACACAGTCCCATCACCATCAATGGGTCACCGGTGGAGAGAGTGAGCAGCTTCAAGTTCCTCGGTGTCCACATCACTGAGGAACTCACATGGTCCGTCCACACTGAGGCCGTTGTGAAGAAGGCTCATCAGTGCCTCTTCTTCCTGAGACGGCTGAGGAAGTTTGGAATGAACCGCCACATCCTCACACGGTTCTACACCAGCACTGTAGAGAGCATGCTGACTGGCTGCATCACTGCCTGGTACGGCAACAGCACCGCCCTCAAATGCAAAGCCCTGCAAAGGGTGGTGCGAACTGCCAGACACATCATCGGAGGTGAGCTTCCTTCCGTCCAGGACAAATTTACCAGGCGGTGTGTGAAAAAAGCTTGGAGAATCATCAGAGACTCCAGCCACCCGAGCCATGGGCTGCTCTCACTGCTGTTGGTAGTCTCAGGTATCGTAGTATCAGGACCTGCACCAGTGGTATCGTAGTATCAGGACCCGTACCAGCCGACTCTATGACAGCTTCTTCCCCCAAGCAATCAGACTTTTGAACTCTTGATCTCTCACGATCAATACACATCAGCACTGCACTTTATTAATCTTATTTTCTCACATTGGACTGTCATAATTAACAACACACTGGCAACTGACTATCAACCGACAGCCTGAATGTCAATACAGTACAATACAACCTATTGTATATTTATATATATACTATTTTTTATTGTATAAAGTTTATTCTATATTGTGTGTATTGTATACTGTACATTGTATATTATTATTTCTATAATTTGTGCATAAATATGTGTATATTAGATATGTAAATTGTGTTTTGTAAATCTGATGTTTATTGTAAATTGGTATATGTCTCATCACTGTCATGACTGGTATGTTGCTCGGAACTGCACCCAAGACTTTCACCCACTATTGCACTTGTGTATATGGTTGTGTGACAATAAAGTGATTTGATTTGATTTTATATATTTAAATTGTATTTCTATCCACATTTTGTTGAATTTCTGTGTTTCACAATTCTTGAGGAGTTCATTGTCCTATCCTGCCAAGCGATGGAAATATAAGAAAAAAAAAAATAATAAAACAAATATATATATATGGGTTTAATCACTATGTCAAGATTCTGGTTTCTTGTTTGCTAAATTTCAAATGCTGATATTTTCATGTTTATTACATTAGTATGATGTGAGTTGAGGAACTCAGATGAGTAGGCCGGATGTCACCTGATCATTTACAGCTTTCTTGTCACTATGTGGTGCATGAATAATTAACAACCCTTCTAAATAGTGATGCGTGCCATCCACAAGCAGCCTGCAGGGAATGGAAACAAGACAGAATGAAGTTAATAAAGAAAGAAAACAAAGGCAGAGAGAGAAGGCACATTAAAGTGGCATGCGGTCTCCTGGGCAGGTTTTTTTTTTTTCTTTCTGCTATGGGGCTTGACAGTGAGAGACAGTGTATTTGGGCTAGAGACACATCCTCTCAGGCCCTTAGGGTGTGGGGGTGGGGGTGGGGAACATAAAACTTGCTTATATACAATGAGGGAACCAAGATGCAGACATGGGGACTTAAAGCCGCCATTTGAATCTCCCCCAGAGACATGTGCCCCACTCATGGCATGGTGATGGACATGTTCTCCCACTGCTGAGGTTTCGAGATATTCATGTCTGCATATGTTAATGGAGTTACAGTAGCTCCTTGCTGTTTTTTGAATACTAGGCAAGGTTGTTGCTGTAAAAGAGCTGGTACAAATATAAGCCTAAATTGCAAATGACAATGCACTTGAATAAATGAATATTTGCAAATCACTCTTAAATTAATTTGTTCTGTGGATCACAAGGTTCTGTGTAGTTTCATACTTAAGTCAATATTTTGTGTTTATACAGATTTGCCCAAGCAATATCTGATCGCAAATTGTTATCAATGTCATTCAACATTGTATTGTAATTACAGTTACTTGGTTTAGTGTTGAACTTGCTCTTGATTATAATTAAACAGTCATTAAAATATAAAGCCATCGCAAATGCTCTACAGACCTCTAAAAGGAATAGTTCATCCAAAAAGGAAAATGGACTACTTTGTTATACGTTTGGATACTTTTTTAACCTTTAAAGTGAATCCACTTCCACTGTATTGAAAAGACGGACTGTGACATTAATTAAAACATCTCCTTTTGTACTCCACATAAGAAAGAAAGTCATACGGGTTTGTAACAGCATTAGGGTGAGTACGTTTTTTTCATTTTTGGGTCAACTATTACTTTTATGGTGTTAGTATTTCCGAAAATGCAGCTTCTTTTATCGTGTCAGCATCATTCAAGTGCATTTAATGTTTTATTTACTTTTCAAAGGCTTTGTTTTCTTTTTTCTGGTCATATTATCAGTGGTAATTGCCACCATAGTCTCTTATCTAAATGTTACATTTCTAAGACTGCAACTTTATTGGCTGTTCGAGCAGTTCGACTCCAAATTTCCATACAAATCAAAAATGGTGTAGAGGCCACATCTCGGTGCGATCCTGTCCCCCTGGTCTCCGGACCCATGTGGTGACATCTTATCATGTTTAATTTGTCTGCAAGACTCTGAGGTGGAATTGGTTCAGGGCGGTGAGAGATTGTAGAAAGGTATGAAGACTAGAGGGGACAACTTACGGTATTCGCTGTCCCCCCTCCGAACATCCCTTTGCCTACCTGTCGGGTAAACAATCCTGTTGCTGCGTGCTCAAGATGGAGCCTTGCTGAATATCAACAACAACTCTGCAGTGTGAAAAGCCTCTTCTCTGTGGAAAGCTGAGACGAGAGCCCAGACAACCAAACAACAACCCTTGCCCTGATTGGAGACCAGCATTACAAGACAGTTTGGGGAAAAGAGAGTGGTGTAGGGAATTGAATAAAGCAAGGGAGGGGGCTTTCAGTGAGAGAAAAGCTTTGAGAGATGAGAAAATGAAGACAATAAGCCATAGAGAGAGATTTAACCAGTGCCTTCCAGTTCAGAAGACTGGTCAGCTCATCATGGGTTCTCTGTGTTCTGTTGACTAGACTTTAAAAGGGTCCCTTCAAGGCAAGGTCGGTTCACTTATTGTTGTGGTTCTTGCTCTCTTCATCTCCATCTGTAGTTCTCCTTTTCTCTTTTACTTTCATTTGTGGCATTCCATCACCATTTCAGTCTGCTTCTTTGAATGCTTGGGAGAGTTTCATTGACGTCTAGCCAGATTTTTAGGTTTTTACTTGATGTATGAGAGGCATATGGTCAGACAGCGTGACCCTCTCTCTGATATTTTGTCTCTTATTTGTTTCTGCTGTCCTGATCTTGTAACAAGGCAGGCGAGGACTAAAGATCTAAATGCAACTTTTAATCAACCAATAGGTTAAACAAAGTAACTCAGAATATAAAGAAACAAACACAGGGAACAAGGCACAGAGCATGACGGAACACTTGCAAAGACTGACAAAGAAACCAGGGGAAACAAGGGCTTAAATACACAAGGGAAAACAAGGGAACGAGGAACACCTGGGGAAACAATCAGGGTAAGCCAATCATAAAATGGGCTACAAATCTAACACAGGAAACAGGAATGGGGAACTAAGCAACAATAATTTCAATATAAAAGTCTAGGCACAAACAGGGAATACATGACAGAGCTCCCCAACCCCCCCCCCCACCCCCACCCCCTTAAGGAGCACAAAAAAATAGTCATTGGGGTGAGGGGGGGAGGGGGAAAAGGCAGTTGAAGGGGGCACAAGGGGAGCAGAGGAACAAGGCAAAACAGAAGACCAGGATGGTACTGGAGGAATAGACAAGAGTGGAGCTTGAGGAGCAGGAGACTTGGGCGTAGCCGTCAGAGCTGGGTACCCAGGCGGAGCTGGAGACTTGGGCGGAACTGGTGGAGTGGAACTCCCTGACTCTGGGATGGACGAGCCTTCAAGAATAGGCTTGTTTGCCGTGGCAGGTGTGGGCATTGGCTGGTTGGCCGTGGCAGGCGTGGGCGTTGATATGGCCTTCATGTCCAAACGCACTGACATCAGTGTGGGATCATCCACCTTGGAAGACAGTGCTGAAAACAACGAGGTAAGCTCCATGGCCATCGGGTTGGAGCACTGGGTTCATTATTACACGAAGGGGAAAAAAAAAACTCTCTAGAGTGATGTTGATATATTCCCTCCATGTGAGTTCTACCATCTCTGGTAAGTCTACATTGCGTTGGTAATTCAAACCGATCCAAAAAATTGATTTTAAGTGTGAATCACCATAGTTCGATCGACTCGCAATACCCCAAAAGCAAGCACAGTAATCCACAAGAGGAAGGTGGTTAAAAAAATTCAGCTGCTAGATCCATTTTTGGTCAGTCTTTCTGTAACGAGGCAGGCGTGGATTAATCAACCATTAGTGTAAACAAAGTAACTCAGCATATAAAGAAACAAACACAGGGGACAAGAGCATGCAAAGTCTAGGCACAAACAGGGAATACGTGACAGATCTCTAACCTTTATATCTTAAACCAGCGCTGAACAATGCACATTTGAGTGAGTGAAGATTTGAGAAAGATAGAAATAAAGAAAAAGAAAGAAAAAATGACATGTTTTCAGTTTGTTCTGCACCACAGCCATAAGGAAGAATTTTGAATTAAATGGAGCATTCTCTGATTATAACCCCCCCCCCCACTTCCCATAATTTTTATAATATTTATGGTGGGGGTTGAATTTGACCAGATCTTTGTGTCAGCCTACGCTCTCTCGCTCTTTCTCTCTCAAATTTATAAGAGCATTTGTATTATGGTCCCATCTACTCAGAAGACCTTCTCTTCTCCAGCCCTGGTCTTCTGCTTCCCTTTGGTGCATACTCCAAGACAGAAGTTTTCTGCACACATTTACTGTATTAAAAGAAGTGTTGTTTTATATTTTGGTGTGGTTTGGTTGGGTCGGGTCGGTTTGGTTTGGTTTGGTTCGGGTTTGTTTTGTTTTGGTTTTTTTGTTGCTTTTTGTAGTGTTGTGTGTTTTGTTTTGTTTTGGCTCCAATTTCCTTTGCCTAGCCCTTCTCTTACACTCTTGGGTCTCAGAATATTATTGGTTTTTACATTGTGTGGCAGCATCTTCGAGTACTTGGAGAAATTCTCACAAATATGCACATCAGAAGAGCGTTGGTGATGAGTTGGCTACGATCTAGGGAATTTTATTGCATACCAAAGGCCAATATGCTTTTGTATTGTAGTGAGTGTTAAGCTTTACTAAGGCTCCAAGTCAGTAGAACAGTATAATTTCTCTCTGTCTCTCTCTCTCTGACTGTCTTCCTTTTTTCTTTTTTTTTTCTTTTTCTAAGGTGTTGGTCAGCCCTTGGCAGTCAACTTGTGGAAGGTGTTTGTGTCAGTGGTGTGCTGAGTGTGCTGCTTAGATGCTGATAGAAGCCTCCATCCTGACACATTTTTTTCTCATCTAGTCAATAAATCCTTTCACAGACAGCCACAGGGTGCAATTTCGAAAGCATTTCATCATTTGTGACTGCGGATGGGATTGAGTCCAAACTTTGATCCAGCAGCTAATTGTCAACTCTACAGCAAAGAGAGAAAAAAGATAGAAAGAGAGAGGGCATATATGATTTTTATCTGTTAGTCTGAAGCATGGACATTACATGAGTAGGGGTTCCAGGTCCTGGTGTTTTTAGTAAAGTCCCACATCTTTTTTGTAAACATAACGGCATGCATATCGGCATACATTACAAAATATTAATACAATATTGACATATTGTAGCTTATTCTACAACTAAGCAAAGGTTTGTTTAACAGTGTTGGGCTCAGGCAATACTGGATAAATAAAAACTGTCTGTTGACTTGTTTCCTTCTGTCCAGAAGTAATAAGCATATTTCAGACATAACTCTGAACACAAAGCAGAATATACAATGGTGTTTGAGGAATTTGTTTGTAATCTTTAAGACATAAGCCAGGACCTTTTCAGTTCTTGCAAAACTCTTATTTAGACACAATGACATGAACCTCAGAAACTTGGTTAATTCCAGCAGTTTCTCTTACAAGCACTAATTTCAACAGCCTGCTAAATTATAAACAAACTTAAAAACACTCTAAAGGGCCAGAATTCTTGAGTCTTAACTAACTGCAGTGTTTTGAAATACAAACAGCATTTAAAATGTATCTAAGGATGGTACAAAGGTTAGTGGAACTTTTTAGTTTTAGTTCCAACAATATTGAGAGATATAGTTGAAATAAATAAGTAATAATAATAATAATAATATAATAATAATAATAATAATAATAATAATAACAAATAATAATAAATAAAAATAAATAAATGTAAAAAAAAATGACACTATGCAGATGTAATCTTTAGACATTGATTTTATAGTGTATCTTATTCTAATATTACATCAAAGTCCCAAGCACAACCACAATAGTCTGGTCCAAGGCCAGAATAGCAGAAGTACTACTGGATAGATGCATCCTGTATGTGCTCTTCTGAATTTGCATTAAACGAGTGTGCTCTGCCTCGTGTCTCCATCCTCCGCCGTCTCTGCCGAGGTGAGGCAACTTGTTAACCTTTTTGAAGCCATTGGCATCTCAGAGATGGAAAGCACACTTATGGCACACCGTGTTAATACAAATTAGCCTCACATGATTGATACGCCTTGATTCAATTTTAATCACATTTCACACTATCAACGTCAGAGCACTTGTGTACTTCAGCCAACGCCACCATGTATTACATTCTCTCATCAGTTCTCTGATGATTTGATTAGAGTCATTGGCATGACATGCCTATCCAAATATGTTTTTCAACCCCCTTTTATCGAATAGTTTGTGCAACCAGTACCTATTTGTAGGTATATGATGTGTGGCATTATATGGACGTGGCCTTGATGCACACCAGCCCTCTTTTCTGTATAATAATCGAGCCGGATTGATCTGCCAGTGTGTGCCTGCATGCTGTTTTTCTCCTGCCGTGTGGTGTCGGTATCGTGTAACGTTGTGTATTGCAATGTTTGCCATGTTTGCCATGTTGATGGCAGTGTTAATGGTCTATGTCATGTCAGAGAAAATGTTCAATGCATTTTGCCCCGCTTTCTGTGCTGAGGCTACTGAAACATGTTTAACTCTCCCATAATGCCAGAGTCCATTAGTCGACCGATACATAACTATCATGCAGGTGCCGGGCAGTGATGGAGGGACTATCACCCCCACAGCTATTTAAACCTGTTCACTCTGTCTGAAACCCAGTAAAAATGCATCTCTTTCTCTTTCACTATCTCTCTTTCTCTGTGTTGTCTGAACTGAGAGGCATAATTGACCAGAGGGGGAGAGAGTTCGAGCTCCCCTGCGGCACAATTAAAGCACCCTCGCCTAGAGCCGGGCCCAGCTGCTAGTGGAGAGGGTCACCTGCCAGCCCATCACTTTGGTCCAGAAACCAAGCTGACTGCCATGATGGTGGAATATACTGGACTCTTCCCCATGGCCCTTTCACCATCTCTGGGCAGTAGTAAATTTAGAACAGAGACAGTATTTGCTTGTGGTTATAAACCCAGGCGTGTGTGTGTGTGTGTGTGTGTGTGTGTGTGTGTGTGACAGAGAGTATTTGTGCTGGAAGTGGGGTGTGCATTTGACCATAGTCTAGAGGAGGTCTTTTACACTAAACTGTTTAAATATCAAGCGCTTGTTCAGTGTATTAACAACATTTGGTATAAGTCTCAACTCTTAATCTTTATTTTTGGGAGTCTAGGTCATGTACAGAGGCTTGTAGTGAGGGGGTTACAGGTTACAGGTATGTCCAAAAGGAAGGCCAAGCACCTGGCCAGATACTGTTCTGTATCAGCCATTATTGGTAGTCGCAGTGTGTGGAGGAGGCATTGTTATTTGTATCCTTTTTGCTAATGATTGAATACTGACGCGTAACTTACAAGTTTCTCGCAAATATGCATCTGGAATATTTGTGTCCTTTTTGTATTTCTATGTCGAGTGGATATAAATGAATATTTAAAGTGTTTGTGTGTGTGTGTGTGTGTGTGTGGGTGTGTGTGCGTGCTCTGTGGTTGGGTTTCCATGATGAGAGGTCAGTGGATGGCAGGCAGTAATGAGGGCCGGTCTTAAGCAGGGTGAGTCTGGGAAGAGGAGGTTATAAGGGGTGGGGGGAGAGACCCAGAGCTCTGGAGTTAATTGTGTGAGCATTAGCTGCAGTCCAATCTGGCTGTATTGTAAGCGGTTAGAGATAACATGGTGGGTGTTTTGGTATGTGGATGAACCAGCTGTGCCTGCGGATGACACAGTGTGACTTGACACATATTGTGTGTGTTTATAAGAGTTAAGAAGTTTAGATAACCTTTATGTTGTGTGTGTACATTAGGACTATGTTGGTATAATCTGATAGACTCACTGAACACTTTATTAGGAACACCTGTACACCTACTTATTCATGTAATTATCTAATCAGCCAATCGTGTTGCAGCAGTGCAATGCATAAAATCAGTCAAATATGGGTCAGGTGTGTCAGTTAATGTTCACGTCAACCATCAGAATGGGGAAAAGATGTGATCTCATGTGAGACCATGGCATGATTGTTGGTGCCAGATGGGCTGGTTTGAGTATTTCTGTAACTGCTGATCTCCTGGGATTTTCATGCACAACAGTCTCTAGAGTTGATTCAAAATGGTGCAAAAAAAATAAAAAATAAAAATACATCCAGTGAGCGGCAGTTCTGTGGATGGAAATGCCTTGTTGATGAGAGAGGTCAGCGGAGAATGGCCCGACTGGTTCGAGCTGACAGAAAGGCTATGGTAACTCAGATAACCACTCTGTACAATTGTAGTGAGAATAATATCTGTCTGTCTGTCTGTCTGTATTTTATTATTATTTGTGTGTCTGTGTGTGTGTGTGTGTGTGTGTGTGTGTGTATGCATTCATATAGTTTCCTATAGTTTAATTAATGAAGAAGCAGTTTGTCTAAATAAGTTTCTCAGTACTGTCAGAGCCGCCTCTATGAGTCTCTGTGTTGGACAAAAGTGAAGTAATCCGCACACGAAATTTGGAAAATGATGCCTCTCATTCTGATGTGCTGGATTTCTCTGGCACATTTGGCACCATTTCAATTCCAATCAAATTATGCACGACATGTGTAGTGTGATCAAGTAGTCAAATAGTTTGCATTGCCCAACCCTAATGTGCATGGCACTGCATGTGTGTCAATGTGTGTGAATACTGAAAATGGTATACTCTTAATCAGACTGCATAATGTTAAGCAAACTCAATTATTCATCTTGATCACCAATGCTCCTAGTATCCACTGTGTGTACTGTATATGTATATGTGCATATCCATGTAAGATAACATGTGTCAGTGAACTTCTCTGTTTGTTTTTTTTTTTTTTTTTTTTTTGCATTTGTGTGTGTGTGTGTGTGTGTTAATTAAAGCTCCTGGTGGTGTGTAATTAACACAACAGCAAATGTCCCCAAAGGGTGAGATTAACACTGAATGCATTAGACACAATGGAACCCGAGAGAGCAGAGGATAACGCTGTTCAGACTCCCTGGGCTTCTTGGGTCTTGCCGCTGTCCCTTCGGATTACTCTGCACCCCTGTCACACTGATAGCTGCCTGTCTTACTCCCCTCTCCTCCCCTTCAGTCCAGTTGTCCATCATATCATGGTTCAGCACTCACAAAAACATGCTGCTTTGACTGGTAGAGTGCCACTGTGGGCTGGTAGCCATCCTTTGCCTGCATTGTGGGATGAAACAAAAACATAATATCTGGCAGATGGACAGGGAAATTGTTAATCAATGCCTCTAAGATTTTGGCACATAACCATACATTTCACTGGTAAGTCTTGGTTGAACAATATGAGGTTTTTAGTGGTCGGATATGATAACTAGAGAGTGGGGTGGCAGATGGCTGTTTTAATGCAAATGCATGTAAAAAGTCATGTTATACAGTATCATGAATAACTGAAATTAAATGTTAACAGTGATTTGTTCTGGAACTAGTCACTAAGGCATATTCTTTGAAAGTGTAACTTGGCAAATAAACCTGATCTACATTAATATAATCTAATAAATTTTGATTATAGCAATTGAGACATACAAATCACACAAAATATATTAAAATCCACCCAAATATATTTGAAAGCAAATTGTGCATTATGACTACCCTAGTGAGTAAAATAATATACTTAAGCACACTTTATTCGTGGGTGCATCAGTATACTAAAATGTATTACTGGCAGACTATAAATTTATATACTTAAAGTCTGCTAAATTGGAACAACTAATTTTGTACTAAATGTGCTTTAGTTTTCCAAAAGCAGTGCTGTGGTGCAACTAAAGATGGACCTATTTCAAGTACACTTTAAATATCTACCATTGTATTTAATTTTTGTAATACACAGAACTGACTCAGTGTAAACGTATAATGCATTTTGGTGAAATTACAATTGCAACTCCATTACACTGTAAGAGTGCTGGACATACATTAATGTTATACTGATAATATACTGCTGGCCAACACCACAACTGAATTTCAGCTGGCATTAATATATGTACTTATGGCATTTCATTAATAGTATTATAATAGCATGGGTATTACTGGGAAGAAGGTTGGGGTACCAAACAATGTGAGTCTTAAACCACTGTTAATCAACAATGAAAACACTGAAGAATTGTACTGATTCTTTCGATGTACTGATTTGACACCTGTCTCAAAGCAATACTAATCTCACCCTGGGTAACTAAAAAATAACCCCTTTTCATAACATAAAATGACATATTTAAAATTAAGCTGAACTCGAAACTTAACTATAACCCCAATTACTTTTAAATGTTATTTAATAAATACCTCAAACAGTTCCCAAAACCTACACAGACCTACCTCATTAATTATGCGAACACAGCAACCAATATCAAGTCCCCAAGCAGAAACATCAACATACGTTACACTATATTCCTGGACAGGAATTCTGTATAGTTTTAATGCACCTGACATTTTATTAAAATAGATAAACGTACCATTTTGCCCTTTACACAAAGAAAAGTGAAAAAAATGCAGACATCTGATTGGTCCATCTAATCACTGATCTACAAAGGCCCCTGGCCAAAAGTGGCTAACTTGCCAGAAATTAATAAATGTGGATGAGGGCGCGCTGGCTAGCTGTCACTGACATTCTGTGTTGTTTGTAGGCGCATGTAGAACCATAAGGAGATGCTCCGTTATACACTATTATAAGTCCAGATGTTTATGTAGGTAGTTATAATTGTCATATAATGATATGACTTGCGTGTTAGTTGTAGAATGACCATATGCTGTTTGCAGAATGTTAACAAGCAAATTAACAGTTTTACATTCTCTGTTGTTTTTTTATTCTTCTTTCAAGAGGAAAATTTTTTATTAATTCAAAGTAAGACAAGATTGATATTGAAGATCAGTCAAAGTTAGCAGCATTAGACAAAGTAGGATAATGAACAAATATTGCTTGTACCCTATTATTGGGGATGAGGAAATTACTTTAACCCTTACCTCTTCAAGTCACACGAAGTCGAAATCAAAGTGCTGCTTTAAAAATGGTATGAAACACTGGGCATACTGTACTTGTGTAACGCAGACACAAACAACAGACTGATTGAGACTGATTTAATAGATACATAAAAAGGAGGAACCCATACACAACAACACGCAATTAAATCAATTCAGTGTTCGTTCCAGCAGTATCATCATCAATGGCTTAACAGACATCATTTAATTTTATTGAAGAAAAAAAAAAATGTTTGAGCAGCGGTTTGTGTGAACTGAAAATAATGACAAGCCCATAGCCAGTCTCTCTCCATGGAAGCAGATTTGAATCTTTTTAGTTTGATTACATCAGCATTAGAACTGTGTAAGGGGAAAGTTTTTGACTATTATTTACTCCTTTCAAAACGGTGCAGTGGCTGCTGCACATGTAAATTTAGAATCACTCTTGTGTTTTAAAGATTGTGCATTGTGCAATAAAAAAAAGAAAAAAAAGTACTCAAAATAAATTTAATTATAATTTTTAAGTTAATACATTTCCAGCATTAGAAACATCTTGTTATAAGACATGCAAGTTATAAGACAGATAAATAAAGAGTTTGTTCTCTGTTAATATGATAACAGGATGTTGAAATGCAAATGCTCTTAAAAGTTCTCAGAACAGTCATGGTGTAATATAAAACATAGGCCTACAGTATACAATATATATATTAAGACATATTAGTAATATTTTTTGTACTTGAAGAACATTATGACAATTGCGTTTAACACTGTTGAAATGTAAAATCATAAAACAAGTTGTAGACTGAATCAAACACCTAACCAGTGTACTTTCTTAAAGTACACTGTATTTGAACTTAATGTATACTTCCCCTAAAGGCATTTGTAAAAGCTATACTACTTCACCACTTCATTTGTAATGATCAAAGTTTCTCTGTGTGCATTCAAAGAAAGCGTGAAATAAGTGCAATTATGTGACACTTTCAATTAGTACATATATATGTTAGTGTATTTGTATTATACTTATCATGAAATAAATGTATTTTAAATACAATTTTGTATATTACTTTTCACTAGGATAGGTTGTTTCTAGATTTTGGCATTAACACAGGGAGAGCTAATGCTTCTTTTAATATGCCAAGTGGCCAAAACAGATGCTGATCATCTTGACCAAATATCAGCTATTTTTTGAGCCTGTCCAATATAACGGTCCATCTCTAAAAGATAAATTTTTTGTCAAACTGAGTCATTATTGCTATGGAGAAGTTCAGCCTGGGAGGTGTGTAATAGTCCACAGATCCTTTAATTTAGATCAAAATGATCAGAATGCATTTACTGTATGCCAAAATAATGAAAGGTGATCATATTTGCCAGTAATTGAAGCCTAAAGTCCATTTAAGCTAGCATTCACATCTTGACACAATTGTAAAAAAAAAAAAAAATAGTTTCTTGCAGTTAGAGCATTTTAACACCAGCAAGAGTAAGTGCTAATTTAGGTTTAGACTACAGGCAAACTGTGCTACAGTTGCTTATGCTGCTTTTTAGAATGCATTCCATATATATGCTTTTTGTTAAGCTATCATTATATCTCACACAATATCACCTCCATTTGTGAGTGTCGTAGCCTGTTAACGTGATTGAAAGTTTTTAACATGGTGATTAGAGAGCAGCTGGCAGTTCTAGTTTCTCTGTTTTTCTACCCTGAATTAATCACTATGTAGGATTTTTGGTAGTATAAATGCACACAGTATGGATTAAAGTGTCCGCGTACCTTCACCATAATATGTAAGGAATTTCATTATGGAATTAGCCGCGTTCGACCACCATTATAAGAAGGATAAATGACAAATAATGAGATTATTTGTCTGAATAAAATTCTCCACCATTGAAATCATAATACCAAAAGCTTGTTGCATCTGCTCACAATTTGTATTTAAGGAATTAGCTTAATAAGTGAATTATGATCAATTCACTTATTGGAGTAATACTATTCTCATGGCTTCGGTGCGCAGATCAGAGTGACGAGATTATCAAAATATACCACAGTCAAATTAACTTTGAATACAAACAAGACTTTATTGCTAATCTAACATAAACTAACTAAAACATATAGACAAACATGAAAAACAGGTTGTGAGTGAATTGTAACAGAAGGTCAGTGAATTGATCTGTACAGAGAAAATTAACATTATGGAGTCTGTAGACAATGCCTTGAGGACCATTGATACTTAATTCAGTCTAACTCGATTTGCAATCGGGTAACTCATATCATATTAAAGAGACACCAGTACTTGCAGCAAAGTCTGGAGATATACTTGCATTTCCTTGCGTTGCTTGGTTCTTTGGCTCTTTGTGAAAGTTCTGGTTGTTCTGTCGATGTTTTGGACCTCTGTTAAGATCGTGGATGTCAGGTTGTTGCTAGAATGATGAAGCGGGCTTTGAAGTGAGGCCTTCCGCCGGGAAGACTTTGCAACTTTACGTGTGTGTTGTAGAGCAGAGAGGGAGAAAGGCTTCCTCAACTTGGCTTTCTGAGCTTTCCTGGACTCTACATTGTATGTAACTTGAGGGGCGCCGGAGAAGGCTAAAAGCTACGAGGGCAAGAGAGGAAGCAGGAGGACGAAGAGAGGCAAGGAGAAGAGGAAGAGGAAGAAAAGGTTTGTCCGAGGTGGGGAGGCTTTATACTGTTGAGGCTGGCCACACCCCAAAGGTGTCCCGAGCCAATCAGAAGCTTCTTTAGAGAAGTCCTGTGGTCATTCCTCTCCCTTCTTGAGTTAATTTATTTACGAGTGTAACAGCTCACAAACAGAAGGGAAGGAGAACACAGGGAAGCAGGTTTTTCCAGGCTCAGGTAGGACTTGTAATCGGCCACTTCAATGCTTTACAACTTCACAAACTCATCAGCTTCACAGGCACGCAGACTTAAACTCATTAGCTTCACAGGCACTAGTAACTTAAACACATCAGCTTCACAAACATAACAGATTAAACATAGCAGCTTCAAGAGCACTGTGGCCTTCCTTGTGCCAGACTCTCTCTCTGCTGGTGGTGTGGCTGCTTATATGCCGCTCTCCCCATGCTCACTGGAATTAGAGACAGGTGTTACACATAATCTAGCTCAGGTGCAAGTTCCCTTACCGCTTTCTCTCTCTCTCCAGACGGACACTCGACCACGCCCCCGCTGCCACAACAAGCCTTTGTCTTAAACATACTCAGTTTCCCACTTAGAAAGAGAACATACTTTATCATGAATTTTATATCTTGAAAACTGTGCAAGAGACATGACATTCGTTAACATCAACATTCTCTACGTAAACAGACAATAATTTACATATGAAACAAGACATACTTTATCTTGTAGTTAGTTCACCACATATTAAATCCTAAATAATGTATTGCAATACATTAATCATGTATGCATGAGGTCAGGATAATGCATTCTATATTTCTAACCACACAAATTATAATGTGAGGATTTTTTAGACATTTTAGCATATAAAACTTGGTTATGTGCATTGTGAAGTGTAAAGACACGTTTTCCAGCAACTCATGGATTCAGGGTGCCTTCTCCAGGAAATGACCAAAGAGGATGTCTCATGACTAATTTGGAGCCTAGAAAATTGGTTATTGTCCAGAATAAAGAGTCGTAGAATTGACGTTGCATTGTGTTGTTCTTTGTAATTCAGGAGGGTCTCACAAGGAGAGCTTGTTCTAACTCTGTGTCTTTTATTGCCTATCGTCTCTGCCCTTAGGGTCTCTTTGCTGAGATGGTTAGCTGGTCATGTCATGGGGTATTCCTGATATATAACATGAATGAGTAGAGGTCTTTGTGGTCTACATATGTCTTTCATTCTCAAGATGGTTGGAAAAAACACAGATGCTGCATCCTTTGACTTGCTGGCACCAGTCTGAATTTTCATAGCTTCTTAATGTTTAGAGGAATTTCCGGTGTTATAGGCCATCTTTGTGTAATTCTGTTTCTTAATTTCCTTCTGCTGGGCTACTCCAATCCTACAACTTCAATCTCTCACCTTGATATGTGAGACAGTGAGGAATGGGTGGGTCGGGGGGTGAGGTCAATTTTATTGTGTGTGTGTGAGAGAGAAAGAAACAGAGAGTCACACACCTCAGGGTTTGACCACACAATGACCCCGTCTCCTAAGTGCTGTGCTCTGATTTGCTATTCAAGCAGCAGTATGAAAGCTTTCACACTCTCCGCTGTTCCACAACACTTGTTTGTCAAAAGTGAGAACTGTGATGTGCTCCACTTACACACACTGTTCCACTCGCTCAGACACACACAGTGGCTGTGTGCACTCCTGTCCCCATGGCAACCCACATTTACTATTCTTTGAGCCCGAAACTGAATGCCAAAAGTGTGTGTGTGTGTGCATGTGTTCTTGCATGTGGTGTTGTTGAGGGGTGTAGGAGGCAGTCAAAGTAAAGTGAAAGCTTGCTTAGTGGTTGCAACACAGCGTTTGGTTCAGAGAGTAAAGGGTGGGTTTACATGTAAAGGGAAATTCAATGGCCCTGTCGCAAATCTTTTTTTTTATATTTTTTTTTTTTTTGAAATGAGGAATAAAATAGATGTGAATAGATATACAGTACTTATGCAACATCATAAAGACACTATGCAATAGGTGTGGGGCGGGGGGGGTTGGGGGTCAGGATGTCATCCAACAATGACTAGTTGGATTGTGAGATTGACTAGTGAGTTAAACTCTGAGGAAAAAAAAAAATGTAGATACAGTATTTATTGTTTTTATCAGAGGTGCTTTAAAGAGGATGCATTTAAAAACACAGCTACTTGGAGAGGGTTTTAGCATGCCGACAGACTGACTGCACGAGAAAAAAAAAGTGTGTGTGTATATATATATATATATATATATATATATATATATATATATATATATACTGTATATATATATACTGTATATATTATAATATATACAGTACTGTGCAAAAGTCTTAGGCACATAAGATGTTTCACAAAAACATTTGTATATATATATCATTTATCACACTGAATTAACGTGTTATATTGACAGCCCTACTATGTAAGAAATATACTATTAATTAATCAATCAAAAGAAAATCTAAATGAACAAGATCTCACTAGACCTAAATTAGTCAAACTTAGTAACTTGCTAAAACCTTCTGAGAAGTTGCATCTCAAAGTTAATGTCTGCTACAGCAACCCTGCTACATCCATCAAATCACTGATTTTGTAACATGCACCCCCTTTAACAAATAATAATAATAATAATAATAATAATAATAATAATAAAAATGATGTCAGACATGAGATCACCTGCTCTGAGCAATGTTCCCAAAACTATTCATATTCCTTTGGATTCAGTGAGGACTATGAATTGTTTTGTGCAATAAAACTGTGACGAGGAGGAGGGCGGGATGTTTTAATTTTAAATTAAATATTACTTTGATGGTTCGTCCGGTTCCCGCCTCCTCTTTTCCCATTTAATCCCCCTGTTACATTGGTCCCGAAATCCAGGAAAGAGGAGGAATGTGCTTTCGTGGAGTCCTTGCCACTACCAGCTGACCGAGGAACAGCTGCGGCTGTCTGCCCGGGCGTCACTGCTGGCCACTGAGGATCTGAGGCACACTAACGTCCCCCCATAGGAAAGAAAAAATAAATAAAAATAGAGAAAAAAAAGCTTGTGCGCAAGTCTGAATGTCTTTATGATTTGATGCAGCTGGCTGAAAAGCAGTGCGTGTTTTTGTTTCTTTATACTCTGAAAAGTGTCATTAAATGTGTTTGTCAAGCCGGTCCCAGCTTCCTCCTTACCATCTTAATTGTTACACTGGTCCCGAAACCCAGGAAGGAGGAAGGATGTGTCGTCCAAGGAGTCCTTGCCGCTGACTATGGGTCGCTACGCCAAGGGAGTGTTGGCATCCGGCGACATGGACAGAAGCAGGATAGCGGGCCGAGGACCACTTGACGGCGGATCTGGGGCCGGCGAGCTCCTCTCTCTCCCCTCTCTCTCCTCTCTGCTTTCTCTCTCCCTTTTGTTATTCCCGCCCCCCTCTTCCCTTTCTCCTCTCTTTCGCCCTGTTCCCCCTCCCAGGCATGCACAGGTCGGATCTGGAGACCGGTGTGACCTGTCGATGCTCCCTCCCTAGAAATGGGGGGAGTAGGTCACAAGCCGGAGAAATCCCCAGCCTGAGTTCGGCGATGGGGGAATGTGGTGAGCAGGGTGGAGCCGAGCGGCGTCTGGGCAGAGCGAGGCCAGGAAGATAAGTGTCAAATGACTTCCACCTGCGCGCCACACTGGCCTCGCGTCCCAGCGAGGGGTGGCGGGAGTATTTAAGGAGAGGAGACAGCTGCAGAGGAGAGAGAGAGAGAGAGAGAGCGAGAGAGAGCGAGGGAGAGAGATAGAGAGATGTACGAAGCTTGTCCGCATGTCTGAATGTTTTTTATGATTTGACACAGCTAGCTGAAAAGCAGTGCACGTTTTTGTTTCTTTGTACACTAAAAAGTGTCATCAAATGCCCATGTGTTTGTCAACCCGGTCCCAGCTTCCTCCTTACCTTCGTAATTGTTACAAAAATAAATTGTTATGTACGTATTTTTGTCACTTACCTTATTGATAGGCTGTTTTGCATCCATATATCCCTAAGAATCACATCTGTTCTGTCTGGTAGACCTAAACTAACCTAATTATGCAGGTCTACCTTAAAGAAATAGTTCACCCATAAATGAAAACAATGTCATCATTTACTCCATGTTGTTCCAAACCTGTGTGACTTTCTTTCTTACGCAGAACAGAAAATTTCATATTTTAATGAATATCACCTTTCGTCTTTTCAAAACAATGGCAGTGGATAGTGCCTCACTTTAAAGCTTAAAATAGTAATAGTAAAAATTAAAAAAATACAAAATAAAAATAATAATAATAATAATAATAATAATAATATAATAACTCACCAAGTTTAAAGATTAAACTGATCACTAACTGGAACACTGTTTCAATGTATGCATGTTTTTGAGCCCTTTGCTTCCTGCAGGTGGTTGTTTTCAGTGGCTCCAGTAGGGGGCGCTATTGAAGTGGTGCAGAGACTTTGTTAATGCCACAGACTCTGAGAAATTAGGCTTAGTTTGTCTTTGTGTATGTACTGTACATTCACTCCTGTTTGGCTCTGCTTGCTTTGGCCAACAGCCAAATCCCGTTCTCATTGTTCTGTCTATTATAATTAAGGATGCCCTACGGTGAGGCACAAGAGTAGCATGGCTGGACAGTGCCGTGGCAATAATGGGAATAAGGCTTGCTTTCAAGCTTGTGTGGCTTGAACAAATCTGCTCTAGTGCAAATTGGGCCAAATTAATTGAATGCATTATCAGAAATGTGAATAGTTCCTTGCCAGCAATTACACAATAAAGCTGTGGTTGGTGATGGGGGCCAGACTGAGAGTGGCAGGTTAAGTGAATGAGAAGTTGGTAGACGTGACCGAACCCTTGCTTTCTGGGCCAGACTTTATTTGACCTGTCTTTAAAGGTCCCTGAACATGGAGATGATGGTTCTGAGCGAGGGGGAGGGTTTCTTTCCTGCATTAACACTTTCTCCCGGCAGTCACATGTTGTCGGTACACTGCTCTATGTGTCTCCCTGGGTTGCCGCGCGTTACGTTGTGCTGTTACGTAGGTGACAGTGCAAATGGCCCAGTTTTTAAGCTCTAGTGACACACTTGATAGAGTGATTCCTTTTAGGGTTGTCTCTCTGGGATGGCTTTTAGTCTACAGTACATGTGGGTTTGCTCCTATCTTGAGCTGAAGAATGGGCGGAGCCAGTCAAGTGTGTTTCTTGTGTGTTGGTACGCATGTTTTAGCAGGGTTGGTTAATCATGTGTGTACCACTGCAGCCACTGGACTGTTTGTGTCTGTTGCAGGAACCCTACAATCCCCCCCCCCCCGTGAACAGAAAATGCTCAGGGGTCACAACCTCTCACCCCTTTATGTAGAGCTCCTGACCTGACCCTCTCTGTATGAGAGAACACTTTCTCACACTCTGTTTTTGTTTTTTCTCTTTTTGTATGGTATTTTTTTATATTTCGCTTTACAGAGAATTACCTGTCGTGTGTGAGATGAATTATTTATGTGAGAGGTACAACCTGCAGTGCACACTCTCTCTTTCCCCATCTTTCTCATGTTTTCTCTCTTTCTTTCTCTCTTTTTCAAAGTACTTTAATATCATGATTGTTTTACATGCATTTTTTGCTGAAGCATCAAAATATAATGCAATTAAATAAATACATAATAAAATAAATAAACAAATAAATGGTAATAACAATACTAAAATGACAACACAGGGGCCTGGGTAGCTCAGTGGTAAAATACGCTGGCTACCACCCCTGGAGTTCACTAGCTCGCTAGTTCAAATCCCAGGGTGTGCTGAGTGACTCCAGCCAGGTCTCCTAAGCAACCAAATTGCTAGGGAGGGTAGAGTCACATGGGGTAAACTCCTCGTGGTCGCTATAATGTGGAGCGTGTGGTGAGTTGAGCGTGGTTGCCGCGGTGGATGGCGTGAAGCCCCCACACGTGCTATGTCTTCGTGGCAACGCGCTCAACAAGCCACATGATAAGATGCACGGGTTGACGGTCTCAGACGCGGAGGCAACTGGGATTTGTCCTCTGCCACCCGGACTGAGGCGAATCACTATGCGACCACAAGGACTTAAAAGCACAATGGGAACTGGGCATTCCAAATTGGGAGAAAAACAAAACAAAAAAACAAACAAAATGTCAACACATACAATATACAAAAACAAATAAATAAATAAAATACTGAAGATAATGTGAGTAGTGCTTGCCTGAGCAAAACCTCAATGCTAGCATGTACTGTATGGTTGCTAGGGCATTACTAGGTGGTTGCTATGGTGTTCTGTCATTGCTAGGTGGTTGCTACTGTCAAAAAGAGCCCACGCCTAAGTCTCTAAATATTGTTGTTCATATGTATGATGCCTCATTCAATACAAATCTTTAAGTCACACTTCCCCTCAACAAGCCACACAATTTGAGATATCAAAATAGTGATAGTTACACTTGCCAGCAAGCACCACTTAAACATTCAACAAGGCATTAATGAACATTTCTACTGCACAGATAACTGACAAATATGTTGATTAAGGCAGTGATTTGTTTCTGATGGAGTGCAGCTAAAGAGCAAATTTTGCTGCAACAGATGCAAAACTGCCTTCCCCCAGTCTCACTTGCATTTGATCTCTCTCATGTGACCGTTTGATTCTCTGCCATATATTCAGTATAAGCCTGTGATTAATGATTGATAAATGGCTATAATTTGCATTTGATTCTCTGCCATATATTCAGTATAAGAGCCTATGATTAATGATTGATAAATGGTTATCATTTGCATCATAATGAACTGAACTTAATGTTACTGCAGCACTTTATAGCCGAGTGGTACCCTGGGTTCATAACTCACCCCAGACTTGTTCTCTATCGTAAGGTGTGTCTGAGTCTCATTCAAGAGTGGGGAGGGAAGGAGAGATAGTATATTGTGTTTGATCCTTTGAGGTGATAGCTTGTCAGTCAGTGTGTATTGGGGAGCTTTCTCAGTCTATGTGCTGATGAGGGCTTTTGGCCGTCACACAGCACAGCTAGCCTGTTTGACTCTGCCTTATTGATCCGTGTCTGAGAGCTATCTTGTACTACTGCAATACTCACACTTTCTGTGTGTTTGTATATTTATATCCAAACATGCATAGTTATTGTCGGCTGCACCTCTGGGTGTCCCATGGTGCAATGTATACTTAAAGCACATATAAATAATACAGTTTTGGCCTTCTACTTTTTTATCTGCCAGAAAAATACACCGCAGAGACCACTGAATGATCAGCAGCATTTTTTTTATTTTTATAATCAGCAGAAGCCGGAGTAACCTATGCAGTTAAGAATATATTTGAATAACAATGTATATGCTTTCCTCTTTCAATTGAATATCTTTAGCATATGGGGTCCAGAGGTGATCTCAAATATATTTGGGCAGTAGAGGGCACTCAAACATCAGTAACGATTGCAGTGCTCAGTGCTTTGTAATGTTGGGGAGCTGGAACACACTTCCTTTATGCGTCTCCTGCTTCTTGCACCAGACATACTCATACAAGGCAATTGTATTGTATTTTAAATACAATTTAAAATTACCCCTTCCTTTCCATGATTGTAAACATAACTGGAAGAATAATTTATTGGTGACGACAGCCACAAATGTTTCCTAGCGACACATGAACTGTTAGATTAAGAATCAATTAATTACGTGTCACTTTTTTTTTTTTAACTTATTCCAAGGTATTAATTTTCACACATTTGATGTCCCCCAGGAGCATATGCATTTTGATACCAGGGGCAATGTGGTCTTTGGCTGGTAATGGTGTCAGTCAGTACTGCTTTAATATTTTCCCAGGGGTGCACACTGCCTCTGCATTGTGTAACATTAGATGTCGCTCAAAAGATTAAACGAGTTTGCCGAGGGATTTTGCCAGTTCTTTAATGTAGAGGGACTGTTCACAAACAAGCAATGGAGGAAAGGTCAGCATTCAAATCCCTTTCCTGTAATTTCAGTCTCTGTCTGACAACAATAAATAAATAACAGTGTTCAAATTTAGGGAAACAGAGACTGATTATTATATTATGCTGTATATATATATATATACACTACCGTTCAAAAGTTTGGGGTCACTTGCCTGAAATGTTTCTCATGATCTTAAAAATCTTTGATCTGAAGGCGTATGATTACATGTTTGAAATTAGTTTTGTCGACAAAAATATAATTGTGCTAACATAATTTATTTAATTACAAAACAAAAATATTATATGAAAAAAAAAAAACAAACAAAAAAAAGTATTTGAAATGGATGACTTGAACCGAATAATTAAGAAAAGCAGCCAATAAGTGCCCAGCATATAGATGGGATCTCCTTCAATACTGTTTAAAAAGCATCCCAGGGTGAAACCTCAAGAAGTTGCTTGAGAAAATGTCAAGAGTACATTTCTGCAAATTCTAGGCAAAGTATGGCCACTTTGAAGATGCTAAAATATAACACAGTTTTGATTTATTTTGGATTTTTTTAGTCACAACATAATTCCCATATTTATATTTCTATTATTCCATAGTTTTGATGACTTTACTATTATTCTAAAATGTGAAAAAAACAAAACAAAAAAAAAACAACTAAAGCTGAAGATATAAATAACCATCTTAAGACAAATGTTTTTGTGAAACATCTTAAGTGCCTAAACCTTTTGCACAGTACTGTATATAAAGAATGAGTAAGTGACCCTAAACTTTTGAACTGTAGTGTGTGTGTATATATATACAGTACTATGCAAAAGTTATAGGCACTTAAGATGGTTATTTATATCTTCAGCTTTAGTGTGTCAATAGGAAAAATACATTTTAGACTCCCAATCATTTCTTTTGCAAATAGAAAAGATTAGAATATAGAACAGGGAGCCCTGTAACAGATGTCATGGCCCCCACAAAGCCCCCCACTGAACATCGAGACAGATTACATAAAGAGACAGAAGCAACTGAGACAGCCTACATAGATAGAAGAACTGTGGCAAATTCTCCAACAACCAAGAAAAACTGTGTCCAGGTGTGCCTAGGAGAATTGGGGCTGTTTTAAAGGCAAAGGTGGTCACACCAAATATTGATTCAGCTTTTTTATGTTTACTGGACTTTGTATGATGCTAATTGATAAATGAAAACTATTTATGGCATTATTTTTGAAGACATCCTCACTATGCAACATTTTTCACAAGTGCCTAAAACTCTGCACAGTACTGTGTGTGTGTGTGTGTGTGTGTATATATATATATATATATATATATATATATATATATATATATATATATATATATATATATATATATACAGTGCATCTGGAAAGTATTCACAGCGCTTCACTTTTTCCACATTTTGTTATGTTACAGACTTATTCCAAAATGGATTAAATTCATTATTTGCCTCAAAATTCTACAAACATTACCCCATAATGACAACATAAAAGAAGTTTGTTTGAAATCTTTGCAAATTTATTAAAAATAAAAAATGAAAAAAATCACATGTACATAAGTATTCACAGCCTTTGCCATGACACTCAAAATTGAGCTCAGGTGCATCCTGTTGCCACTGATCATCCTTGAGATGTTTCTACAACTTGATTGGAGTCCACCTGTGGTAAATTCACTTGATTGGACATGATTTGGAAAGGCACACACCTGCCTATATAAGGTCCCACAGTTAACAGTGCATGTCAGAGCACAAACCAAGTCATGAAGTCCAAGGAATTGTCTGTAGACCTCCGAGACAGGATTGTATTGAGGCACAGATCTGGGGAAGGGTACAGAAAAATTTCTGCAGCATTGAAGGTCCCAATGAGCACAGTGGCCTCCATCATTCGTAAATGGAAAAAGTTTGGAACAGCCAGAACTCTTCCTAGAGCTGGCCGCCTGGCCAAACTGAGCGATTGGGGGAGAAGGGCTTTAGTCAGGGAGGTGACCAAGAACCCGATGGTCACTCTGACAGAGCTCCAACATTTCTCTGTGGAGAGATGAGAACCTTCCAGAAGAACAACCATCTCTGCAGCACTCCACCAATCAGGCCTGTATGGTAGAGTGGCCAGACGGAAGCCACTCCTCAGTAAATGGCACATGACAGCCTGCCTGGAGTTTGCCAAAAGGCACCTGAAGGACTCTCAGACCATGAGAAACAAAGATTGAACTCTTTGGCCTGAATGGCAAGCATCATGTCTGGAGGAAACTAGGCACCGCTCATCACCTGGACAATACCATCCCTACAGTGAAGCATGGTGGTGGCAGCATCATGCTGTCGGGATGTTTTTCAGTGGCAGGAACTGGGAGACTAGTCAGGATCGAGGGAAAGATGAATGCAGCAATGTACAGAGACATCCTTGATGAAATCCTGATCCAAGGTGCTCTGGACCTCAGACTGGGGCGAAGGTTCATCTTCCAACAGGACAACGACCCTAAGCACACAGCCAAGATAACAAAGGAGTGGCTACGGGACAACTCTGTGAATGTCCTTGAGTGGCCCAGCCAGAGCCCAGACTTGAACCAGACTGAACATCTCTGGAGAGATCTGAAAATGGCTGTGCACCGACGCTCCCCATACAACCTGATGGAGCTTGAGAGGTCCTGCAAAGAAGAATGGGAGAAACTGCCCAAAAATAGGTGTGCCAAGCTTGTAGCATCATACTCAAAAAGACTTGAGGCTGTAATTGGTGCCAAAGGTGCTTCAGCAAAGTATTGAGCAAAGGCTGTGAATACTTATGTACATGTGTTTTTTTTTTTTTTATTTTTTTAATAAATTTGCAAAGATTTCAAACAAACTTCTTTCACGTTGTCATTATGGGGTATTGTTTGTAGAATTTTTAGGAAAATGAATTTAATCCATTTTGGAATTAGGCTGTTACATAACAAAATGTGGGAAAAAGTGAAGTGCTGTGAATACTTTCCGGATGCACTGTACATATACATAATTAAACAAGTCATTTTTGGATGTTGGAATGGAACTCATGGAGGGATATATTATACTCTTGGAATATATTTATGTTTCTTGTTTATTTATGAGTGTGGAATCGTTATTGCAATACACTGTCTAATCTTTACTATAGTCAATGCTGTTCCACACCCTTAGAGATCACAAAAAGAGCACCGGGTCAGATAAATAACCTATTTACCAGTTCACAACTTAACCTAGTCCTCTTTAGAAGAGTATGCAGGTTAGTGGAGAATATTGTATTTTGTGTATGCATTATTATAAATTAGATTTTTGTCCCATGTCATTGAGCTGTGTTTTCTTGAATATTACATTTCATCCTACCTGATGCAAACATATTGAAAACATCCTGACAGAAACATATTAACATAAGATGTATCATTGTAGAGTAATCTGATAGAGTGCTGTATTGTAAGTAGAACACACTCTTATTTCAATTAGTTTACTGTGTGGCTTTGATTGAGAGCTCTGAAGAGAGACATTCATTTCTGGATTTTCATATTCTCTCCCTCAAACCATAACTCAATTTTAGAAGAACCTTTATGTATCATCATTGATTGCCTTCATTGACAGCATTTGTGGTGTTATATTGATTACCACACTTACAATGGAAGTGAAGGAGGACAATCTGTAACGTTAAAATATTTACTGTTTCAAAAGTAAAGCAAAAAGACATAAACAATATATGTTAACAGGATTTTAGTGTGATTAAATCGTTTACTAACCTATTCTTTGTAAAGTTATAGTCAATTTTACAACTTTGTTGCCATGACAAAGTAATGTCAACAAACCCTATACATTTGACAGTTTACAGGTCAAATAATACATCAGTTTTATTAGAAATTAATGTGAGTTTTTTTAATTAAAAGCTTCTAATTTCTGCCTTTTAAACCCTCCAAATAATAATATCTTCTTTTTTTCCCCTTTGGATTTTGAGGTTAAATACAATTTGGACATGTTTCATGAAATTCTCTCTAATACGAGTGAGAGAGTATGTGTGAGAGTTTGCTCTGACCTGCATTGCATTGATGTGTCGGTGTAAGGAGAGATTCTTCTCAGTTTGAGGTCTTATCTTCAATATCCCCACAAAACACAAAAAAGTACCTGCAAATTAAAATGTGAGCATTGCATCAGACAGGATTACATCACCCTCTCAGGAGAATTTAAAACAGGTTTTCAGATGAATGTGCAGGACATCCCACTGACTATATGAAGGTTAAATGGGAAATATCCAGCCCGGTCAATCCAGTTTAAATTTTTTTAGTTGTAACAGAGAATTATTTCTTTCTTTCTTTCTTTCTATTGTCTCAATAATGTAAACCTTATAATAAACCTTATAATGAAAAAGCATCCTCTGAAGGTGTTGATAAATATTTAAATGTTTTTAAAAAATGTTTCTGAAGGCTTCAGGTGGGATTTCCAATTAAGACACAATCTGTGTTATATGACTAACAAGCACAGCAAAGCAATGAAAATACCCCATGACATTTTTATTTTTATTTTTTTATAAGACCATTTGAATTAACAATATTTCTGATGGGCTGTCATTACAACTGCTATATTTTTTTTTTACTATTTGCTATGTATGCAATTAAGAACGATGGCAGGTTGGTTTAATGATGAATACACTAAAGCAGGTCCCTCAATGTGGTGCAGTCTGCAGGCAGGCCCCATTCCACTCTGTGGAAGATGAGGGACTACAGTTAGCCTGGCTTGTTTTCATGTGAAATGGCGTTGTTGAGGTCACGTGGATCAAAGTAGATCCTCTGATAATGAGGGATACACAATGGCCCTTTCAATACTGGTAACAGAGGTATAGACCACTATGCACTGCACGTCTTGTGTGATCTTCATTATCACACAAACTCAATTATGATGTGGGGCAAACAAAAAGGATTTAGTATTAATATTTACAGTGTTTCCTCTTCCATTGATGCTTCAAAATTGGTATCAATGACTGTAAGACAACAGATGTGACCTCCAGACGGGTGCCGAGCTATGGTCATGAATTGAACTCTAGGGAGCCCTCTATTACTTCAAATCCTGATAAAGTCAGGGTGAGCATTGTTTCATACATGTGCTATGTGTGTTTCTTGAGCAGGTGCAATGGCAGGGTCTGTGGAGGAAGATATGAGAGTGTTCCAGAGCTGCTGGGGGGTGATAGGCACATGCACATAGAACCTGTGCCAGATAAAGACAGGGAAACAGGCTTTGCCTTAGGAGATGTGGCACTGCATGGAATTCCTCACTTCCCTACCAGAACATCAAAAAGGAGAGCATCTTGTGTGCTTTGTGTGTGTGTTCCCATCTGTTGGCACAGTAGTAAGTGCTTTGTGTGTTTTCATTCCGTGTACACAGTATAAGACACGGTGAGTGGGTGTCTGTGCATTGTATCACTCTGAAGTTAGAAAGAGGTAGCTTGACATATGCCTAGCATCACAGGTGTACCAAAGGGCCCTTGTTTCCAGGTTGAAAAAAAAAAAAAAAAAGGTTAGTGTATCTCCAAACAATGAGCTTGCGCTTAATTAGGACCCTCTCTGTTCCCTGGTGAAAATCATGCTCATAATTTGACACATTTTTCAAATGTCACCAGCAAGTGCTGTGATTTGAAATGATTGTTATTCATAATTTATTTTGTGTCATTGTATGTGTCTATCTCTTACTCTGGTAGTACACGGTAATGCCTATGTTCTTGTGTAATGGATGCCTGGGGAAATGGCATGAATGCATAAAGGATTGAATGGCTCAATCAGTTAATTAATAAACAAACAATATAATTTCAGTATTGATGAGCCGTACAATGACCCAGTTGTGCTAGACAAGAGCTACAAGAGCTGCAATAGACTAGGCCAGTAAAAAGGAGAAATGGACCAGTGCCTTTTTACTCTTGTGAGATTTTGCTATCCCTTGCTTGCTTGTAATGGGACAATGTGTTTTACCTCCACAAATGAAAAGGCCCCCTTGCTTTGGCAGGGCAGGTGCTAGCCCAGATCAATCCTATATAATAAAAGAAAAAGTCGGCAGTGTGTGGGAGACCCGAAACATTAGTATATATCACTCTTCAATAATATTTACCGTTACTGTATGATTCACCTTGATGCATTACACACATAGAAAGGCAAGTGCATTAGCTGTTCATAACTGCAGACATGTGCAAGACCATTACATTTGTGTGCGAGCAGCTTCCTGTGCACTTTTCACTTTGTGTTGGAACTGGGTAGAGTGGTGGTAAACCCTGAACATATTTGCTCAAAGGAAAGATTTACAGGGTTTGGTGCAACCCATGCAGTTTCTCTCCCAGCAGAAGCAAGCTGGGATTGAGTTTGCTGTGATGTTTTTATTTGGCCAATGGAAATGTTTCTTCAGACAGTAGGTCCTCAGACCATTGACCATGATTGTATTTCTTAAGTTCAGCAAAACACAACTTCTTCACATAAATATGGCAGAAAGCATGTTTTAATACATGTTTCGCTTCAAATATTTACATATACAGTATGTCTGTACCTCTTAAAATTGCTGCAGATGTTTAGCTATGTTTAAAGACCCCATTAAATGGTTTTCTTTTCTGTGTTGACATATTCTACTGAAACCTATTGAAACCCTAAAGGACATTTATTTATTTAGGACTAGTAGCCTTTAAGTAATTTTAATTGTCAGTTGCATTTAAATACCATGGATGCAAGCAATGAAGACTAGCAATTTCCATCACAACCAAATTATGGTATAAAAAAAAAAAAAAAAAGGATAAGATAATATTAATAAAATAACACACCAACATACCTTGATTTGCACATTTTGTTAGAAGGAGACATGCAATATTTTATTTTTTTTTTATTTATTTTTTTCAGTTCAGTTCAGTGACACAGTGTGAAAATATGTCTTCGGCTTCACCATAGCCAGTATAAACACATCACATAAAACAGCATGAAAAAAACAAATATGACCATTTAAAAGTTTATCTTCTGTAGGCATATTCACGTACCCACACATATATACACATATACAGCTGCACATTTAATAATCTGACAGCATTTGATACACATTCCTGATAGTCTGTGGTTGCCTAAAATGCATCCCTAAGGGATTTATTTTTTAACTTGTGGGGAGGGCTCAAGATGGCACCGAGTATGGCTGCTGCGTTGCGAGCTCCGACACAACATAGCAATATTTTGTTTGTTTTGTTCACAATTCTTATGTTTTTTGTCTTGGATGTTGTCTGCCTTATTGTCTACGACAGACAAACACTTTTGGACATTGGTTCAGCGATCTCACACCGAAAACCGGACTTCACATTCCTCAATGCCGACCCGCTGTTTACAAACACGCAAGCGGAGCCCTTTGTCTGGGCAGCACGGCCGCGGAAACGCAGGAGGAAAAGGGGAAACAGAGCCGGCGTTCTCATCAGAGTAAGACGCCGTGCAAATCGACCCCAGCTACCCACTATTCTACTGGCAAATGTTCAGTCTCTGGATAACAAGCTCTGGGAGCTGAAAGCGCGGATCTCTTTCCAACGAGAGACGAGGGACTGCTGCATTATCTGCCTAACAGAAACCTGGATGTCTGCGGAGATTCCAGACTCAGCCATTGAACCCGCGGGGTTCTCCGTGCACCGAGCGGACAGCGCGAAAGACCTCTCAGGTAAAACTAGAGGAGGTGGTGTATGTTTTATGATCAACAAATCCTGGTGTGATCAGAGGAACGTACATTCCATCAAGTCTTTCTGTTCTCCTGATCTGGAATTTCTTATGCTTCTGTGTCGACCATTCTGGCTACCGAGGGAATTCACAGCAGTCATTATCACTGCTGTGTACATTCCCCCACAAGCTGACACAGACCGGGCACTCAAGGAACTGTATGGGATTATAAGCGAGCAGGAAACCACGCACCCTGAGGCCGTGTTCATTGTGACCGGGGACTTTAATAAAGCCAGTTTAAAATCAGTCGCACCAAAATATCACCAGCACATTAGTTTCAACACACGAGGGGACCGGGTTTTGGACCATTGCTACTCTCTGTTCCGGGATGGCTACAAATCCCTCCCCCGCCCACCATTTGGCAAATCGGACCACTCTTCCATTCTGCTTCTGCCCGCTTACAGGCAGAAATTGAAACAGGAAGCACCCACCCTCAGAACGATCCAGTGCTGGTCGGACCAATCAGACTCTATGCTACAAGACTGTTTTGATCACACGGACTGGGAGATGTTCCGGTCCGCCTCTGATGACGACATCGAGCTTTACGCTGATAGCGTAATGTGTTTCATCAGAACGTGCGTAGAGGAAGTGATTCCGACCAGAACTGTACGAATCTATCCGAATCAGAAGCCTTGGATCAATAGCGATGTTCGTGCGGCACTTAATGTGCGGACCTCCACTTTTAATTCCGGGAACGCGGAGGAGCATAAACAAGCCAGTTATGCCCTCCGCAAAACTATCAAAACAGCAAAACGCCAGTACAGGAGCAAGATTGAAGGACAGTTTAACACCACCAACTCTAGAAGCATGTGGCAGGGAATTAACATCATCACGGACATTAAAGGGAATAAAAACTCCATCATGAACACCGCTGCCTCTCTACCGGATGAGCTAAATACTTTTTATGCTCGTTTTGAGGGAAATAACACCGCCCTCGCGGAGAGAGCTCTCGCGGCTGAAGCTACAGAGGTTAGTTCACTCTCCGTCTCTGTAGCGGATGTAACCCGATCCTTCCGACGGGTGAATATCCACAAAGCCGCGGGCCCAGATGGCATTCCGGGCCACGTCATCAGAGCGTGTGCGAACCAGCTGGCTGGTGTTTTTACGGACATTTTCAACCTTTCCCTCTCTTTGTCTGTAGTCCCCACATGCTTTAAAACATCCACCATTGTGCCTGTACCAAAACAATCAAAAATAACTTGTTTAAATGACTGGCGTCCTGTTGCTCTGACCCCCATCATCAGCAAATGTTTTGAGAGACTAATCAGAGATTACATCTGCTCTGTATTGCCACTCAATCTTGACCCGCTGCAGTTTGCACACTGCTCTCTCCCACCTGGAAAAAAAGAACACTTATGTGAGAATACTGTTTGTAGACTACAGCTCAGCATTCAACACCATAGTGCCCTCCAAGCTTGATGAGAAACTCCGGGCTCTGGGCTTAAACAGCTCGCTGTGCAGCTGGATCCTGGACTTCCTGTCAAGCAGACGCCAGGTGGTTAGAATAGGCAGCAACATCTCCTCATCACTAACCCTCAACACTGGAGCCCCGCAGGGCTGTGTTCTCAGCCCACTACTGTATTCCTTGTACACACATGACTGTGTGGCAACACATAGCTCCAATGCCATCATTAAGTTTGCTGATGACACGACGGTGGTAGGTCTGATCACTGACAATGATGAAACAGCCTACAGAGAGGAGGTGCACACTCTGACACACTGGTGTCAGGAGCACAACCTCTCCCTCAACGTCAGTAAGACAAAGGAGCTTGTGGTGGACTTCAGAAGAAAAGACAGAGAACACAGTCCCATCACCATCAATGGAGCACCAGTGGAGAGAGTCAGCAGCTTCAAGTTCCTGGGTGTCCACATCACTGAGGAACTCACATGGTCCGTCCACACTGAAGTCGTTGTGAAGAAGGCTCATCAGTGCCTCTTCTTCCTGAGACGGCTGAGGAAGTTTGGAATGAACCACCACATCCTCACACGGTTCTACACCTGCACTGTGGAGAGCATCCTGACTGGCTGCATCTCCGCCTGGTACAGCAATAGCACCGCCCACAACCGCAAAGCACTGCAAAGGGTGGTGCGAACTGCCAGACACATCATCGGAGGTGAGCTTCCCTCCCTCCAGGAAATATATACAAGGCGGTGAAAAAAGCTCGGAGGATCATCAGAGACTCCAGCCACCCGAGCCATGGGCTGTTCTCACTGCTACCATCAGGTAGGCGGTATCGCAGCATCAGGACCCGCACCAGCCGACTCCATGATAGCTTCTTCCCCCAAGCAATCAGACTTCTGAACTCTTGATCTCCCACGATCAAAATACATCAGCACTGCACTTTATTACCCTTACTCTTATATCTCACACCGGACTATCATAAATTATATTATTATTATTATTATATTATGTTCTCTCTTAACAACTGACTATCAACCGACAGCCTGAATGTCAATACAGTACAATACTGTACATTCTATATATATATATATATATATATATATATATATATATATATATATATATATATATATATACTTTTTTATATATATTTTTATTTTTAATTTTTATTGAATAATGTGTATCTATATAGTAAAAAAAAAAAACTAAAAAAAAACAAACAAAAAAAAAACAGCGTATTGTATACTGTACAGTGTATGTTATTATTTGTATATTGTTGAGTGTAATTATGTGTATAACAGATGTTTAAATTGTGTTGTGTTAATTTGATGTTATTGTAAATTGGTATATGTCTCATCACTGTCACGACTGCTATGTTGATCGGAGCTGCACCCAAAAATTTCACACACCATTGCACTTGTGTATATGGCTGTGTGACAATAAAGTGATTTGATTTGATTTGATTTTGAGGGGTCATTAAATTATATATCCACATGCACAGAAGGCAAATATCTGCTAAAAGTTAATTTAGTCAATGTTTAGTCATTACACTTGCATAAAGATGGTCTCAAAGTTAATAGACATGGACAAAAAGCCACAAAACTCCATTTTGATGAGAGTTTCATTTGGTTTTTAATATACATTCACAATCACATTCTGTCAGAGATGATGACCTACAGTGAAGTTGCACAACATAAATGACTGTAGCGGCCATTCGCATGTTTTCCACACAGACTTTTGTTTCTTGTTTAGGAGTCCTGGTGTTGTTAATCAATGATTAAAAAAAAAAAAAAAAAAAAAAAAAACCGTCAACTGAAGTCATGTGTATTTAATTGTTGTTTCAAATGATTTAATGGTGAAAACAGCATTTTCATTAAAGCCACATTTGATTCCTTTATTTTGTATGGATGGGTGGCAACTGTTGTGCAGACTCTTTGGCCTTCACTGCCAGTAGACATTTCCAAAAACAATCTGTCTTTTCCTTTGCTTCCCCAACTAGAATACATACAGGCCCCTTGCCAGAGTAAAGTGATCAATCGCTCTTTACAGTCACTGATATTTCATCATCCTGAGCTCTGCCATTCACAGGACAGTGGGGTAGGCGTTTGGGAAAAAATAAAAATGTCCTGGAGTTACAGATCATTTATTTACAGAGAGAGAAGCATGAAAGAGTGCAGAAAAATGAAGATGAAAAAGTTTTCTTTGTAAATCATTTTCTGAAAATATTTGGGGGTGTAGTAGACCTTTTCCCTCAGCTGGTGATGTTGTGTATCTCTGTAATGCCTGCTTATGGTTAGCTTTCTTTTGCTATGAGGAGTTAGCAGTGTTATAGATTTAGTACTGAAACTTGATTAATATCCATCCTCTTTGGTAATTCTAAGTAATGTTCACACCTTTCGAGCCTGCGCTTCACTCTGGTTTTTGTCTGGGTATGGTGTCACATACTCAAACCTTCTTCCACTGTCTTTGATGTACCAGCACCTACCATACCTATCCAGGGTATGGTAAGAACCCACGAAGGCACAGTGATGCCAGGCCTTCTGTCTGAATTGTTTCTCCACACCTTCCCTCCAAAGTCAAAGGGACTTTGTTGAAATTTTAATGTGTCTCTGACCTAGATTCAGCATTGAAACAGCTTGTGTATATGTGCGTGCGGAGATGTGCTCGTTTGTAGGTGCGTTCGGGTGTGATGTATGTCAGTCTTTCTGCTGTCAGCTGAGGAAACAGATCTTTGATTGATGGGAGTGGTGAAGAGAGAGAAACACTATATGAACAAAAGCTCATGTCTTGTATTTTTGATGTTTTTTTATTTTTTTATATTTCCCATTCTTTTATTGGAAGAGAAACAGTGAGGGTTCGAAAGAAGAAGAAGAAAAAATAAACTATTGATAAATGCATTTCTCTTGTTTATTTTGAGAGAGACATGCAAGAAGATTTTTTTTATTTTTTTGTATTATAATATTTGTACATACAAAACCAGAGATGAGAGGGACACTCATTCTGTGAAGCTTGTCGAAACAATAATAAAATAATAAAAAAATAGAAGCAAGTATCCCTTTTTCAGACTGAAATGTCACAGCCCAGCATACAAACCAGACAACATTTCAATTGTTTACATGATTCAGCAATTTTGCATTGACCTTATCGTTTTCCATTGTTACCATTAAATTGAAGTCCATTTGAAAAGGAAAAACAAACAAAAAAATTGTCACTCATGTGATCAGCAAACATGCTATCCAACTATGCATATGCTTTAATGTTTCTTCAATGTTTTGAACTTCCTACGCTTTATTTAACAAGAGCTCACATATGTAAGTTTTTTATATTTATTTTATATACAGTATATCTAATAATTGAATTGTTTTTGTTGATTTACTTTTTTGAAGTACTATTTTTAAAGACATGGTATGGAAGCTGATTCCCATTTGTTGCTCCACATTTGTGGCTATTCTTTGATGTGCTTGCTTTTTGCTTCTGGAGACTTGATCATTAAGTTCTTCTTGACCACAGCCCTAAGTCTCACACCTTCTCTCCTCAGCACTGTTCTCAGGTCAAAAGCAGACACTCTATGTCTGCCACAAACAAAGCACTGTGTAATTAATAAAGTTCCAGTCTGTTGCCCCTCGCTACCTAGAGCAAGGACAAGGTGGTTGATGGGAGAAGGAGCAAAAATACGGAAATCTGGAAATTAATAAGAGTGGTCAGGATTCCTCATTGATGATTAAAAATAAACTTTATCACAGCAGATAAGCTGTTAGCTTTGCCCTTTTAATCCTGCAAATGCCGTCTCTGACTAGCCTCTAATGATGCTACAATGCTTTCAAGGCAATTAAACTAGCTACTCCCAATCTATCCCAAAGATTGGATGCAGGGATATTCTACTTTCATAGTATGAGCATACTATGGCCTGTTCATGATACCTTCAGGCTCATTAGCCTGTTAGCCACAAGAGCTGCTGCAGACTGGGCCATTAAAAAGGAGAAATGGACCAGTGCCTTTTTACACTTGTGAGACTGTGCCATCCCTTGCTTACTTGTAATGGGAAAATGTGTTTTACCTCCACAAATGAAAAGGCCCCCTTGCTTTGGCAGGGCTTGTGCTAACCCAGAGCTTTGGCTAGGGTACTGTTCGGCAGAGTGGCGGATAAATCAGGTGCTGTTGCTGCATCTCTGAGAGGGCCAGCAGCAGGCAGGGTGCCTGTCTAGCTCACGCCATTGCTTACAATACAGGACACACTTCCTTAGTCATTATGTTTAAAGATTCTCAATGGATAAAAAATAAGACAAAGCAATATTTTCCTGCTCCTCTAAAGAAATAACTATCTTTCCTTGACTATTCTTTTACCCAGTATGACTACACATATGGTTATCGCCTTGACGATTGGAACGTCCACCCAGGCAGTCACCATCCACCAATTAGGAGCGCAGAGCTCCTCAGCTTTTCACACATATTTTGTTTGCTCTCTACTATGAGATTCCACTTGATTTCATGACAGCCTTGAGTGCTGTTGTGTTTTCATCATGTCGAGCTGTACAGATCGTGAGTGCAGGGTAATTTACCCCTTGAAAGTACACGAAATAGAAGTGCCAGCACTGATCTACAGTGACAGAGCAAGAGCCGCTGTTTGTGTCTAGGTATGCGAGTCTGTATTTTAAAGAGCGTGTTTTTGAAATACAGCCCTCAGATGTTGCTGCCACTATCTCAGAGGCGATGCTGCTCTGAATATCCTCTTTGGAGAAAAGTGCTGTAATTGAATTTAACATGAAGCAAGGTCAAAGTAAAGGGCCTTTTGAAAAGGAGCACTCTGCTCAGCTCTAATTTGTTGAAGGAAAATCATTTGATTCTTCACTTTCTTTTTTTTTCCTTCCCCTGCACTGATTCTTGAAATGGTATCCGAGGGAGGTGCCTGGCTCTGCTTTACCTGCTGTTAAAACCACCGCTCCTTTTTCAACTCTAGAGATGTGCTTTGGGAGAGTTGGTGGAGTCAGTCTAGCAAAAGTGGGGCAGTGTCTGTACCTTACAAACACACTCGCACAAACATTAAAATCATCTGCTCATGGGAAGTTGCGTGCTCTGTAGTTTGCACAAGTGGTGTTCATCAGGGTTCTTCTCCCCCATCGCTCTGTATCATTAACATTTTCTAAGAGCTATGGCGTGGGCCGCCTCCTCCTTAAGCAGACTTAAGCTATTTAAAGGAATAGTTCTCCCAAAAATGAAAATTTGCTGATAATTTACATCCAAGATGTATCAAGTTTCTTTCTTCATGAAAACAGAATTTAAGATTTTTAGGATTTCATTTCAGGCCTCCTCCTCTAAACAGTGCAAGTGAATGTACTCCATTTTTTGATTGTCCAAAATGCATATTTAGGGTGCATCAAAATAATACACAGTCAACAAATAAAGTTCTTCTGAACCCAAACGATTGATTATTTTTAGAAACAAAACAATACTTATATACTTTTTAACTACAAATGTTCGCTTCCGTACATCTGTGTGACACATGCTCATGAGAGGGATGATTTCAGCTCATTGGTAAGGTCACACGTCACGTGGAGGACGAGTCAGGATATGCCATGATATACGAGTGAAATATTCTGCCATAACAGCAAATAAGCTGAGTCTTTTTTATTGCTTCTGAGACACACCTTCTGTAGCTCTGTGGAGCATGTTAATCTGAGTACTTCAGTGGAGCATGGATCAGGTAGTAATAAGATTTTAGCTGGAGTGTAGAGTGCAGCCTGGCTTGGCTGCAATGAGTGTTATGTAGGGGTTTGCTGATATAATCATAAGGCGCTTCTGCACTATTGGGCCAAACCATGGCATTCTGTACTGATCTGTGCTTGTTAGCACAGTTCTTTTCCATTGTAGTGCTGCAAAACCAGGATTCCAATGGACTGACTTGGCAGATCTGTATCTTTTTCTATTGTTATTTCTATCTCTCCAGCCATCCATCCATCCAACCATCCATCCATCCATCCATCCAATAGACGTGCGGTCACAGACACTTCAATGTGGTGCCATACTGGACACAAGTGGATATAAAAAATATTGAAACTGATCCCACAGATTTACTCTCTCTTACGGATATTGTAACACGATGTGTATCACATTGTGATGTAGTTACCAGTACCCAGCCCTAGTGTTGCAACAGAGCAGAATGTTCAGATACAAGTCTCAATCTAGTTGAGGATCTGAGAGAGATGCCTCTATATCCACTCTCTTTTTCTCTCTTCTTTCACTCCCCATCAGCACTGCCATGCCAGTACAGCCTGGTTGGGCAGATGGCCTCTGAGGCTTTTTTTCCCCCCGTTCCCTTTAATCTGTCAAGATTTCATCACTAATTTTTTCAGCACCTGATGTATTTCCTAATTTGGAGAGGGGAAGTGGCTTGATTTCAGCATGCACAGTGCCATGGTGAACTTAGGTGACATGGAGCTGTGCTTTTACCCTGGGGCAGTTCCAAGGCCCTGTCTGCCCATCTGCCTCAAATCTCTGGCCAGTGAGAGGCAGGGTGACAGACTAAGATGGACTATATGCCCTCTGCTTGTGACAGAACATGGGCATGCTCAGAGTGAAGAGTACAGACATGAGAGCCACCAAAGGACCAGATATTTGATCCTCTATTCAAAATTCGTAGGCATGTTTATAATTACTTGACATAATTAACATGCATGACTGCCATGAAATGAGGGCCTAATAGATAGGTGTTAAGTTGCACTATGTAAGGTTTTTTGGTTAAACATGAACAAATTGGCATTATTGATTAAGTACATAAACAATCAGTGTTCAAAACAATGTCCTTACCTTACTCTGATTCATTTTGGTAAGCCTATAAAAATTATTTGTATTTTGAGCTGTCAGGTCGGATTTGGCGTGAAATCGCTTGCTTATGTCATTCCTCTTTGCATCATGACGTCATGTCCGTAAGCAGGAAAGAATTACCGGCTGTCACATGTTGCGGTTGAGGATGCTGTTTAGTTCTGTCAGTCACAATCACGCAGTTCAGGGGAGCAGTGCTGCAGTCTGGATGGATGTTTATCCATTTGACGAAGTTGTTTACCTGCTATAATGCTTAGAAATGGATACAGTATGTTGTCTTGTAGGGTTGTCATGCTTTTATGAATCGAACATTACCCGTGTGTTTACCGATCGCGATCCGTTGTCAGGGGAAGTTACTGTGCATGTTTACTAATACATATGACTTCTGAAATTGACTTCTTGTAGGCTAAATATTATTTTCATGTTTAATAAAGTATATTTTATCCCCATTACTGCTTGTTTTATGTTTTTAGTTTATAGTGTTATTAGGTCTACAGTTTCACATGCTTTATCAACTGCCATGTTCATTTTTTTTTCATTTTTTTCATTTTAGTCACAGTTTTAGTCTTTTGATGAAAATGCCCTTTAAAAATACTCAATATTTTGTCATGTCATATTCATTAATTTTAGTCAGTTTTTCTCTGACAGAAATGACCTACAGTTTTTGTCAACGAAAGTAATATCTTTTACTTGATGATGATGTGCAAAATGGATAAAAAGTGTAAAACTGTAACAGACCAAACTTTTATCAAATATTCAATATATATATAAAAAAAAAAAAAATGTATAAACATTTTCTAATGTAAACATGTATCAAACATACAGTATAAATGTACATAGGCCTACTGTCCTTGTTGTGGAAAAACCTGAGCTCCTGAAATAATAATGTATAGACGGAAGTATTAAGGTACTTTTTAGAAGTTAGCCTGTATTCTGAATTCTTTATGCTTTTCATTTTCCGTGAAAGGACACATTATGTGTAGCGTGTTTCTAATGGAAACCACATATTCACAACGCAAGTTACACAACACAAATTACGCATATTCTGACTAGCGCGCCATTTAGTTCAAGTTCACATGTTCATTCGCTTTGTTGTGCAGATGTAAGTTGTTCCATAAATGTTGTGGATATATTGATTAATCTCATGTATAAATTGGATGTGTTCCCCCAGTTTAAAGCGGTTCATTTTGCTGTTGTTAGCACGTTCAACTCACGCAACTCAAGTGGAGAAATGCCCAACACACTGGATTAATGGATTAGATGAATCCATATATAAAATATTTGATTTACAGATTATCAAGATGTTTCTTCTTCTGTTTTTATCTTGCACTGCTAATATCTTTCAGGATATTTTTTATCTTAATATTTTTGTCAACAATATGCTTTAATAAAATCATTGAATTATCATCATGATATGCACCTTTCTCGTCTTCGTTATCATTGACACAATAAAAAAAATAAAAAAAATACTTTTTTTCATCTGTGATTTCGTTGACGAGATTAATAATGTAAAAATAATTAAGTCTTACACTGAACTCTTAAATTGATAAGTATAATACAATACAAACATTAATAGTCGATAAAAGACTTGAAAAATCATATTAAAATATACTTGTAACTGGTGGTGATTCAGGAGAGTCCCCTGTTCTCACTTTGAGTGTAGTGTCAGAAAAGTGTACAGTTCATTCATTAAAAATATGTAAATAAGAGTGTTGTTTATCTTCATTAACACAAGTAATATTTAAAAATGTTTTCACTAGCAAGGACCACACCACAACGATGAAGTGGTCGGGTTTGGATGAAATAGGGAGGGAAAGGATGTTGAGGTCCTCGATCCGGCTGATCGGGGAGTCTTGGCCAGTGAGACTCAGAGTGGGGGCTTCGTCTCAGCAGGTAGCAAGCCAGGTGACTTGAAGACTCCCAAGGTTTTGAATGAGCAGATACGGGCTTGAGCTTGACGGAGATCACTGAGATTATTGCAGATGTTTGAATGATATGCTTCAGACGACCAGCGACCTAGGACTCTTATTGTTTCGTCTGAGATACCTGTGCTGGCGGCTGTGGTGGCTGCTCCGATCCAGAAGGAATGGATGGAGTAGTGTTCGGGAGATATGCCGGAGGTGCTGAGAATATTTTGAAAGTGTTTGTTAAACCAGAATCTTGTAGCTGTTTTTTTGTTCTCTGCGAGAAAGAGTGGTTCTTGAGGTGATGAGTGGTTGGCATATCTGGAAAGGATGTATTCCAAAAGTGGCTCATATGGACTGAGGAAGGAGTTGAGGCAAAAATGTAGATGGGAAATGACTCTCCAAGTTAGTCGGTTTTACTTTTCTTCAGTGTGTATATGAGAGAATCTGAAGTATGAGCTGTGATGTCTGAGAGGCTGGGATGAATGGCGGGGTTGAAGGCGGAAGTAGATGGGGTGAATTCCGAGCACCTCAGGAAGGCGAAGAATGCGAGAAAGAACATAGACAACTAGTGTTTTGTTGACCGAAGGACTCAAGTAGCCTGAGCATAACGTGAAGATGCATTGGCTTAGAAGGTTGTAAGTTAATGACAAGCGTTTAGTGATGGGGACTGGTTCGTGTTTCCATAGACCTTTAATGAGCATTGGCACGTGAGAATGAGAAATGGAGTGGCATTGGTTGCCGGTAGAGAGTTTGTGGATAAAGTTGATTCTGGATAGGTAGGTCTGAATGGAGGACGCACAGATTTTTTTATTGGAATGGGCATGATTAAGGAAATTTCAAATGGACCAAACGTCTGTTAGAGGAAAAGGGATTCGGTAGAAGGAGTGGTATGCCTTGAAACAGTTACAACCAGTCAGGTAAGCGGAGAGGGTTCTCTGGGCGAGGCCGTCGCGGATAGCTTCTCGTGATGCATTTGAAGGATCTTCCAACTGTGGATTTAGTTGAAGATGGAGGCTAAAAATGGTGGAACTGGTGTGGGGTGGATGTCTGATTTTGGAGCCAAGGTTCTGAACTTCTGGAAGGAAAAACGAGACAAAGAGTCAGCTATGGTATTGTGGTAGCCAGGAATGTGAGCTGCTTGAATGAGAAACTGGTGTTGGGCGGATATTAGTGTTAGTCTGCGAACGAATGGCATGATGGCTGGGGAACGAGATCAGCCTTTATTTATGATTTCAACTAATGCTGAGTTATCTGAGTGAATGAGTATGGAGTGTCTGGACCATTTGTGACCCCAAAGGATAGCTGTTATGATGACAGGATACATTTCGTAGAGTGCAGATGAGGGAACGTCTGATTGTTGGACGAAGTGGCTGAACTCGGGCAGCCATTCGGAAGCGAACCAACAGCCACTGTAGTATCCCCCGAAGCCGGTGGAAGGCGCTGCGTCTGTGTACAGCTGAATGTCTTCGGGTTGTGTGATGTAGTCATTATAAAAGAAGGATATGCTGTTCCATGAAGACAGGAATTGTTGCCAGAGGTGCATTTCCATTTTACAAGCTTCATCCAGAGTGACTTTGTCATCGAGGGAGGGGATTGTTGCTGCTTTTGTTGGGAGGTTGGAAAGGAAAGATTTTCCTTGGGGAATTATTCTGATGGCATAGTTTAGGTGACCGAGGAGGGCCAACAGTTGTTACTTTGTGCATCTGACTGCTAGAAGATAATTTGATAAGAGCAGTGATATGCGATGCATTTTTGTGGGAGGCATAGATGCTTGGATAGAGACAGAGTCTAAGGTGATACATAGAAACTTGATAGAAGATCTGGATAGACAGAGCAAATTATGTGGCGGAAAATCGAGAAGGCTAAAGCAAATTCAGTAGGGGTGAGGTCTTTAGAGTGGGAATTTATTGTGTGGCTAAGCTGCTTTAGGCCTTGGCTGGTTTGCAGCTCTCTGGGCTGGCTGATATTTAAGAAGTATGGCTGAAGATGTTGGGCTAGGTCGGTGTAGTTACCTGATAGGATTTGCAGACATAAGGATGAAGAAATGGGGGAGGGCCGATGAATTGATGAAGCTGGGCGAGGAGGTGGTGCTGCTGTAGCCAGGGTATATGGGCTACTGTTTATTGGCAGGATGTGAGGGTATTGGGAAGGGGAGGGGTTAGGATAGGTGAGGGAGGGGGAAAGGGGTAGATTAGTTGGAAAGAAAGAAGAAATATGATGAGGTTGAAAATATCCATTGAAAGGTAGAATTTCTTGGTTTATTGCAAAGGGAACTTGATTTGGGTTGGTTGATAGAGAGGAACCAGGAATGACAGGAGCCGTGCTGCTGTTAACGGCTGAAGGGAGGGTAGAAGAATGGATGGTGGGATGAAAGGATGTAAGTGCGTGATGATTTGGAGCTGTTTGTGAGCATAGGGATGAAAAGAAGGATGTAATGATCTGGGATAGATCTGAGGTAGAAGGAACAGATATTGCTGGAATTTGCGCTTGGACTCCACTAGGTGGCGCGAATGCTGCTGGCTGAGACCATTGTGCAGGATGTGTGGTGACGTCACAAATGACGGTGGGAGGATCGCGTGAGAATGCTGGAAGTATTGAGGGCTCAGAGTTTATAGTCACTGGCGTATTGTTGGATGCTGTGTAAAGTTGAAATAATCTTGATTTATTGTCGGAGTGGCTGAAGTGGATGCCTTTATCTTTAAGAGCTCGCTGAAGGCGAGCCATTGTCCACTCTTTGATGCAGGTCTCTGGTCTGGGAGACGTGCCATGAACGCGAACGCAAACGCGCTGAGGAGGACTTCGGGTGGATGGATGAGAGAGATGCTGTTGACGAGGAGATCGATCAGTCGGCTTCCGTGCCTGTGGCGATCTCGGATGGTAGTTCTCGTGAGCAGAGAAGAGCGGTCCTGTAATCGAGTCAGGGTTGGAGAAATCTCCGACAGTGAGCTTGGATGAGAATGCCTGCGAGGTTGGGGAATAAGAATGGCGGAACGCAGCTTGTGTGAAATTTGGCTGTGCGAGGACTGTTGAGATGATTTCCTGGGTGAAGGAGAATTTATTTGAAATAAATCATCATCTGAGTCAGAAGGGTTGATCTGAAGCTCGGGATCCATGGTAAGTGAGTCCGTCGAGAAATTGAGACAAACAGAGCTGATGAGGTTGGTTCAGTATAAGTGTGTTGACGGGAAGTAGCTGATTGGTTGAGGCGTGGCCTGCTCCTGAACTTTAGTTAACTTGTTAACTTCATTAATTGTGTAACATAATAATATCAACATGAAAATAGCACGTTATGACTCCGGCTCTGAATTTCTCCCAGTCATGATCACACACAGGCGATGTCCAAGTAACCTCAAATCATGAGATTCATCCGCCACATGAAGGACGTAAAGTGTTCTTCCGCAAATTGCTTGCAATTTTAAATTTCAACCACCTAGAGAGCACAACATGGCGTTGTGCAGCTTTAATTTAGCGTAATCATTCCTGTTCTGGAAGCACTTGAAACAGCAGGGGAATATGCCATTTGTTTGTGTGAATTTTTTCTTAAGACCAAAATTTATCCCATGATAGCTTGTGTTCTTAGGACCTGTTCAAACTGTAGCACAGAGAAACACAGATGCAAGCTGTTGACATGCAGCACTTTTGAACCCTGAAAAGAAACCTACATGGCACTGAAGCCAGATGTCTTTGTTTGCTATCTCCTGTACTCATGCCAGTCTCAATTTGCCTCAAGTTGTGGCAGCCTTTTGTGCATTATACTTTCCCATGCATGCAGTACTACTCACACTTACTGAAGATGTTAAAACTTCCATCACATGCCATTGGACATGCCCTCAATCTCTCACACATACATTAGCACCTTTTACCAGACTGGATGCATTGCGTTTAGTTTTACCTGTCCAGTTCTTGACATTTATTACTTTGATTGATCAGCTTTCTCATGCGCTGAACTTGGAGCACATTGTGTTCAGATTTCACTTTTCACTGCTCCTTCCTGTTTTCTAGCCCTAGGGCCTAGGGGCAGGGTCTGCTACAGAAATAAACTGCATGCAACTACATTAATCTCCCACTTTATTGAAGTTGGAGTCAGAGTAATATCCTCAGGAACGGTTTATAGCCTGCTAAAAGTCCTTGTGCAAACGCTCAAAAATAGTTTAGCAGTCATCAGCTCCAGGTGTGCATATTTACTCAACAAAATGCCCCTTTATTTTCAAGCAAAAGAGAGAGTAGTGTCCTCTCATGATCTATATAAACTTCCCTAAAACTGATTTGTAGGCAATTCACACATGAAAGGCAAATAACCCAATTTACAAGACCGCAGAGCTGATGGGAAACTCAATTACTGTTTTTTTTTCTTTCGTTGCTTGCTTGATCAATCAAAGATTCTATTCAGATGCAGATTGCTAGCAAACATATGGATTAAAACACACACACACATTCTACATATTATTGTTTCCGATGAATGATGCTCATGAGTTTTTTATTTACCACAATTTTCCAAATATTTGACTATGCTTATATGACCACTTTCACGTAGTTGTTTCATCTATGCGTATTCACATGCTTACATACTCATTCAAAGACCACATTATTGCTTCACATCTGTCCCATTCTCTCTCTGTATCTCATCTCATCTCATCTCATCTCTCTCTCTCTCTCTCTCTCTCTCTCTTCTTTCTGACCCTTTCTTGACCTTTTCTAATCTTGAACAGTTTGTTGTGCAATGTCTATTCAAGCATTTTTAGCCTACATGTTTTGTATGAAAGCTTATTTTACAAACAGAAAAGGAAGGCAGAGCCTTTTTCTGGGTCAGTAGTTCACCGACTACACACATCTGTTATTAAAGACAGACATGATTCATCTCTGTTATATACATTCTGACAGTGTCATCTATGAATGATACAAGTTTAGATTATGTTAGTGCTTGTCATCTCCATAATCAGCATGAGGGTTTACTTTGAGATCTGTGTGTGTATCTTAGTGCCTAAGCTATCTTTATGCACTGCTTTAAACCAAATGACCCATAAAAAATCCAGAGCTAATGCATTCAGGATGTTTTTATATAAAGGCACAGTCTTGTAATGGGAAAACGGCCCTAATTTCTGCAGGCTATCCTGGTCCATGTGGATACACACGCTCACGCTTTACGGCTCACATAAAAAAGAGACAAAAAGCCTGTTCCTTATTTTAGTCTGCTTTTTTATTGGTGCATCCTATGGGGCAGCTCTGCATGATTGTGTAGGAATCTCCCAAAAACCTTTTGCAAGGCCATTACCAAACCCGGCGGGAGGTATTGCATTAGGACCACCACGCTGTGCATGGAAGCCCAGGGCTCAAACACCACAGATGCTTCTGTTTCTCTGTGCTGGATCAGGGACACATTATTTCCATTGTGGGTAGCTCCAAAGACCTGAGAATATTAACATATATACAGTCAAACAGAACAGTACCCCGACGTAATGGGACACAGTCTCGTGACAGCAGTCATATTGCATCTTGGCAGGTATGACTGCTGGGATTTCTTACCAGAGCTCTATGTATTATAGGTAGTCTTACCAGCTAATCTCAGACTTTAGAATGAATTGTGTGTCTTGTTTGTGTGCATGTGAGCTTTTTTGAGCTGCACTAAGCTGACATCTGGTGGAAGATAAACATCACTCTTAGTATAGGTCGGTCGGTTCCAAGTCTTCTGAGGGCATAGAATAGGTTTTGGTGAGAAACAACCAGACATTTGACTTGATGTCCTTTCCATGTTCATGAGCACTATGAGATAAGTTTGTTTGCAGTGACTTCACTCAAGAATTTGCTTTGATTTTAGCACTAAACAATGCAAAACATCGTTTAGCACTAAACAAAGCAAAACATCTACATTTCTGTTCCACATGAGAAAAAGTCATATGGGTTTGGAATGACATGGGGCTGTCAGAATGTCAGACATTATGTCAGAATTAAATTTTTGGTGCACCAATTGCACATGTATTATAACCATATTTGTGACAACCAGTTGTAATGAAATTGCATAATAACCTTAATTGAACCTTTACACACTGAAGCCCATGTGATGAAAGAGTAGTAGCTCAGGCAGATGCTGCTAAAGCTTGAGCACTTCCTCTGAATGCTTTTAATCCTGCGAATAGGGATGCCAAGAGTCTGCTTTCTCGCAATATTAGAGAGACAGATAGAGAGGGAGAGCAAGATCTGCTCTGCTGTGATCCAAGCCACATTGTACAACCTAAACATGTTCTAAATCTCTTCTAGAAATGTGATCTGACTTAGTCCTCCCGAGTGACTTTTCCCATCAAAATCGTCTTACTTATGCTAACATGCTTAGCACTGCTTCCTCCAAAATAGCTGCAGAAACAAGGTCTGTGCCAGCCTCTTAATGTGTTTGAGAGGCATGCAGTGACATCCCCTTTTTCAAAGTCAGACCCACAGCGAGTCAACAGCTTTGTCAAATGAAAAAAGATAAATGCCCAAGTTATAAACCCATTAATAAATTGAAAAATGCACGCAAAGACACTAACAAACTGTATCCAAACACACATGCTGCATATATTCAGGCTATATTGTACATTCCACTTCTCTGGTGGAAAATCCCATTATTCTTAGTAATGATTATTATTAGATTCTCATTACTGTAACACATTTTTGTAATAAATTTGTAATAATGTATCATTGTCTTTTTTACATTACAGTAGTTTATATACCTATTCTAATTCTTTTTTTTTTCTTCTTTTTTTAATTTTGGGGTATAAATATGACACACATGTTCTTGGTTTCAGTTGAGATTTAGCACATTATGCAAAGGCCACAGAGATTGTTTGGGGTCAGTCTGGTTTTGGATGTATACAAACCGTTGCAAGCACTATGTTTTGGCAAAATACATTAGTCCTTACAGTGTGATACAACATATACCTAAACCTCAGTACTGCTTGAGATGACATTTAAGTTGGTTTATATCCACACAGAAATATAAAATATAGGTAAACAACAGCTTCTTTTAAAATCTCTTTACTGTATCTATGCACATGATGTTTGGACACATGATTATTTGGATTCTTCAGACTCTATAGTGTTTTAATATCCAGCCTCTTTTCACTGCTGTTTATTTTCATTATTTAATCAGCATGGCTTTATTGTTTCAGTGCAAGAAAATTGAGATTTGAAAATGAAAACTCACCAATTAGCTATGCAGCTCAAATGGTGCAGTCCATCTACAGAGCAGTTGATGATATCTTGTAGCAGCTGCTTTTGGATTTTCATCACATCCTTCAATGACAGCAGACATTAATACCTGCAAAAAGTTTCAGTGGATATCTCAGGGGTCTTCTCACTGGAGAGCCAGTTGACACTCTGTTAGAAATCTGTCTAATGTCTAAACCTGTGAAATGATCCATTCATCCCCTCTAGCCAAGAGTAAAAATCTGAGGGCCCTTTATATTCTCTCTTTTCTGATCTATATTAAGTACAAATCATTTACCAAAAATTTTATTTTGTTTTTTATGATTAGGGCATTAAGGCCTGAAGCTAATACATGAAATTATATCTATAAAGATTAGTATTGTTTTTTTTTTTGTTTTTTTTTTTTTAATCCTTCTGCTTTTATTCTTCCTCCTTACACATTGACTCTTTCACATGGCTTTACTGTAGATGATTTATCATAAGCCACAGTGTCAGGAGAGAGATGGCGTGTGTATTCCTCCATGCTGTTCTTCTTCTGTAGCCTGAGGCGAGACCAGAGAGTGTCAGTTCCCACTGATGGGCTTTAGTGCAAGGAGACTGTGAGAAGGTGGGGACCAGTCTCCTACACTAGCTGTCTAAATTAGCAGGGTAGGTTGATGGACAGGCTGGAATGGAGCAAAAGGTTTGACTGTCTTTTCCCCTGGTTGCAGAGTCTGAGTTGCCTGAGGAGAAGTCCAAAGCTCCTTGACCATGTTTTCCAAAACCACTGTCCTCCTCTACTTCACACTTTGCTGGAGATCTCCATGGAACAGTCAATGCGTGGATTGTTGATGTCCAACATGTTTGTGTGGGCAATCATGACACTACTAGCCAGTGCAGTTTCCTGGATGATGTTAGATATGCACTGTAGTGTTCGTCTTACTGCTTGACCTCTGTTTTTTTTCCCACCTGGCCAGGCATGTCAGTGTCCAAAAGCTGAAAATACTGCTGGGAAAAGTAAAATTACACTTCCAAAAGTCAATATTTGCATAACATACTTTTTACTAAGACACCTTCATCAGGTTGGTTTATGGAGATAGCATACATGTACTGTATCAATGTCTAAATGTAATTATAAATATTTTTTATTTTATTTTACTTGAAGTTAAAGTGTGTAATTTCTACCCCACTAGCACCACCAAAATGGAATAAAAAAATAAAATAAAATAATAATAATAATAAAAATAAAAAAAAACATTGTTTAAACAGCTTTTCTCGAATACGTCTGCCATTGATCGAACAATCAGACAGTCTCGCCCCAAACTCACACCACTGGTTAAGCCACTGTTGCCGTGTTGGCAGTCTGAATACTCAAACAAACCAAGGTTAAGCTGGGAATGTAAAAAATATTTAAATATTGAAGTTAGTTACTTCAGCTGTAACTCTCCATTTTTTACTAAAAAGGAAACATTTTAGTGACCAAATGTTTTCTTGGTTATGTCTAAAGCTCACTTGACATGATGTTACATATGGTGCCTTGGAAGCCTTTCTGAAGCCACGTCCAAATCCAATGTTTGCGAAACATCCTGTCTAGTAAATTGCCTTGCTATTTTGGGTTTTATATTTATTTATTAAACATAGCCTGTGGCAGATCTCACTGCTTTCCCTATCAAGGAGGAAGCAGGATCCGGCTGGACAGATCACGCAGACTTTATTTACATATAGTTCATGTAGACACAACATACACAGTGTGCTCTAGCACACTCACGCCGGCAGACATGCACACAGCTATGTGCGACGCTCACTCTGTTGACTTTTCAGCCCAACGCAGATTGCACACAATAAGCGAGCTGTGTGTAACTCTCTCTCTCACACTCGTGTCCCCAGCTCCTCTTTATCTCTCTCCCGCTGGGTGTGCATTCTCACATCCCAGCCACGCCCTCCTCCTCGTCACATAGCCTTTTTATGTACACAAAGCCTAATCATATGGCTTCAATAGACTTTCAATAATTCATAGAGTCATATGGTCTACTTTAATGGTGTTTTTTTTTTGTTGTTTTATGCCACTTTTGAAGCTTGACACTAATGGCCATGACTAACACACAGTATCAGATTTGGATCGGTCTCGTCGGACCGATACTCGATCCATTTAAAAAAAAACGTTTGCATTGGAGCCAATACATTGGATTTGGTGCATTCCTAATATTTTTATATCACCTCAGAGACTCTGTGTTTACAGTTTTCGAGGAAATCAACCTACAAATGACTTATTGTCTCTGCATGTTAAGAGAGTTACACACTTGAGCTTTAATGCTGTGTTCCATTCAACTCGGAAAGTCAGATTTTCCAACTTCCTACTAGGAAAGGTGCAGTGGAATGGCACTTGATGTCAGAATTCCAACTTGAAAGCTTGTGCGGATATATTCAACTCCGATTTCGCTGAGATGCCGGTGCATGACATCACACAAACACGTTGGCATCCAGGCAGATATACAAAGTAAGTGATTAACATTCACCTTTATTAACTAATATTGATAAATGAGTTCAAGTTTCCACATTACATGATATTAAAGCTTGTTTAACAAACTCCTGCAAAAACAGGTGTATAAAACTTTGTAAATTGAACTCTCTTTTGACGATCGTACATCTGTAGCACAAATGCTAGCGCTTCAGCATTGTTTATCAGTTGGGTTGCTAAGAGACGTCTTTGGTAACAGTTGAACCCCTGCTGAGCTAACTGGAGCATTGCAGTTTTGTTTCCTTAAACGTCATCTTCCGAATATCGGGCAGTGGAATGCATTTATGTTCGGAGATCTGAGAAATCAAGTAGGAATGTCCCACATCTGAATTGAATGAAATGCAACAAAAGTCCCCATTTCTACCAAAGAGTAAACATTGTCATCACCAAATATTTGCTTGGTTATCTCTAAAGCTTACTTTACATGACATTTTGGTGCCTTAGCAGGTACCTTCAAACACAAAGACAGAACTGGTGTAACTGACTCAGGTTTGAAGGCCTCCTTGCTCTCACACACTTTTTCAGTTCTGCCCACACATTTTCTATCGGATTGAGGTCAGGGCTTTGTGATGGCCACTCCAATACCTTGACTTTGTTGACCTAAAACCATTGGAGGTATGCTTGGTCATTTGTGACCAAGCTTTAACTTCCTGGCTGATGTCTTGAGATGTTGCTTCAATATATCCACATAATTTTCCTTCCTCATGATGCCATCTATTTTGTGAAGTGCACCAGTCCCTCCTGCAGCAAAGCACCCCCACAACATGATGCTGCCACCCCCATGCTTCACAGTTGGTATGGTGTACTTCGGCTTGCAGGCCTCACCCTTTTTGCTCCAAACAATGGTCAGTATGGTCAAACAGTTCAATTTTTGTTTCATCAGACCAGAGGACATTTCTCCAAAAAGTAAGATCTTTGTCCCCATGTGCACTTGCAAACTATAGTCTGGCTTTTTTATGGTGGTTTTGGAGCAGTGGCTTCATCCTAGCTAAGCAACCTTTCAGGTTATTTCAATATAGAACTCTTGTCTACCTGTTTCCTCCAGCATCTTCACAAGGTCCTTTGCTGTTGTTCTGGGATTGATTTGCACTTTTTGCCCCAAACTATGTTCATCTCTAGGAGACAGACTGCGTCTCCTTCCTGAGTGGTATGATGGTTGCGTGGTCCCATGATGTTTATACTTGCATACTATTATATGTACAGATGAACGTGGTACCTTCAGGTGTTTGGAAATTGCTCCCAATGATGAACCAGACTTGTGGAGGTCCACAGATTTATTTATTTTTTTCTGAGGTCTTGGCAGATTTCTTTTGATTTTCCCATGATGCCAATCAAAGAGGCACTGAGTTTGAAGGTAGGCCTTAAAATACATCCACAGGTACACCTCCAATTGACTCCAATTAGCCTATCAGGAGCTAATTGGCTAATTGCCTAAAAGCCTGACATCATTTTCTGGAATTTTCCAATCTGCTTAAAGGCACAGTTAACATAGTGTATGTAAAATTCTGACCCACTGGAATTGTCATATAGTCAATTAAAAGCGAAACAATCTGCCTTTAAACAACTGTTGGAAAAATGACTCGTGTCATGCACAAAGAAGATGCCCTAAACGAGTTACCAAAACTATAGTTTGCTAATATGAAATATGTGGAGTGGTTAAAAATGAGTTTAAATGTCTTCAACCTAAGTGTGTGTAAACTTCTAACTTCAGCTGTATTTATATAAATTTGGATTATGGAGAATGTAAAATAGATCAAAGGGAATATTCTGTGTTGAATAGATCTACGTATATGTGCTCATGGTTGACCTATAGAAGATATCACTTTAATGATTTTAGAGTATATAGTGTTGACATTGCATGGCTGCAGTTGTGTCTGCCTGGCCCCTGACCCTACTTGCCTAGGAAGATTGCAAGACTCCCCTTTCTGCTTGATGTAATTAGCTGCCCTTTGATGTTTTATTCATTTTCACACTGGATTGTCATATAAGTCCAAACTAATTGTAAGCTATGTGCAGTTATTGGATGGTATTTATTGCTGTCAGTGCAGCCAGTGGTGGAACAACAGACCGGCCCTGCTGAAGGATATGCACCATCAGCGTATTAATCCTCATACATGTCCTGGTACCCTGTGATTGATTTTCCATCTAAACGAATTAGGCTATCATTTCTTATGTCCAATCCTAGACTTGAGTAGGGGAGATATAGAGAAAGAGTGGGAGGGAGAAAAAAAGGGAGAAAGAAAGCCTCTGTACACACACAATTAGTTATCCGTCAATCAACTCTCAGCCTACCATTACTTTTAGACATATATGCATTCACTCCCAGTCTCCATGGTATTTTAATTGCCACTCAGTACTTTTGCTGCAACTAATACTGGTAGTGGCTCTCAACAGAATGAGCTTTCTTTTAAGCCTTTCGGTTCATCTCTTTTCACTTGTTATGCAGTGGTAAAAACAGGGAGAAGACAACACAGATCCAAACAGATTTTATTCACAGATAACAAACAAAGACCTAGTCTCTAAGACCTCCCAGTTTCGAAATATTCTCCAAATCTATAGTGACAAGCATGACATTGACAAGAATGGCTGGTTGTCAGGGTTTGGCAGGTATTGTACTTGCTTGATTTGCAAGGCAGCGAGGGCTGTAACTATACATTTTAAAAGCTGATTTCTTATTTGCAATGAAACCTTGCTCTGTGGGTTATTGTTTTTGGTGCACTTGATGGTGGGCAGCTGCTTCAGTAGGAATTGAGGCTTGAGAGCAAGAAGTGGATTGAACTGAAGTTGATGCTCTGGCATCTTTACAGGTAGCATCAGCTCCTCTCAAACTTTAGGCCTTCTAGAGAAAGAGATTATGGTGATCATTTTTGGGCACTCATCAATTTTGTTATAATGAAAGATAAAATGCACATGCCTAGACATTAATAGCAAAATGCGAATGAGGAAGTGTCACAAAATGCAGTTTGTTGTATCTTTTAGCATTTGGGTAGATGGCATTAAATACTTTTGGGAAATTGCTATGCTCAAGGCTAAAACTATTTCAAACATAATTTTGCTATTTTTTTTTTTTTAGAATTATTGTACACAAAGCTTTTATGACCTCATATTTTTGAAACTTTTGAAATTAATTTGTCACACAGCAGGATAATGTACAATCAACCAGTGAAGACACATGGTGTTAAAAATGGTTAAAATTAAATGGTGACCATACACTACATACGATATACACATTCCCTTACACATTTTTAATACATTAATGTATGAGATCATCTCACTTGTCTATGATTTTTATTTATTTATTTATTTTATAAGGACACAATGAGCGACTGTGCACTGAGCTGCACTATTGACCTCTGAAATGGCACTCCGTAATGTTATCTGGGCAATTGTGTCTCATAAAATTATTTGGTGCTGGTGGGATCGGCCGGGATGGGGGAAGTGTAACCGCTTCAGGATGTATCTGGGTTTTCTGAAGTGCCAATAAAAACAGTTTCCCCTTTTTATTTTGCAGATAGTATGTGTCACAGAAACCGCTGTGCAAATATTGAGTATCCCTTCCACCTGCTGCCATGGCGAGCTCCTCCTCCCCTCCGCTGGCCTATTAATAGTCTCTCCATTTTTCACTTCACAAAAGAAAAGCGACCACACAATAGAGCTACATTCCAGTGGCGCTTAGCCTGTCTCTACCGCCCATGCCGTGGGTAAACACAGGAGGGGTTTACTGGCTACAGGGTTGGCCCCTGTTTGCATGAGGGCCTGTGTTGCAAAAGCAACATGAGATTACTGGAATTATCTCGACAACGCTTAAGCCATGGCGACCATATAAACCCCCACCCTAGGGTCAGCTTTTCCCCCTTATTACCATAGCTAGAGTTCCCCAGCTGCACTGGAGAAGACTGTGAATGAGATTAAGCCAAGCGTCCCTTTCACTGTCTCGTCCGAACACTCGCATTAATTCACAAGCTCGTTTGTCCCTCTTCGCCAACTTTAAATCCTATTAATTTTTACTTTTCCATCCATATCCATTTCTCTTGCAGCCTCAGCGGTTTTCTAGAGAGTTAAGGTGGTCGACTGAAAGAAGCAACATAAAACAGAACAACTAAAGTGGAGATAATTAGAAAGTTGGAAGAACTTTTTTTTTTTTTTTTTTTTGACAGAGAAACAAACTTTTCAAATAAATTAGGCAGTGGTTAATATCTAATGTTCAGTATTGTTTATTTTATGTCTTCAGTTCAGTTCTTTTATCCATCTTATTTACATTTACATGTATACTAATTTAACAGACACTTTTATACAAAGCAACTTACAAATGAGGATAAAACAAGCAGAGGTGATTAATTCAATGGAGAAAATTTAATTGAGTACTAGAATACCTGTTCACTTTGCTATTGTATATCACTGCACAGAGGCCATAGATGCCAACTAATAGTCTTAGCACTATGCATGTTTACATACAACAACATTGTTTCATATTCATCTAGACTTCAGAACATTCTCCCTCGACCTGTGCTAGCAGGAACATATGGGTGTTTGATGAAAAACCCCACCTTATCAAAGCCTAACCACATTGCTTTTATAGGAAACATCACCAAAATGTAAAAAATAAAAAAAAATGACTTTATGCTTTAGGCTAGAGAAGGGAGATAAATTAACATGACGGGTAACCTGAAATGCGATAATCTATCTGTGTCACACAGAGAAAAGTAGTAGTGGGGAAGAAGGGGAGAGATGCATGTTACTGTAGTTCTCCATGGAAGCTCTTTCCTTTAATCGCATTCACTTGTGTCATATAGCAGAAATATTCAATCCTTAAAAAATAAAATATATATTGTTCTTAGGCTCCTAGTGGCAAGCCAAAGGTGATTGTGGCAAGGAACACAAAACTCCATAAGAGTAGATGTAGAAGGGTTGGCATTCCTAATAACTTGTAGTATTTAATTTATATGATTTCTTACATTAATGCGGACAAACCTCCATAAACGGACATGATAGTTGTGAATGTAGCACTTACCTATAGACTACATGATGAGTGAAACCATCTAAAACGCTTTTAAAACAGTGGACTTTGAATTCTGAGACATCTGGGATATCAAATGGTATGACATCAATTAATAAAATTGATGGAATTATGATTGAAATCGCAGTATGGCCTTGCACGATTACTAAACCATAAAAGGCTGTGTTTTAAATTATAGTCTGCATTTAGCGCTTCAGTCAGCGCTGTGTAAGCAAGTGGCACCCCCTAGAGGTCTGGATGGAATGATCCATTATACATCTATAATGCAGAATTAAAAAGGGGGTTTTGTTCCTTTAGTTAAAACCTTTTTATTTTTTCAATGATGTGGTTGACATTTCCAAGTAATTGCCCAACATACATATGCATGGTATGAATTTGTAAAATTCTATCATATACAGTACTTACATTTTTTTCATATCAATCATAATGTTATCGTATTAAATTTATGTAATCTTTTTTTTTATTTTTTTTTTTAATCTTTTTATGTTCTATTTATATTTCATTGTGACACTCTTTAAAATATTGTCATGTCATGAGTTCAACAGACATATTTTTTATTATTTTGTAATTTTAATGCATAAACTCTAAAAGAAAAAAAAAATAACAGTAATAATGTAAGTAGTCTTTGATATCAGTCTTTGGGGATGTTTACTCTAAACACGACTCTGCCTATGTCTACGCTGTTTTGCAATTGTTGTTCTAAAGTATGTTCTTATTTGACTGTTGTCCATGTTCACTGTATTTTCAGCGTCTCGTGCATGGGTGCTACATTTTTAAGACACTGTGTTAACTTACCTTTGAGAACTTAAACTTTTAAAAACACATCTCTAAATACTTGCTTTTATAGTTCCAGAATGTGTTCGTGTGAATGGCTCCATAGTGTGAAATACATCATTCCCTGGAAAGTGCTGGAATGCAGTTTTGAAAAAAAAAAAAAAAAAAAAAAAACATGCTTACATAAAATGTTCTATACACCTGAAAGGTTCTATACAGTCCTACTCTTTTTTTTTTTTTTTTTTTTTTTTACCAATGACCAATTTAGAAATTTCACTCAAGTGTCTGTTGTAATCCACCAGTACCTCAGTTGTTTCTAGTGTTGTATTTGGGGTAAAAACCGGTTAGTGGTGTGCTTCCTTACCAGGTGTATTAATCTTTCCTGCCTAATTAAGATTTTATTTTTTGCTGCATTATTTTTTGCAGTCCTTTTACTGTGCTTTGCCAGGCCCATGCTCACATCAGCTAAAAACAGATGCATATTGGTATGTGCTCTTAATGGAAGGTTTTCTGTTGTTAGTTGTTTCCCAGATGGAGTCCTCCACAAGGGTCACTATGTGCCATAACATTTATGTGTTTTCCATTTATCTTCCATTTTTAGCTTATCTACTTATATGTTTTTTTTTTGTTTTTTTTTAGTTTATTTATTTATTTATTTTACTGAATAGTTTGTTTGGAATGCAAACAGTTATTTTTATTTTTTATTTTTTTTGTTTTTTACATAAGCATTTACATTTATTGTTTTTACACTTAAGATACACTTGAGGAACTTAAAGATTGTATACAACACACACACACACACACACACACACACACACACACACACAACACACACACAAACACTTTTGATGATCATAGTTATATGGTTTGCATGCAATTCTGAAGGGACACTTTCATAACACAGGATGCAACTTTGATCAAATTATCAGTTTAATATTTTTTTTGTGTGTTTTTCATTAGTTTAGATTTCCCTGTTTTTAAATAGCTCTTGATGGAAGTAGTATTTTTTGGCCCTTTGTTTCATTAAGTTGTCTAATCTTTCCATTGTACACTGATGTATACAAAGCCTCTTTTTACTTTTTTCTCATATGACAATATATTTTGCAATCCTTGAAATATCTCTAAAGCCATTGCACACCCATAGATGATTACCTCCCTCTTCGACACGCACCACAAAACAAAGCAGCACTTGTGCTGCTGCAGCATCAATTAATTGGCCACAAATATCCCCCTAAAATAAGCCATTAAGGAGGCAAATTACTTTAAGTTTATATAATTAATTAATAAAGTGAGTGATGAAATGGAGACTTATCAAACAGGCTCGGCTCCCATTAAAGAGGGGTCTCACTAGGCTAGCTTATTAAATTTGGTCCCGGAACAGTGTTTACAGCATCGTGAAAAAGCCATAGAAATGCAGAGGCATTGAGAAAAAAGAAATGAGTTTGTATAATTAGGGACTATTAGGAGCTTTTAATCCAACAGAGAGAAGGTGGAATGAGTGTGCCGTGCACATGGGATGAGCTTTAAAGGTAGTATCATTTTCTGCTTGTTTTTCCTGAAGGGAACCATTGTAAACCCAAAAGCACATGTCTAATAAAGATGGTGTCCCCCTTACCTCACAAAAAGTGGAAATAAAAATATGCTCTTGGAAATTGCTTTGCCCCCCGCCCTGACTTGAAAGCAACCTCACGACCTGATCCTGAAACTAACAGGCTATATTGTGAAAACGTCAGCTCTGTGCGGTGATATTTTCTTATGGCAGTATGGGTTGACTTCTTACCCTACGGCTGACATCTCTACTGGAGGAAAATTGACATCTACTCTCAGCTGATTATTGATGTGAAGAACCAATCCGTACCGCATCAGTTGTGCTTCCATTCAAAAAGCTAGAAGTTCACCCTGGGTCTTGTCAGGGCAATGCGTCCTTAATAGTTAATTACACCTCACCCTATCCCCCTCACTTCCTCATTGCCCCCTCCATAGAAAAAAGACAGACTGAAGTGAAATAGACATGTCCTTCAAATGTCCTGCAGAAGATTTTCCCCTTGTGTCTAGTCAGAATTACATCCACTCTCTTCACCATTCCCTGTATTCCAAGTTTACAAGAGAAATCTAGTGGAGCTCATGCATAAAGTTAAGAGCTTATTATCCTCCATTGCTAATCTGGGCATTTCGATGCTGGAGGCAGATGCCATGCTCTGATATGGAGTGGATTAAGTTCAGTGTATAATAGCCAATTTTAATGTTGTGTCTTCCACTGACTGCCAACTCCCTTCTCTGCCCCCGACCGCTCCATCCGCCTTTCTTCCCCTCGCCTAATTGAAGCTTTTGAGTGAACAATTTTGCCCTCACAAATAGTCTCATCCCTACAGTGTAAGAGCGCTGTTTAGACCATCATCAAACCAGAATCTTGTAATTAGATCCAAATTTGTGCAAAAGCACTGATGGAGAGAGAAGCTCAAGCGTAGAGGTGAGTAGCTATGGACTATGAATTAGAATGTGTATCTGGGCAGATGCTGGTATATTTTTAGGAACAGAATGATGTCATCTTGTGTCTGGCTGCTCCTCAGAGAACAGTAGCGTCTGTAATGAAGTGAGTGTTGTTCTTGTGGGCTCGTGTGAGTGAATGACAGAAAAAGAGTGAGAAGAAAAGAGGCAGACATTCACCTTATATTTCCCTCTCTCGTTCCCTGTTCCCTCACTCTCCTGCCCTGGACACAAGTCAGCCTTCTCTCCTTAAGACTCATTGTCAAATTATTCACAACAATTTACAGCTTCAACTCCAAATTCACTGAAAATTTTGCAGTGCTGTTTTGTGGGAGGTGTGGTGTTTGAAGTGAGTGAGGTGAGGCACTTAGAGATCTGTTTTCTCCATCTCTTTTCTTCTTTTGTAAGATTGTCAAAGACACCCTGTGGTTTGCGAAATGTTTTCATGCATCTTCAGCGCTGATTACATCTCAAGTAACTCAAGTAAGCAGCTGAGCATCCTCTGGTTTTCTAAGCATCGGAGCCATCTTCCAACGAGAGCCAGCACATTGTATGGGAATGAGAGGAAAAATTGTTGTCATTTCTGAGAATAGCTCAGTCATTTTCATTTCTAGGGTCCAGACAGATAATCAGGAATATGTGCTTGAGATGTTGGACTCTCCATAAACGTAATGTTTTCTTATTTCCCAGCCATAAGAAGGTGGCATTCGGTGGCACCCTAAGTTGATGCTGCATATGTCGATGGCCATATACCATTAGTCTGAGGAGATTCAAACTGAGCAGACCATCAGTGTTGATGAGATGATCTTTACTGTGGGACTGCAGCTGCTGGAAAGCAATGAAAATACACTCTCCACGACACATTGTAATCACTTAAACTGGACTGACATGAGGAATATTTTTTTCTTTTTTTTTTTGGACTGACACTTTGTGCTCAGTGCCTTGCTTGTCTGTATAAGCAAGCATGACATTCTCCTGTTGTGCATTGAATTTAATTTATTTATATATTTGTTAGCAAATGTTCTGATGTTTTACTACATTTTGTCCTCTGTTGGGTGGAGTAGCTTGCACTAACATAAGCTGGCTCATACAGTAAGCTGGTACAGTACAGATTTATTCAGTGTGATGCAGGGAAGTGTGAGTTATGAAGCATTTGTACGTGTACATGTACAAGACAGACTCCTGCATGGTGCTATGTTGAACCACATTACCCTCCTTCCTGAGGGAGCAGACAGCACCTGCTAACTGCAGCCAATATTTGTAATTACTGCGCTTGAACTGCATAATCTAAAGTGGACTGGACTGAAACTGTGCCCGTGTTCATTCCTATAAGCTCACAATTGCATTGCTATTGGATTTTTTTCCTGCAGAATATGCCTCAAAGTGCCAAACATATTGCCATGCCAGGCAAAATAAAGCAGAGTAGCTTTGACTAATTTGTCCCTGTCAATGGCACATAGCAGAAGTGTTCCTAAGCAAAAGTGTGAGCTATTTTCATTGGTGTGAGATCTACTATGTGAACTTTTGAGTGTGAAACAATACATAGATCTCGAGACCTTTTAAGTAATCCACTTAGGATGACTTTCTTGTCCCATGGTAATGATTCTGTCTGGATATGTTTTAGTTATATCATGAGATTAATTCATAAAATAGACATACACACTTCCTCTGCAGTCATACAAGAAAATACTGTATTGGTTTGGTTGAAGTGAAGTGTACTATATCTAGGTTTGAGAACCAAGAGTATTCTTTTTTTTTTTTTTAATACAGGAATCAAATGATTTTCAAGACTTTTGTTTTCTAACTGTTCCTGAAAGTGCATTCTTCCACTTATGTGGATGCAGTACTGCACTACTATTCAGAGACACTGTAACATTGCTACTAAATCAGCAATGTGACATATACAGCATGATTAATGTAGTCCGATTCCCAAGCAAATGACACTCCTATGAGCAGGTTCTTTTGAATCTATAGTTTGAAACATGCAGCATGACTAGTGTAGCCCGATTCCTGAACAAATAACTTTTATCAGCTGAGTCATTGAGCATGCCCATGAAGTTTTGATATTTTCAAGCAAGAATGCTGTAATTCTATGCACAAGTGGATTTTGTGAAAAAGCGCTGATGGGCTGGGTCAAGTGCAATTTAAATCTGAGGTATTTCTTCTGTCATTACACCGTCTGTGTCCTATTATATAGTCCATTCCCTGTTAAGCACCAACAATATAAACAAAGACATCACATTAACCCTTTTGAACGTGTGATCAAACACTAGGCTGGGCTCAGAGGCATGCGATCAAACCTGTGCTCTAAAAACAGATGTGGTCCTAAAAACATTTTTGCACAATAACCTATTTCTCAGGAAATTAGCAAATTGTGCTTTGCTCCACTTTATTAAAACACTACACCCACAGTTTGCACGCATACACCCACAGATATCGCAAACACTCCCACCCATGCCCACTTGCACTTTGCGCTGGCACAAAAATTGCATTAGCACTCTCACGAAAATTAGATAAGACCTGGCACACTGTCGTTATGCATTGTGCTGCGCCTTGCACATTCACGTAGATAGAGCCCACTGTGTTTTGTGTAGGCGTACTTAAGCTTGAGAGTCTTAAATCAGAATGCTTACTGGATGAATTGAATTTATTTATTTTTTCCCTCAAATGTTTATTTCCCAAAAATCTTTACCAATTGTTTATAGAACCGTTAAGGAACCAGAATCGTTAAGAGAAAACTGAATTGGAACCGGGATCAATACGATTACCATCCCTAACTATATCAATGCTTTTTTCTTATTATAAAGAGTGCAGACCATTTTAACATTATCATTACACTTTTATTGTTTTGACACATAATTGAAAATGTATCAACTTAGCACTTTTGATAATGATATCATGGATGTAATCATGCATGTAATACCAAAGGGGCACTTTCATTACACAGGATCAAATTTTGATGTGACTGTTTATAAAATTATCAGTGCATAGAAAAGAGAAATGGTTTCGAGAACATGATTGCAACAAAACCCCTTTCATGTCATGCAATTCAACTTAGACTAAATCCTGCACTGACCATGGAATGAAGCATTATCATAATCTCATCAATTCTAGAACACTTGAGATGTGTCACATAAGTCAGTAATTATTCCACAGTGCAGTAACATAGTGAGTCACCATGGCTGCATCTTGACACCTAATTTGATTGTGCCGTATATATTTTGTGTGACCAGAGTTAGTTATTATTGTGCAAGGAAATGCCTGCAGACATTTTGTGGCATTTAATATCATGTCCTTGACTAACGAGGAGAAAGCAAGGTGTCGGTTTTTTTCTTTTTTCTTTCGAGTTTTACTTGGGAAGCACATTAAATAAAAGCCCTAAGTCAGACTAACCCTGATACAGATAACACTTGAGTCCCTCCTCAGCTCCTTATAAAGGCAACAGTGGGTAACCTTCACACTTATTTGGATGCACTAAGAACAGTTCAATAAGGAGAAATTCATGCCAGAATAGATAGCTCCGAATCGGACGGAAGCTGAATTAGCCCATACATGCAGGCTAAACATAAACCAATTGACTCAAGTACAGTCTGAAAGGGTCACATGGCTAATTTGGTTGGGATTTGGATATGAACAGGGAACATTCTCCTGTGTGAGTGTTGAAACTGCTCGTGCCATGATGTAGACCTCAGCCTGCAGCACGAGGGAAAGGTCATCTGACGCTCATCCCTCCCATCAGATGGAAATTGGCAGTCAGGAAAAGTGTTCTGTCTACAAGTGATGGCCTATTTTGAAACTGTAATACTAACCATTGGAAAATGGAAAGCCAATACAGTACTTAATACAGTATGTGTGGATATCTGCAGAATGCAATATGGCAGGTTGGCGTTTGAGTGGAATGTTAAATGTGTGCCCAGGTGCCTGAATTTTCAATGCAATCAGCAACAGGGTAGAAAGTTTTTGAAGTCCCAGTAGGAGGTCATGATTGTGGGCTGGAATGAAGTCGTGAGTCCTTAACAGACACCTAACCTGGATGAATCTCAATAAATGTTGTGTGAAATTACTTGGAGTACTTCATGAAAATGAAAACTGGCTGCACACTTAAATTTGAAGCTTGCTGCCATCTCAGCTACTGCATGATGATAAAAATGATCTCTCTATATTTTTACATTCATACACAGTATATGTTTTTGCCAGTATCGCTTAAATATATGATTCATGTTTTGTAACAGTTATTCTGTACAACAGCACAATTGTATAATTTAGCTTTAAAATGTTTAAAAAAAAAAAAAAATAATAATAATAATAATCAAGAAGTTCATATCAACAAATATTTTTGACAGATACTGGCTATTTGTTTATTTTGTCTATTTTTGCTTTGCTAATGAAAATAGCCAACACACTCTCACGGTGAAATCACCAGGATTCGTACAACTTTTCTAAATTTGGCTAATTCGTATGATATCGTGCGACTGCACTCGTTTGAATTCCTACGACTTTCACTACAGCCAAGGACATCGTTTCCATCTATTACGCGACAATTACTTGCTTCTGTCACACTCAACAGCTTCCTATCATGTTTACACACTCTACTGATTGGTTACGTTTAGATAAGGGGTTTAGGTTAGGGCATAATATTAATAAGTATGTCCTTAACGCCTTGTGCGTGGAACTCACGCTTACTTCCGCATTAGACATCCGGAAATTTGCACGTGATGAAGTCGTACGAGTTTATGCAAACAACATCATGTGAAACCATACAAAATAGCCAGCTCATAAATTATGTATGACTTTTCATGAGATCGGGTTGAAATAGCTCCAGCTAAAGCCAAAAGTGGATCATTCATGTCATGTTGCCATGCAACACATAGACTGACATTTCAGTAATCAACAAGCATATTAAAATATACATTTTTATTTATGCTTAATGTTTGTTTGCATATTCATCTCTTATTTACACTCACACACTGTTGTCAGAATTAACAGTGTGAGTGGGATGAAGTAAAAATTTGCACTGTATTTCATTACCAATTCTGTTTCAACATAAGCTCTCTTTCAATTCTTAAGTGCCCATGTGAGCCAGTGTAAGGATTTGCCAAATCTGGCCAAGAGAGATTAAAGACTCCTTCTATTTTGGCTCTATTTGATGTTGCTGTGGCAGTTTTGTTGCTTAGGCCTTTTCTGACATATATCATCACCTTTTTGCTCTTATAGTTCTACACAGAACATTTTCGAGGTGAGTCGCCCACATGCCCAGAGCTGCAGGTCCAGATAAGACTCGGGAAAGGTTGAAAGCTGTGATTAAACTTCACTTTCAGACAGCTGGTATAGAGCTGATTTGCTCAGCACTGGCTGTCATTAATAATGGAACAATAGTAGTAGTCCATATTCTTTCTAACATCACCTTTATATGGCTGTGTGTCAGCTCCCTTGCTGCTGTCTGAGCTGAACTTTGAACCAGCTTCTCTTTACATTTCAAATATTCTAAACGGATGTATCTGAACTAGGGGTGTAAAAATGTCATATTGTATCATACGACACAACGCTAATGCTTCAATAACATATACATTATAGTGTAATTAAAACCAAGCAGCACAACACTGAGCTTCGAAACAATCTCATAAGTTGTGAGGGGGTGCTGAGCGCTCACAGGAAAAAGAGAGCAACATATCTACAGTACACAGGTGAGAAGATTGATGGCAAACGGCAGGTATTGTACAGCTTGTTGAATTTGCCAAACAAGGGCATCATGTCCCGGCACTAGTCAAATATGTCTTTTTATTTACACCGACATCACCACGCAAATCTGTGCATTTGCGAGGCAGAAACAGCAGCTGCTAAGTCACATTTAACATCCAGCTTCTCCCAGGCGACAAGGAGCATGACACTGAGCAAACGCTCTTAATAACAAAAACTAGTATATTCAAAAATCTGACAATGTAAGAAACCCGCGATTACATGATACTTATTATTCTCTGCTTTTGATGTTGAAATGTAAACGGGTATGAGCACAACACTTGCACACGTTATTTGCCGATAATAATGCCGGTAATTAGTTACCTTAGTATTAGTTTTTTCCTTGCTACAGTTACTTTAGCTTGATCACTGGGGGCTTTAAGACATTAAAAAGGCATGATTTTCTGTAAAGCTGCTTTGAAACAACGTGTGTTGTGAAAAGTGCTATACAAATACAAATTAATTTTGTATTTGTATAGACAAACTGTTTTTTCTCAAGAAAAACATGGAGTTCATATGAGTTTTTCTCATTACAATCAAACAAAATAAATGCATTGCTATTGTTTAAGTTTCTTTATTATAGAGCTCTACTTTTTGTCGCCAATGTTAGAGAAATCTGATTTAAAAGACATTTATGTTGAATCCTTGAATGGGTTTTAGCGAAAATAATAATAATAATAATAATAATAATAATAATAATAATAATTTGCATCGTATCGTATCACATCCTGACATTTGTGTATTGTTAATGCTTAATGTAAACTGTGTTGCTCATTAGCTAATTCAGTATGCAATTGCTTATCAATCAATGATCAGGGTCAGCACAAATAGATTTGGTCAGTAATGGAAATTATTGACCAATATTGACCCTATATATCTACCATTCAGTGATAGAAATGTGTAAACCAGTAGAGAATCTTCTATACCTTTTTTAATGTAGTATATCCTCAGAGTGATTTAAAAAATTCAACACCAAGCACAAAACTATAGCCTATTGACCTGTTTCAGTGACGTCACTTTTTCCCCGCAGCTGCCATATTTGTGACCATCAGTGGGAGAAAACAGGAAAAACATCTGTAAAACTATATCGAGAATAACTTTGAAACATGCTTTTGATCCATGCCAAGTCCCAGGAGATGTGTATACAGATCTGAAGTCAGCACAAATATTGGCAAATTTGACTTCCGTGAACATTTAAATATATTTTATTCACAATTTACCTCGTCAGCGAGTCTGTTGTGTGACCGGGGAGTACGCCTACTGGTACATCACAGGAAACATCTCTCATTCAGAAGTTACAAATATTTGTGTTGTTTTCTACACTGATTTGGTCAAAATATAACAAAACATCTGTGATGATCCCATCTGAATGTAAGAGCTGCTTTTAACTCAAGAAGAATACATAATTCATTTGTTATAAAAATAAATTTGTTATAAAAGGAATATTCCGGGTTCAGTACAAGTTTAGCTCAATCGACAGCATTTGTGGCATAATGTTACTTGCCGTTAATGCTGTGGCTGATCGGTGTACATACAGTTGTGCTCAAAAGTTTGCATACCCTGGCAGAAATTGTGGAATTTTGGCATTGATTTTGAAAATATGACTGATCATGCAAAAACCTGCATAACAAGGTAATGGAACTTTATAAAGATGGAAAAGGATATAAAAAGATATCCAAAGCCTTGAAAATGCCAGTCAGTACTGTTTAGTCACTTATTAAGAAGTGGAAGATTCGGGGATCTCTTGATGCCAAGGTCAGGTAGACCAAGAAAGATTTCAGCCACAACTGCCAGAATAATTGTTCGGGTTACAAAGAAAAACCCACAGTTAACCTCAGGAGAAATACAGGGTGCTCTGGAAAAAGATGGTGTGGTTGTTTCAAGGAGCACAATATGACGATACTTGAACAAAAATGAGCTGCATGGTTGAGTTGCCAGAAAGAAGCCATTTTTGCCACAAAAAAGTCCGGTTACAATATGCCTGACAACACCTTGACACACCTCACAGCTTCTGGCACACTGTAATTTGGAGTGACGAGACCAAAATAGAGCTTTATGGTCACAACCATAAGTGCTATGTTTGGAGAGGGGTCAACAAGACCTATAGTGAAAAGAATACCATCCCCTCTGTGAAGCATGGAGGTGGCTCACTGATGTTTTGGGGGCGTGTGAGCTCTAAAGGCATGGAGAATCTTGTGAAAATTGATGGCAAGATGAATGCAGCATGTTATCAGAAAATACTGGCAGACAATTTGCATTCTTCTGCACGAAAGCTGCGCATGGGACGCTCTTGGACTTTCCAGCATGACAATGACCTTAAGCACAAGGCCAAGTTGACCCTCCATTGGTTACAGCAGAAAAGGTGAAGGTACTGGAGTGGTCATCACAGTCTCCTGACCTTAATATCATCGAGCCACTCTGGGGAGATCTCAAACGTGTGGTTCATGCAAGACGACCAAAGACTTTGCATGACCTGGAGGCATTTTGCCAAGACAAATGGGCAGCTATACCACCTGCAAGAATTTGGGGCCTCATAGACAACTATTACAAAAGACTGCACACTGTCATTGATGCTAAAGGGGGAAATAAACAGTGTTAAGAACAAAGGGTATGCAGACTTTTGAACAGGGATTATTTCATTTTTTTATTATGTTTTTGCCATGTTATGTTTTATGATTTTGCCATTCTGTTATAACCTACAGTTGAATATGAATCCCTTAAGAAATAAAAGAAATGTGTTTTGCCTGCTCACAAAACACATTTCATATATTACCAATTCTCCAAGGGTATGCAAACTGATGAGCACAACTGTATATATATATATATATATATATATATATATATATATATATATATATATATATATATATATATATATATATATATATATAGATAGATAGATAGATAGATAGATATGTACCTAATGGACCCAAACTACGATTATTAAAGGAATATTATGAGTTAAATACAAGTTAAGCTCTATCGACAAGCCAATGTGGAATAATGTTGATTACCACAAAAAAAAAAAAAAAAAAAAAAAAAAGCACAAATCTGAGTTCCAGTGAGGCATTTACAATGGAAGTGAATGGGGACAATTTGTAAACACAAAAAAAAAAAAAAAAAACGTTTCAAAAGTATTGCCACAAGACATAAACAATATGCGTGTAAATGTGATTCAATCAGGCCAGGAACACACTGAACAAGGAAATCAGAGTGGCTAAAAAAGATACTCTGAGAAGCTGAAAAACAAGTTTTCAGCTAACGACCCTGCATCAGTGTGGAGTGGCATGAAACAACTCACAAATTACAGGACTCTTACCCCAAAACCTGTGGTGGACCAACAACTGGCTGACTACCTGAATATGTTCTACTGCAGATTTGAAAGGCCCAATCTCACACCCCACACCCACTCTGACCTTCACTTCACACAAACACCAACACTTCCTGCAACCCCCCTTTTCCCACCTCCTGCTACTCAACCTGCACTTAAGATCTGTGAAGATGATGTGAGCCGGGGCTTTCGGAAACAAAAGACGATGAAAGCTTCAGGCCCAGATGGTGTCTCACCAGCGTGTCTTCGATCCTGTGCTAACCAGCTGACCCCCATCTTCACACAGATCTTCAATAGATCACTGGAGCAGTGTGAAGTCCCATGCTGCTTCAAACGCTCAATCATTATTCCTGTCCCAAAGAAACCAAAAATTACAGGACTTAATGACTACAGACCTGTCGCCCTGACGTCTGTGGTCATGAAATCATTTGAGAAACTGGTGTTGGCCCACCTGAAGAACATCACTGTACCTTTTCTAGATCCCCTTCAATTTGCTTATCGAGCAAACAGGTCTGTGGATGATGCAGTCAACATGGGATTGCATCATATCCTGCAACATCTGGACAGACCAGGGACATATGCAAGGATCCTTTTTGTGGACTTCAGATTGGCTTTCAACACCATCATCCCAGCTATACTCCAGAATAAATTACACCAACTCTCTGTTCCCATGTCTGTCTGTCAGTGGATTACCAGCTTTCTGACGGACAGGCAGCAGCTTGTGAGACAGGGGAAACTCACTTCCAGCACCTGTACAATCAGCACTGGTGCCCCACAGGGATGTGTGCTTTCCCCACTACTCTTCTTCCTCTACACCAATGATTGCATCGCCAAGGACCCCTCTGTCAAGCTCCTGAAGTTTGCAGACGACACCACTGTCATCGGCCTCATCCGAGATGATGATGAGTCTGCATACAGAAGGGAGGTTGAACAGCTGGCTGTCTGGTGCAGTCAAAACAACCTTGAGCTGGACACACTCAAAACAGTGGAGATGATTGTGGACTTTAGGAGGAACACCCCAACATTGACCCCCCTCACCATTCTAAACAGCACTGTGGCAGCAGTGGAGTCATTCAGGTTCCTGGGCACTACCATCTCACAGGACCTGAAGTGGGAGACACACATTGACTCCATTGTGAAAAAGGCCCTGCAGAGGTTGTACATCCTTCACCAGCTGAGGAAGTTTAACCTGCCACAGGCGCTACTGATACAGTTCTACTCAGCAGTCATTGAGTCTGTCCTCTGCACTTCAATAACTGTCTGGTTTGGTTCAGCTACGAAATCAGACATCAGAAGACTACAAAGGACAGTTCGGACTGCTGAGAGGGTTATTGGTTGCCCCCTGCCCCCCCTTCAAGAACTATACACTTCCAGAGAGAGGAAAAAGGCTGGGAAAATCACTCTGGACCCCACTCACCCTGCCCATTACCTTTATGAATTGTTGCCTTCTGGCCGACGCTTCAAAGCTCTGAGCACCAGAACCGTCAGGCACAGGAACAGTTTTTTTTCCCTCAGGCTATTCATCTCATGAACAGTTAAACTGCCCCATTGAGCAATAACTATGTGCAATACACAGTTTAGTCTTTTTTATATTTATCCAACACATCCAACCTCTTCAGCCATTTCATTCCTCTGAAGAAAAAAAAAAAAAAAAAAAAAAACATTTGCACTGTACATAACAGATTTGTATTTTGCTCTGTACATAACAGATAACAGATTTGTATTAGATTTGCACTATGTATGTGTATGTATATATGTATGTGTGTGTCTGTGTGTGTATGTGTATAATTATTTTTATTTTTTATTTATTTTTATTATTATCTATGTCTTGCTACTGTTTTTGTATTGTTTTTGTATTGTTGTACACTGGAAGCTCCTGTCACCAAGACAAATTCCTTGTATGTGTAAGCATACTTGGCAATAAACTGATTCTGATTCTGATTATTCCACATTGGCTGTCGATTGAGCTTAACTTGTATTTAACTCATAATATTCCTTTAATAATCATAATTAGGGTCCATTAGGTGTATATATATATATATATATAAACCGTTCAGCCACAACATTAAAACCACATGCCTAATATTGTGTAGGTCCCCCTCGTGCAACTAAAACAGTGTCAACCCGCATCTCAGAATATAATTCTGAGATGCTATTCTTCTCACCACAGTTTTACAGAGCGGTTATCTGAGTTACCGTTTACTTTGTCTGTTCAAACCAGTCTGGTCATTCTCTGTTGACCTCTCTCATCATCAAGGCATTTCCGTCCAAAGAACTGCCGCTCACTGGATGTTTATTTTATTTTTTTGTCTTTGGCACCATTAAGAGTAAATTCTAGAGACTGTTGTGCATGAAAATCCCTGGAGATCAGCAGTTACAGAAATACTCAAACCAGCCCATCTGGCTATACAAACCAATTTTTACAGCCAAAAAATAAAAATAAAAAAAATAAAAAAAAACTATACCATACCATGATTACCGTACAATTACACTTACTGTGATATAAGATTTTGATCATACCGGCCAATCCTTATTATATGTAAAAACATGTTTGAAGTGAACAGGGTGAGAAACACATTCTCATACACGGTGAACAGTGTATTTGTGTTTATTCAAAGACCCATATGCTGCTTTCAGTACTCGTAAATCAGTGTGCAGCGACTTCACAGTGAGCAGTTAGCACAAGTTGAAACAGAAAAGAGATCAAAGCTGAGAGCAGCATTTAAAGAGATGGCAGCTGTAACCATTAAGTGGTAAAGTGCTGGAAAATGTTGTACTTACATGTTGGATTTGGGGTGTGGGATTGCATTTCTTCAGCTCTTTAGGGATCGTAATGGTCATATTCTGGCCACAGTGTTTTAACACAATTGCTTGGTGAAAGCATATCATCATCATCTCTCGCCTGTCTTTTTATGTGGAATGATTCGTTTGATACTTCGCTACATTAAGCTACATTAAGTACTCTGTTTTCAAACCCCAGTTTCAAATGAGACTTTACACTTTCTTTTGAATCATGCCTCTTTCAATCTGTCTCACTCTCTCTTTTTTCTCTCCTGTTCACTCTCCCTCCCTCCCAGTCTCTTTTTCTGTCCTTTTGTATTTATCTTTCTTTTTCCATCTCTCACCCTGCTTTAGTACATTTCTGTTTATTGTTGTGTGAACGTACCTCGACAGCCATCAGCATGCATATCACACTGGAATAAAATTATGGTTATTTTCAGTGAGCCTCTGTTTTGTACCCGTATGTAAAAAAAAAAAAAAAAAAAAAAAATATATATATATATATATCCACGACAAAGTGCGTGTCAGTCAAGGATGCATTACTCCTTTCTCAAGTGGATGTCTGTTGATTTCTCTTCCATTTCGTCCTGAAAGCTCACCATATGAATGACATGTATTGTGTGTATTGAGAGAAAACAGGGAACTCATAGAACTGTATACAACTAATGTGAGACAGATCCAGACCAGGCTGCTCTAAAGGGATCAAGTGTGAGTCAAGAGCCAAAGAGGATCACGGACCTGCTGTAGAGTTGGCAGGCTTAGTAAATAAAGCACAGATAACCTGTCTGTCTGTGTTTGTGCATAGATGTGGATACATACTAGGGATGTGCCCGAAGCCGAATACCTTATTTGGAAAGGCACAAATAATGACATCAAAACGAATAACGGATTCATCCAAATAAAATTAAAAAAATAAATCATAAATAAATAAATAATTAATGTTGGAGCTCGTCTTTCCATCTCTTAAAGTTGACCACATTTATATCCACATCAGCAGTTAAGGTAATTAACTGATTAAGACTTTATTCTAAAAAAAAAAAAAAAAAAAAAACAAAAACAAAAAAAAATTAAATGCTCCATAATGCTCCATATAGTATTCATCTATTAGGAATATTCCTCTTTATGTAAAACGAAGAAACTGAAACATGCTCAAACTTTTTTTTTTCTTCTTCTTTAAACTATACTAAATTTGAGAATGTTAAGTGTTCTTGAGCTCTGAAAAAGGTGTATAAATTTAGCATTATTATTAATTTATTATTATTATTATTATTATTATTATTATTATTATTATTTAACTAAATAATGGTGTCCTATCGTAAAAATTCCTGATAGACTTTCAGGACTTTCACCTGTTTCTAAGCTATATCAATTTATTTTGTTTTTTTTATTTATTTTTTTTATATTTGAATTCATATTTATTATTCACTGCAAAATGTGTGCTTGACATTTCACATTTTGCTTGACAAATCTTGCCTCCAGAATAATGCTGTAATACTTACACAGACAAACAAAAATTCTGTTTCATGCATATATTAATATCTGAAATACGAGGAGAAACCACAACATATTCCACAGTTAATGTAGCCTACAAATTCAGCTTCATCTGGTAAGAAAAAAATAAAATAAAAAAGAATAAAATAAAAAAATTTAAATAATAATTGAATATTAATAATAACAATAATAATAATAATAATAATAATAATTATTATTATTATTATTATTATTAGGCTGTTAATATGAATATACATATACAAGGCATATTTTATTAATAGACCCCCCCCCAAAAAAAAAACACTGTTTTTTTTTTTTTTTAACGCTTCTATGGTTTAAGCCCCACCCACACCTGGCTCTATCCGAATACAGAGACAGATACAGATAATTTTGTCATATGAACATATACAGATACAAATACAGATAATGGCTTTGCTGCACACCCCTAATACAAACCCTAACTCATTTCCAGTTATACTTCAGCCCCGTGAAGTTGATGAAAAAGCTCCTTGAAAAGCTTCAAACTCCTCATAGGACTTCGGTCTTTGGTCAGCTCTGAGCCACAGAACAGAATTATTTTTCTGTCCTTAATAAGGCTCTTACTCCTTTGACACAAGTTAAGAAGTAAATACTTATGATAACGCTGAATATCACATATGGGTTAAGAACCGTTTGATGTGAACCTACCCTTAGAAGGAGATGTCATTGTTTGAGGCCCAAAAAAAAAAAAAAAAAAAACCTTGAATATGAGATAATCACACATTCGTCTGATGATAAATGCTGTCTTTGCAGTCCAGGTCTTTCAATGCTGTGATTCACATTTAATTAAGTCTGGCTTTGATAGAGAGCAAAGATCTGGTTAGATCACAGAGCCATGACTTAGTTCACCACCACTTTATCACGGCCTCTATTGACCCTGACTGCCTTCAAAGAATTTGTGTGATTCCATGATCATATTACAGGGGCCTTCATAGTGCATTTATTCTCCATTTATCTACCATATATATATATATAATATATATATATATATATATATATATATATATATATATATACACAGTTGTGGTCAAAATTTTGCATACCTTGGCATAAATTTTGAAATTTTGGCATTGATTTTGAAAATATGACTGATAATGTCTTTTATTTAAGGCTAGTGATCATATGAAGCCATTTATTATCACATAGTTTTTTGGCTCCTTTTTAAATCATAATGATAACAGAAATCACCCAAATGGCTCTGATCAAAAAGTTTACATACCCTTGAATGTCTGGCCTTGTTACAGACACACAAGGTGACACAAACAGGTTTAAATGACAATTAAAGGTTAATTTCCCACACCCGTGGCTTTTTAAATTGCAATTAGTGTCTGTGTATAAATAGTCAAGGAGTTTGTTAGCTCTCACGTGGATGCACTAAGCAGGCTAGATACTGAGCCATGGGGAGCAGAAAAGAACTGTCAAAAGACCTGCGTATCAAGGTAATGGAACTATATAAAGATGAAAAGGATATAGAAAGATATCCAAAGCCTTGAAAATGCCAGTCACTGTACTGCTCAATCACTTATTAAGAAGTGGAAAATTCAGGGATCTCTTGATACCAAGCCAAGATCAGGTAGACCAAGAAAGATTTCAGCCACAACTGCCAGAAGAATTGTTCGGGATACAAAGAAAAACCCGCAGGTAACCTCAAGAGAAATACAGGCTGCTCTGGAAAAAGACGGTGTGATTGTTTCAAGGAGCACAATACGACGATACTTGAACAAAAATGAGCTGCATGGTCGAGTTGCCATAAAGAAGCCAATGCCACAAAAAAGCCCGGTTACAATATGCCCGACAACACCTTGACACGCCTCACAGCTTCTGGCACACTGTAATTTGGAGTGACGAGACCAAAATAGAGCTTTATGGTCACAACCATAAGCGCTATGTTTGGAGAGGGGTCAACAAGGCCTATAGTGAAAAGAATACCATCCCCACTGTGAAGCATGGTGGTGGCTCACTGATGTTTTGGGGGTGTGTGAGCTCTAAAGGCGCTGGGAATCTTGTGAAAATTGATGGCAAGATGAATGCAGCATGTTATCAGAAAATACTGGCAGACAATTTGCATTCTTCTGCACGAAAGCTGCGCATGGGACGCTCTTGGACTTTCCAGCACGACAATGACCCTAATCACAAGGCCAAGTTGACCCTCCAGTGGTTACAGCAGAAAAAGGTGAAGGTTCTGGAGTGGCCATCACAGTCTCCAGACCTTAATATCATCGAGCCATTCTGGGGATATCTCAAACGTGTGGTTCATGCAAGACGACCAAAGACTTTGCATGACCTGGCGGCATTGTGCCAAGACAAATGGGCAGCTATACCACCTGCAAGAATTTGGGGCCTCATAGACAACTATTACAAAAGACTGCATGCTGTCATTGATGCTAAAGGAGGCAATACACAGTATTTAGAACTAAGGGTACGCAGACTTTTGAACAAGGTTCATTTCATTTTTTTCATTGTTGCCATGTTTTGATTTATGATCGTGCCATTCTGTTATAACCTATAGTTGAATATGAATCCCATAAGAAATAAAAGAAATGTGTTTTGCCTGCTCACTCATGTTTCCTTTAAAAATGGTACATATATTACCAATTCTCCAAGGGTATGCAAACTTTTGAGCACAACTGTATATATATATATATATATATATATATATATATATATATATATATATATATATATATATATATATTATATCTGCTGTTTGGGTTGAATTGTTTCCTGAGCTGAGTCAATAGCTACATTTCCTCTGCAGGAACTGAGTGACCCAAAGTCTTGCTCGTAAAGGTCCGGCTGTAATTTGATGTTGTTTAAAGATTTGTTTACCTATAAATGTGCTCCACTCTTTGATCTACAAAGCCACCACTACCAGCACCACAAAAGCATTTTTGTGTTTTTATGTAATAGAGTTTAGAGAGATTTAATGTTACACAATAAACAAATAAATAAAATAAAAATCTTAATAATTATTTAATACTTATGCATAGGGATTTGAACAAACCTCTAACCTTAAGTTTTAAACTTTGGTGCATAGTTAGTTTTGCAACATTTTTGCCATGATTTGAATAACACAAATTGTGTGGCTTTTTAAGAAGAGATGCACTATTATTTCTTCTTATTTCTAAACAGTCTTAACTAGGAATGGAAATATCATAGAGACTAGGGAGAGGAATAAGCAGCCACCCCAAAAAAAACATATCAGCTGAATAATGATGTGCTCAAAGCCAGTCATAACACCATAGTAACAGTATAGTAACACCCTTTCAACCAATTTTAACACGGTGAAGCACCTCTTACATTATCTTCAGAAAAAAATCTAGTTGCTTTTATAAAGCAAGAAGTACAAGTTTTATTTCTCCTGACAGTTTTGACCTTTCATGACTACTGTAAAAATACCCAGGAACAATGTGCATGATATTTATTTGTGCTCTCAAGCTACAGTTTTACAAAACGAACAAGAGCAGAATGTTGTAAGTGTAAAGCCTCATAACTACAAATTATAGAATAGTTAATACACAATCCAATGCCTGAGTAATCCAGTCCCTTAAACGTCTCGTAATCTAGCCAGCCTGGGTAGTGGGAGAGCACACAATTTGGAAGAGGCGTGCATGGACAGTCTAATTCCAAAGCAAAACAGGTCAGAGCTTATAGTTTATAGTCATGCCAGCCTAGTAATCACTATCTGAGACAAACCTGAGAGACCACACAAAGCCCTGCTGCACAGCCACTAACAGAATGGATGTTCACGCCACACTCTATTATTATAACTCATTATGCTTGACCAGCTTTTGTCATTAAAGCAAACATAAAGTGGTGTAATCAAAGATGGAGTTTAAAGGATGTAACAGAGGGGCCCTGCTTTTTAGGATGGCAGATCAGAATTAATTGGCTGTTAGGAAAGAGTGGCTTCCCAAAGCTATGCTTACCGATGCTTTAGGGTCTCTCAACTTCCTGTTTATCATCATGCAATTGTCTATACATTTTCTATTTTTTTCTTCCTTCTTCTCCATAAACAGCATGGCAGGAAAGGGTTATCATGGAACCAGTTGGAAAGTTGTGCAGTTGTTTAGAGGGTTTGTGATGAAAAGACCCAGGGCTTGGTTAGCTAGTAGGTTTAGAGGAAAAGAGGGAAAATAAGAGAGGCATGGAAAGAGAGAAAGCTAGAGAACTCTGCTCCTCTGACTACCCTAAGCATCTGGATCAGGGTCATCCCATGCAGCGCAAGGCCTTGCCGATCCCTGGCTCTCCCTCAGATGAAAATGTTTTCATTGTGGGTTCTGTTTCTTCTGCCCTCATCTTCTACTTCCCTTCCCCTGATCACCTCACAACTGCCCTAGCTCTTTGATCTGCATCGAATAATGAGACAGATGAGCACACATACTCATAGTCAACCTGGTTTTCTCAGTGAGGTGAAATGAGTACGATTGGTGTATCTTTGAGTCTCTCATAGTGAAGTGCAAAACTACATATTTTCAAAACCTGTTGGTGGGTTGCATAATAGACTAGAAGACAATTGTAATTATGCTGGTTCTGGGTTCACCTGACCCCAAGTTTAAATTTTTATAATGGGGATATTTACATAAGTTTTGTTCACATGTTCAAAAACAGCTAGACAATGGAACTTCAGTGTCTTGAGAAAAGTTTAAAAAGTTTTACTATTTCAACTTGCCACACCATCTTAGAAACAATACTCATGGCAGAATGCTCAAAAACAGCACAAGACATGACACAATGGCCAAAGACATCCATCTAAATGTGTACTGGTATTGTAGTGGTGGTGCTGTAAAGGGAAGGAATTTGAAGACACAAGTTGTCTGAGAGGGTTTACTGTGCAAACTCTTTAAAAGCTAAAACACAGCCCACTGTCCTCATGCTAATTATAGCATCATCCCTAAAGTAATGGTTTCCTAATATATATAGATAAACTGTTCAACATCACTAATCGTGACCCATCCTCAATCTCTCAAACTCTGTTTGAGTGTACTCCCACCATTACTCCTTTACTCAGGCTGTGTTTTCTTTGGTATGTCCATGTCACCTGTTCATATTGGGAAAAAAACTGTCATCAGAATATGACATGGAGGAAAGTATGAAAACCTTCTCTCTCTCACACACACATACACATACTTAAACCTGAGCCAGACACTCAACACCTGTCAAGAATTGTTTGCCAATGACAAGGGGATCCATAGGTCTATGAAATGCGGCAATGCATGAATTTCAGCGGCAGCTGCCTTTGGTGAATTTTTTGGACATTTACATTTACACTGTTCATACCTGCTATGGATTTGATTGCAGCAGATAATAATGTCTCTCACTAACAAGCATAATGCCAGGCTGCCTTGAAGGAAAAATATTTGTATTTATTTTGTTATTTTATTATTTTTTTATTGTTATCCTTCATTTGCACACACAACGCGTTAAGCATTTCAAAAGCCCTCTTCATACCACGGCGGACAAATCAGATCAACTTATCGGCTAACCTTCAAGATAGAAAGAGTAATACCCAGCCATATGTTGAATAAAAATAAATAAATAAATAAATAAAGAGAAAGACAGAAATCGGTAAAAAAAAAAAAAAAAAAAAAAAAAAAACAATACAAAAAAACAACAAACATTAAAACATAGCTGTCCTTAACAGGTTTAAAAAACAAAACAAAAAACAAACAGTGATATGTACCAAATGTCAAAGATGTCATTTATGTGTATGTTTACATAGGAAAACATTTGAAAAACAGTGCGGACAAACACCAAAATGGTGTGAATAGCCAATAGGTTAGCAATGTGCTAACATCAAACTATTGAAATACATTGCAAGTCGAGTCTTTTTGTGCATGATTTGTGAGGCGTGCTGGGTTGCTGCCTACCGAGCATTCCAAATCGGTCAATTATGAGGTTCCATCATGCTTAGGATACTGCCTTTTTCAACACCATAAATGGATAATTTGTGGGCCATATACTTACATTTTCTCTCTGTTTTTGAGCCTCAGGGATGAGCTTTCAGTACATAGTCTTAGCGAAGGCAAGTCGGTTTGGCGGTTTAAATGTAATGTGTCAAACAAGCCTTTAAACCAACTTCTCCTTTTGAAGCACACAGGCTGAGGGCTTGAATCCAGAGGTCATGGCTGTAAAGCCCTCTGCGGCCAGTTAACAGCCCTTAGGAATGACTCTTCCCACACTCTTTGCACTTTTGAGCTGCCTACCTAGAAATTAAAGAGATGGTTGGACTTTGGTTCTGCAATACTGCAGCTTAGAACTACAACCCATTCATGTTCACACCACTGAGACCTTCTATCTGTAAGACATGGTGCATTTCCCTTGCTCATTATTTTCATTTTATTATCCCACAGGGGCACCTCCTCTCTATTAAATCCAGGTGATATGGATTCTCACAAATTACCTTATGATAAAGCATAATGTCACTACGATCCATCGTCTTTCATAGACGCCTATTTTCATTTCACACAAATGTGATTGTGTGAATTTAATACGAGAGATAACCTATTATCAACTTCACATGCAGTAGAGCCATTCTATAGAACAGAACTGTTAGTGCTGCTCTACCAGATTACTGTGTGAATGTGCATGATAAGTGAGCTCCAACCTAATGAAAGAAGCCATGCCTGAGTGCGTCTCAGTTTGACTATCCCTGCATCCGAATATGCATACTTCCCTACTATATTGAATGGCAAAAGCAGTATATCAGTTGAGTATTATGTCCAAATCCTCAGTATTCAACAAACAGTAGGTGAAAACTACCCAGATGACCCACTACATTCGCAGAGATTCTACGGTGTGCACCCACTGGAAAATGTACTATCCTGTAATCCTACGGGAGCTGAGGAGATGTTACATTCAAAATGATGAATTAAAAAAAAAAGAAAATGGTATATGTAGTATATATAGTTTTCCCTTATGATTAAATTGTACATGTTTAACAAAACCAGAGTAAACTATATGCGTGGTTCTTGTTACGACGTTGTATATTCGGGTCACAGAACAATGCCAGATGAAGTATGTTCGGGAATGTATTCATACCACTCACCTTAATGCCTAAATAACATACTTTTTTTAAAGGCTGAGAAGTGTGATCTTCATCAAATGGAGTACAATCTTTTACAATTATGCACATTCAGATGCAGCCCATGCCTCAGTCCCTTTTAAAACTTCATACAAATAATTTTCAGGGCATGGACATGCTTTTTGCTATAATTGGTCTGAATCCATTGGATGCTTTACAACGGCCGTTGTTTTGGTCATTTCTCATTTCCCACAAATCTTACCTCCTAGACAGCTTTTGACTACATGGAATGTAGTTAACACAAAACAGAAGTTACTTTAAACAAAAAATGTCTTGCATGAGGAGGAGGAACAGGGCATGGCTATCCTCCTGAGTTCTTGTCCAAGTCCAGCTTTTAGCTTCTCAATTCGAACTGTGTTTCTCACTCAAAATTAAACTATTAAGGAGCCACTGGTTATTGGGTCAGGCTAAGACCTTTGTAGCCTCTTCTCCACTTAGTCTCCACTGGCTTTCAGAAGTTCCCAGGGTGAAAATCTGGAGTGCATTAGTGACCCCTGAACCTGGCCATGCTTTGGAAGTCTCTAAGGTGTATCATGCTGTCCACAGAGGGAATCAAGACTTACCTGCAGCCCCATCACAATAATAATTACCACTAACCCTCCCCCTTCCCCTTGTTATCATTAGAGATGATGATAATTGCATGGATGGGAGCACAGCCTCTTCCCCCAGCTGTTTTTCAATTCGATTCACCTTGAGCTGAGCCAGTTTTGCCTGAGCTCCCAAGCACTCTGAAAGACTGAGGAAAGGGGGAAGTCATTACAGGAGAGATGCCTCCTAATATCCTGACATCAGAAAGCCGTCAGAGAGAGGCTGAATTAAACTTTTTCAGACAGCTTCCCTTGTATTTATTGCTCATGTTCTCTCTCAACATCAACAAACTCTCTGCTTGTTCAAGTACATGAACAAGAACAGCTCAAATTGTGTCACTAATAATTGATTGCTCTCGAGGAATATCCTTGGACACTAATTTCCAAACCCTTACTCGCCTACCACAAAATCTCCACTCCAAATTTGAACTGTTCATTAAGCACTTGTCTTGATCCAAGCATCTTTGTTATGCTCTGCTCAGATTCAATTTGTGTTTTTTTTTTTTTTTTTTTTCTTATTGATTCCCCTTCTCCAATCAATGCGAGTTTACCATGATGAAAGAAAATGTAAAAAAGTGTCAGGATTGTACCTAAAGGGTTGCTTTTTTGAGATTGTGAGCATGCATTTGAGAGGCTAGATGGTGGGAAGTGTAGTGGGTTTTATATCCTGACAATAAATTGGTTGCAGGGTTGCGAAAGAGACCTCTTTTTAGCCCTGCTCACTGACAGGAATTGGTCACAGCTGGAATTCTCTGGTAAAACCCTAGAGAAAAAGTAATATATCAAATTGTATTTAAATATATATTTATTTCATGATAAGTATACTACAAATACATTAACATATCTATGTACTAATTGAAAGTGTCACATAATTGCACTTATTTCATGCTTTCTTCAAATGCACACAGAGAAACTTTGATCACTACAAATGAAGTGGTGAAGTAGTATAGCTTTTACAAATGCCCTTAAGGGAAGTATACATTAAGTTCAAATATAGTATACTTTAAGAAAGTACACTGGTTAGGTGCTTGATTCCATCTACAACTTGTATGATTCTACAACTTGTTTGAACAGTGTTAAAAGCAACTGTCATAATAATGTTCTTCAAGCCCAAAAAATAAAAATAAAAATAAAATAAAAAATATTAATATGACTTAGAAATATGTTCCTAATATATACTGTATATTTTAAATTATGCCATGTCTGTTCTGACAACTTTTAAGAGTGCATATTTAATTTGCATTTCAACATCATGTTATCATATTAACAGAAAACATAAGAAGGGTTAAAGTAATTTCCTCATCCCCAATAATAGGGTGCAAAACAATAGTTGTTTATTAACCTACTTTGTCTAATGCTGCTTGTCTGCTCAATCTTGTCTTACTTTGAATTAAGACAAATTTCCCTCTTGAAAGAAGAATAAGCACAAACCAACAGAGAATGTAAAACTGTTCATTTGCATGTTAACATTCTGCAAACAGCATATGGTCATTCTGCAACTAACACACAAATCATATAATTATATGACAAGTTATAACTACCTACATAAACATCTGGACTTATAATAGTGTATAACGGAGCATCTTCTTATGGTTCTACACGTACCTATAAACAACACAGAATGTCAGTGACAGCTAGCCAGCGTGCCCTCATCCACATTTATTAATTTCTGGCAAGTTAGCCACTGTTGGCCAGGGGCCTTTGTAGATCAGTGATTAGATGGATCAATCAGACGTCTGCATTTTTTAAAAACTTTTTTTGTGCAAAGGGCAAAATGGTACATTTTCCTATTTTAATAAAATGTCAGGTGTTAAAACTGCATATGATTAAAGTCCTTTCCAGGAATATACTGTCTAATGTCTGTTGATGTTTTTGCTTGGGGACTTGATATTGGCTGCTGTGTTTGCATAACTAATGAGGTAGGTATGTTTAGGTTTCGGGGACTGTTTATGGGTTTTATTAACTATTTAAAAGTAATTGGGGTTATAGTTATGTTCAGCTTAATGTTTAATATGTTGTTTTATGTTATGAAAAGAGGTTATTATTTAGTTACCCCGGGTGAAATTAGTGTTGCTTTGAGATACTTGTGATCTTTTGTGAATCAGTGAAAGACAGTTCTTCAGTGTTTTCATTGTTGATTAACAGTGGTTTAAGACTCACATTGTTTGGTCCCCCAGCCTTCTTCCCAGTAATACCCATGCTATTATAATACTATTAATGAAATGCCATAAGTACATATATTAATGCCAGCTGAAATTCAGTTGTGGTGTTGGCCAGCAGTATATTATCAGTATAACATTAATGTATGTCCAGCACTCTTACAGTGTAATGGAGATGCAATTGTAATTTTACCAAAATACATTATGCAGTTTACACTGAGTCTATTCTGTGTATTTCAGAAATTAAATACAAGGATATTTAAAGTGTTCTAAAGTATTCTTGAAATAGTTCCATGTTAGCACAGCTAAGAATACTTAACACATCTTTATTTGCACCTAAGCACTGCTTTCAGCAAACTAAAGTGCATTAAGTACAAAATTAGTTGTTCCAATTTAGGAGACTTTAAGTATACTAATTTATAGCCTGCTAACAATATACTTTAGTATACTGAAGTACCCACGAGTAAAGTGTGCTTAAGTATATTATTTTGTCACTAGAGTATAGTTTTTTCAAACCTCAAATGTGTTTCACATTTGGGGGGTCTTGTACATTGGCGGGGATATGGATTACAAATCAAATCACTATAAAATGCTACTGTTAGTTAATTCTTAAATGGATATTAATGCAAAACTAGAAATATTCCTTGCGTCTATTGTGTCTTCTTATTTTTTTAAGCATTTGATTTCATCACATTGGAATTGTTCAAGGTTTGGATAATCAGTTTGCGAAGGTAGAAGATGAGTCAGATTATTCCAGTCAGACTGCACATTCTCGGAATGAATTTCCCAGTGGAAAGTCAAACTTTGTATTGTCTGCTTTGCTCTTGTGTTGCCGGGATATTGAGCACATTTTAAGAGGACCTGTCATCAGTGTTTTCACTACTCTGCTCACCATCTTGAGCTTTACATCTCTGTGACTTCTCTTGGGTGAATCATTTCATTCCGGAAGCGAACATGTGGTAGTGTTTAGCTTGCTAATGCTCAAGGCTTTGGCTGCCTGGGGGGAGAAATCACATGGAAGGCTCCCAGCAGAAGTATTCTAGTCCTGTAAACAAACTCTACGTCCAAATGTGGAGAACTTTTGCAATCAAGGAAATCCCATGGGCTGCCCTCTGTCCAAAAATCACAGAAAGGGCTTGTGTGAACTTCAGTGTTTTTCTGCTGCTTTTTTATTGCTATTTTTATTGTAAGTGTCATTAATGCTTTTAAATTTCACCCTTTGCTTTGGGTCCTTGTTGCCGCAAAGAACTATTCTCTCATCCCTATGTATTAAAATGTCTGTGGACTCAACACACATGCATGTGGTTATGTTGGGTAAGGCAATCTTATACGGCTAATGCTTTACTAATATTGTGCAACCACCTTTTCCCTGAATATCTCTCAGCTTTGCGTTTTTTCTGCTAATGGATCACATTACTAAGGCATCACTCTGAAATACTGCTATTTTTATTATGCTAATACACCCCACGAATAATCGGTCCTTTGTCAAACAAAAACCACCTGGCTGCTTCTTTCTCTGTAATAGCTAACTGGCCCTCCTATTAAATAATTTATTCATTTTGCTTAAAAAATGATAAAGGCTTTGGTTCATTCATATGTTATTTATGTCCTACATGTGGATGACATGACTTGAATCAACTTTAATTTATTTGTATAAATGTGGTTTTCTATAAAAAATGTTAACGACCCATCTGTATAAGTTTCACAATAGGTGGACGAGGTCTGTGCTCTTGTAAGATCAAGTTGCGAGGCACAGGAAAGTTTTCATCAGCATTCAAATAAAACTTTATTTCTCTGGCAAGCATACGCCGTATACCCTTCTATACAAGTATTTTGCGTATGCTCACCTAAAATGGTATTGATATGTATGGCAGCCAGATACACAATGGGGCTTTTGACCCATAACTTTTATTTTACTGAGGTGATGCCTCAGCATTGTTGAGTGAATTGTAATTATTATTGTTTTTTTTATGAGTACAACAATCCTCTCTAAAAGCACACGGAACAGCAGGTGGTGGGAGTGTCGAACTGAAGGCACCCCATCCCTACACCTAAATCTAACCAGTTCTCAATATAAAAGACATAACAAGCAGATTAAGGTACAATCACAATAATTAATAAAAAAAAAAAAGACAAAAAAGCACTATAAAAGTATACCAAATGACTCATTTTGCATTTAAAGTCTTCTGAAACTATAAAATAGCTCCATGTGAGGAACAGAGTGAAAACAAAGGTTTTATTTGCTGAAAATCGTACACCTCCGTGGAAGCAGTGACATTTCATTCAGTGTCGAAATTGATCACAAGACAAGCGAGCATCAATGGCATTTGACATCACTGACATCAAAGCTGTCGTAACACTTCTTGAGGTGGCAATTTTTTAAATTTGAGTGTTATGGAAAAAGGGGACCATGATCATTTAATAAAGACTTACATTTGGATCTGTTCCTCACATAAATTCATCACAAAGCCTCAAAGAAATTAGATGAATACAGCATCAGAGTGGCAGAGTAAGGTTGATGTTTGGGGGTGCAAGAAACAGACCAAGGATGATGTATTGGTGGTTCAGGCAAAAAGTCACTATAATGACCCATTTTTATAAGAGTGTGTTGCACCTCATAAAATCCATTTCTGATTGGCCATAACTGCATAAGCAAATACAGCAACTGCCTCTTGCAACCCTTGATAGTTCTAAAGTGATAATTAGAAGAACATGAAGATCAGTTTCAGCCTCTTTGAGAAAATGTCCTCCTCTGTGTGCCGTTTGCCTGTGTCAATACTCTAAGCACTTTATATTGGGTAAATCAAGAGGCTTAGCTGACTTGGCTGTTTTGAATTTTGCCTTGTTTGCCTTGCATGCAATTTTTTCTCTGGCAGAAGTCTTCTTCCCATCATCAGTGATGATAGAGGGTGGAGCTGTAGCCAATTGTGCGGTAATGATTTGCATAACAAAATACAAATAAATTCCTGGAGATGTGTTTTGCTTTTCTCCTGTCATGCAGTTCTGCAAGTTCACACTTCCTGTAATACTACGGAATAGTGCAAGCATGCAATACCCTGTACCCTCTTTACACTTTGATGAATAGTAAGGAAATACGTGGGGCTGACAAATCAGCAAGCTGACAAAACAAAGCTGCCCAAACTGCCCTTTCCACCATAAGTGGAAGCACTGATGGGCTGACTCGGGCTGAGCTGTGTCTATTTCACATTAATCCAGCACTGCTCGGAACAAGAAAATGCAGGCCTGTCGGGCTGTGGAGCTCTAACAGCTGAAGAGCCTGAGGATGTGTTGAGAGCATCCTGCTGAGAGCGTGGGCTACCCAGGTGGGCAGGCCAGCTGGTGGAAGGGTGTGACAATGCGCCTAAGGCGGTGATGAGGGGATCTTAAGTCCTACAATATGGCTAAAAGCTGCTCCCTCACCTGTACCCCTTCCCTTAAAAACACAGATCCTCTGGGAGCCCCATTTCCTGATATTTTATTTTCTCTACTACTCAAGTTTCCCATATTGAAGCTTTGTTTTAGTGGGACACACACTGAGCGAGCGGGACTTCCGCCAATCAGTTGAGTGGAAACATGTCTACCACTCAATGAGGCCTGGCAGACTGCAGACCATTCAACCCCTGTGTGTTATGTACTCATGATTTCATCATTGTGACACATTTGAGCTACCCCACCCTATGAGAGCAGAGACACCCCACTAGCTGAGAGGGGAAAAGGTTGAAATAAAAAGCACAGTAAAAGTACTACAAGCTACTTAAATAGATCAGTTGAGATAAATTCACTATACTGTAGTGTTTTTAACAGGTCTGGGAAATTAAATTCTAATTTTTCACTTAAAACCATAGCATTAGACCACAACACTGTTATCTGCATGTGAGACTTATTTAATTAGATATTTAACTAAATTAGTTATTACAATTTTATTATTATTATTATTTTAATATGTCCCTTGAGATTCACTTATAATATAAGTTTTTTTATTTTATATATATATATATATATATATATATATATATATATATATATATATATATATATATATATATAATTTATTTATTTTTTCTTCAAAAAACAGTCATGTATTTGCAAAGCATAATCATTTTCCACTCTCATTCTGACCTTCTGTCAGAAATGCTCAGTTTTGGTGCTGCTTCTCCTTTAAGACAATAAATGCCCACTGTTATGATTGGCTCTCTGCTCTTGACTGACCTGCTCTCTCATTGCCATCTCACTGCTGGGTGGGCTATGGAAGTGATAAGGTAAAGTAGGTGTTGATGTGTTGTTGTGGAGGTAGTCATATGCAAAGGTTTACCACAGTGTGACATCACAATGTGGAGGATGTAGAGAATTAGTTATTTTGGCAGCTTGGTTTCAACAAATGCTATTTTTGCAGGGAGGAGGAGGTTTTGAGTTCTGAAACTTAAAGGGTGTTTTGACCTTTTACATGTCAAAAGAGCAAGGACAACTGTATTCCTCACGTCATGACCCATTTAATTACTTCTAGATTTGCTAGTTTGTCACCTGACATAGTGGGAAGATGCTAGCACAATTGAATCAGTCTGAGCACACCTGAGTTTTATTTTTATTTTTGTATTTTTTTTTAACACACTTTTAGGAGATCAATCTGAGCATGCTCAGTGGAGTCACCATCACTTCCAACCCAAACCAGACAGGCATCTGTACCAAAGTGCTGTTGATGCAAGGGCCTATAGCCAGCAGCAAATACACCTGCTTAGGAGTTGCTCCTGCTTTTATAGCTCCTTCACATATGCAGATTCCTTGGGAGAGGCTTGTTTAATTGAGATTTCCTGAGAGATTTCCATCTTGGGCTTAAATAAATAGCAGAGTTGTGATGATTAGCACTGAGGTGCATTCGAACTCCCACAAGCAATCCGCCAAACCAAGGATTCTTCCCAGAAATTCTCTCTCCCACTCGTGCGGGTCCCAGAGCTACGGCCTTGATTGCTCTCTAATTTAGTTAGTTGGTAGTTGACTGTGACAATGGCTCGGCCAAGGATTTCAGGGACACATTGTGTCACTTGGGGAGAGGCTCTCTTCAAGCAGTCCTCAAAGGGAGCCAGTCACTGGAATACCGGTCATACAGTGCATCCGGAATGTATTCACAGCGCTTCATTTTTTCCACATTTTGTTATGTTACAGCCTTATTCCAAAATGGATTAAATTCATTATTTTCTTCAAAATTCTACAAACAAAACCCCATAATGACAACGTGAAAGAAGTTTATTTGAAATCTTTACAAATTTATATTAAAAAAAAAAAAAAAAAAAAAAAAAAAAAAATCACATGTACATAAGTATTCACAGCCTTTGCTCAATACTTTGTTGAAGCACCTTTGGCACCAATTACAGCCTCAACTCTTTTTGAGTATGATGCTACAAGCTTGGCACACCTATTTTTGGGCAGTTTCTCCCTTTCTTCTTTGCAGGACCTCTCAAGCTCCATCAGGTTGGATGGGGAGCGTCGGTGCACAGCCATTTTCAGATCTCTCCAGAGATGTTCAATCGGGTTCAAGTCTGGGCTCTGGCTGGGCCACTCAAGGACATTCACAGAGTTGTCCCATAGCCACTCCTTTGTTATCTTGGCTGTGTGCTTAGGGTCGTTGTCCTGTTGGAAGATGAACCTTTGCCCCAGTCTGAGGTCCAGAGTGCTCTGGAGCAGGTTTTCATCAAGGATGTCTCTGTACATTGCTGCATTCATCTTTCCCTCGATCCTGACTAGTCTCCCAGTTCCTGCCGCTGAAACAAATCCCCACAGCATGATGCTGCCACCACCATGCTTCACTGTAGGGATGGTATTGGCCAGGTGATGAGCGGTGCCTGGTTTCCTCCAGACATGATGCTTGCCATTCAGGCCAAAGAGTTCAATCTTTGTTTCTCATGGTCTGAGAGTCCTTCAGGTGCCTTTTGGCAAACTCCAGGCGGGCTGTCATGTGCCATTTACTGAGGAGTGGCTTCCGTCTGGCCACTCTACCATATAGGCCTGATTGGTGGAGTGCTGCAGAGATGGTTGTTTTTCTGGAAGTTTCTCCTCTCTCCACAGAGAAATGTTGGAGCTCTGTCAGAGTGACCATCGGGTTCTTGGTCACCTCCCTGACTAAGGCCCTTCTCCCCCGATCACTCAGTTTGGCCAGGCGGCCAGCTCTAGGAAGAGTCCTGGTTGTTCCAAACTTCTTCCATTTACGGATGATGGAAGCCACTGTGCTCATTGGGACCTTCAATGCTGCAGAAATTTTTCTGTACCCTTCCCCAGATCTGTGCCTCGATACAATCCTGTCTCGGAGGTCTACAGACAATTCCTTGGACTTCATGGCTTGGTTTGTGCTCTGACATGCACTGTTAACTGTGGGACCTTATATAGACAGGTGTGTGCCTTTCCAAATCATGTCCAATCAACTGAATTTACCACAGGTGGACTTCAATCAAGTTGTAGAAACATCTCAAGGATGATCAGTGGAAACAGGATGCACCTGAGCTCAATTTTGAGTGTCATGGCAAAGGCTGTGAATACTTATGTACATGTGATTTTTTATTTTTAATAAATTTGCAAAGATTTCAAACAAACTTCTTTCACGTTGTCATTATGGGGTATTGTTTGTAGAATTTTGAGGAAAATAATGAATTTTAATCCATTTTGGAATAAGTCTGTAACATAACAAAATGTGGAAAAAGTGAAGCGCTGTGAATACTTTCCAGATGCACTGTACATGTACAGAACTACTGCTGGTTTGGGTCTGTTCCAAGCTACCATGCCTGCTGCTCCTCAGGATTACAGAAATAACACAATTATCTCCGTGGCTCTGAGCTGTTGACAGAGCGAGCCCTGTGTTTGTCAGTAGTAGGCCTGCAAAATCTTCCTCCAGTATACTGAGTGAAGCAGCAGTCACGTGCCGATGGTCTCTTTAGCACACCATCTCTCGTAATATCTCTGTATGTTTGTCTCTCTGTCTGTTTTCTGTCCCTATGTCTCACCTTGTCTAACCTGTCTGTCTCCATTGGTTGATCCTGCCTTCCTTTTTTTTTCTCCCTCCATTTATTTCCTATATATGCAGTATATGCTATAAAAAGTAAGTCTAACATGCATCAGTGTCTCAGTTTAATCATGACACATCTGCCATGATCTAGCGTTTCCCTGTCCTTATGCTTTTCACCCTAGATCTGTTACTGAGATGCCATATGTAGAATTACCTTATTGAGAGCAACATATGTCATTTTTATTGCTACAGGAGTAGCTCATAAAATGTGTGGTCCAAAGCACAGGAGTCATGCTTGTGATTTTGGTTGCCAGTATATCAAGGCTGCATGCAAAATGCAAAATAGAACAATCCATTTTCTCTAAAAAAATAGTTTAGGTTTTGTGAATGTTTAATTCTGTTTCTTGTCATGACATTTTGTGCTGTTGTTTTTTTTATAATGCTTGATGTTTGGAATTTTAAAAGTCCTGACCATTTGATTACTATTTTTAAACCAAAATTAAACTAAAATGTTTTACCCGATCTCATAATAAGTGCTAATTATTAGTACAAAATGGTAAAATTATAAGAAATTTTATGCGTTGGCTCATACAGAAACATAAACATATATTTACTCCTATAGAGAAAAATAAATGAACCTATTAACAATGTTATCACAACATCAAACCCTGAATCTAATAGAGCAACCACTGTTGTGTACCATTGAAAAGAAAGATCATCAGGGTGTTGAACTTGAGAAGGAAAAAATACAGGTTTTTGACATACAGTACATCAGTCATTTGTATTGCATAACAGGCATTTCCTATCTGAAGTTTTGGATAGGAGGCTAGCTAAAATGAGATGCCTGTTTGTTCATTGGTTTGTCTGTATGACAATAAATGCATTACCTTTTCAAATTAGATAAGTCAATATGTTGTGATTTCATCATATTGTACAAATTATTACGTGTTGTCATGAGACTATAAATGTTAGTTTTACTATTGAGCACTGCTCTTAAGTGTTTAATTGGTCTTTTTGTTGTACTTGCAGGGCAAATATCTAAAAACCCTTAAAACAAGTTAAATTTACTAAAGAAGCAATACTGAATATAATATTTATACATGTTTTCTGAGGATATGTCTTGAAAATAAGTGTATTTTGTCTTACTGCACTGAATTTGTTTTTTGTTTTTTTCCTACTTGTTTATTCTTACAAACAAATGGGGGGAAATGGCATTATTTATTTATTTATTTATTTATGTATTTTTAGGGTTTTTAGATATTTATACTAGAAAACAAGTATAAAATGTTTTTTTTTTTTTTTTTTTTTTTTTTTTGTAGTGAGCAGATGCATTTAGTGGGTTTGATAATTAATGCTCACTCTCTGGTTCTATCTCTTTGCTTTTCAGTGAAAAAGGATGTGGACAAAACAGATGACAGGATGACACAATTCAAGAAAAAAGCGAAAGAGCTGCGAATTCTGGATGCCAAGACAGCCCAGAATCTGTGTAAGTTATCAGCATTCCATATCATCTGTGTCCCCTAACACCCAGCCAAGAGACTCCAGACCTTTCTTCCAAAGAACTACATTTGTCTCTAAAGAATTGTCTTTTTCATCATGTATTTCTTTTAAAAGAAGGCCTAGACATTCTTGCACCATGCTAGAACAGATCCAATATATATATATATATATATATATATATATATATATATATATATATATATATATATATATATATATATATATATATATTCTTTAGTGTTCAACACAGAAATAGTTCAGGCTGCTGAATCTATAGCCACAATATTGTCAGGCACTGAGTGACACTTTTCTCTTGCTATTTGTTGTTTGTTTGTTTGCTTGTTCGTAAAGATCATGTTATCTTTGAAATTCATCTTATCCTTTTGTATTGTCAAGCAGCATTCGGGAGTATTTGCTTTTCTGCAACAGGTTTTGTGGGTGCTGCTTTTTGATAATGTATTCTACCCAATACGTCTTATATCAATTGTACCATAAACACATACTAGGGTAACAGGAGAATAGGACAAGCCATTTCATTTCTTTTTGCTTTATTCTAACCACAAGCAGAACAAAATAGTTCTGAAAAACCAAGGGGACATCCAGCATCTGTTGCTGTCATCCAGTGGGGGTTATCATCTGCTCTACTTAAAGGAAACAATTTTCTCTTTTAAAAACATTCTGACAACCTCAAGTTTTCAAGTAACTTTTAGTTTTTTGTAGTATTTGAATCTGTGGAATTACATAACTGTATATATAGGGCATTTATAACTATTTATATTACACATTTCTACTAATTATTACAATTTCTATTACAAATCAAGTTATTAAAAATTAAGTTAACTATCAAGTTAGGGAATAAATTATGTCACATTTTACTTTGTTAAAAAAAAAAAAAAAATAAATAAATAATATTAGACAAGCTGTCGTCATGCCATTACATCAAAAACATTTCTTCTGAAAGAGATGCTCATCAGCAAGAAAAAACAAAGCCTCGCCCGAAATTGCTCGTGGAAATGTGCTGTTCCACAGCTACTCTCCATGCCATTACCTCAAAGAACCAAATTCCAATGGCCAGTAGGATTTCTTGTTTATACCCCATTAGTTCAACCCTATAAGTAGGTCTGAACACTTTTTGCTTATTGGCCACTATTGATTAGCCTGGCAGACCCTAGTATTTAGCAACTCTATAATTCTCTCCCGCTGTCACTCTTTTTTCCCCACCTCTTGAATCTTCAGGGAGAGAGAGAGTGAGTGTGTGTGTGTGTGTGTCTGTGTGTGTGTCTGTGTGTGTGTGAGGGCGGGTTTAGGTGGTTTACGAGGATTTTTTTTTTTTTTAGGTTACAAACTGCTAATTACAAGGGTATTATGCTATAAATATGGTTTATGAGGACATTTAATTCAAGTCCCAATAATTCAAATCGCTTAAAAAAAAAAAAAAAAAATACTAACCTATGTTAGGTTTAGGGTTAGGGTTAGGGGATAGAATTTATATCTATGTTGGGGGGGGTGGGGGGGGAGCAGGTTTAAGTAGTTTAAGTGTGTGTGTGTGTGTGTATTCATTGTGTTCTCAAGAGTACCTGTGACTCTTTGGACTCTTGATTGATGAAAGCAGCATGAGAATGTAATTTAATTCCTCTTTGGAAATGTTGGCTGCTTTGTCTTGAAGAGGAGAACACCTTAGATATACAATATCTCACTTCATGAAATATTCATGGCAAAAATTAAAATAACCAGCCACCGGAGTATATGTCCCACCCGTGCCTGTTTTCATCTAAGCCGGAAGAGTACTTGGATTCCAATTGAATACGTCAATACAATTTATATGTGCGAATAGAGGAAGATGAAGCTCCGAGTTTGGCTACAGTACTGTGGTTGAAGATATAATTTTATACTACCTGATCTGAGTGTTGGTTCAGCATAGGTAATAGAGATATAATATCATAATAATAGAGCTACACTATTTATTCACCGCTTGCAGCATGAACATGAGAATCTTTTAATGTGCTCCGGTCCGTCTCCTACGGAGAAAATGGCATTGCCGACGGTAGAAATGTATCAAAGTTTAGGGATTATGCTATACCATTTAGACTGGGTATGTTAGCGGTATGGCCAAGCAAAAGTTGGCATATTAGTGTTGAATTCAAATGATGTAAGGTCACAGTCGAAACTATCCATTAGTTATCTATCTATCCATTTTTTTTTTTTTTTATTATTATTATTTTTATTTTATTTTTACTTTATGTAATTACTTTATGGCTTTGTCATACATAAACATTTTGGGGTTGAATTTTCAGAACTATATTGTAATATATATACATTATTATTGCAATGTAAATTTTATGTCAGATTTTTTATTTTATTTTATTTTTTTCTTCTATAAATAAACTGGTAATCAAGAATGAGTAGAGATACAGTAACATTTCTTTCTTCCCCTCATTCACTCATTCTCTCTCCTTCTCCTGTGTTTTCGTCCTCATCCTCGTGCTCTTGTTCTCTGTCACTTCTGCCGGTTCCTCACCCTGCCTCTGATGCATAACACTCACACATCACTTCACGCATTGATGTTGCATCATTTCCACCAGACCTAACAATTTTGCCTTTAATAATGTTTTTTTTTTTTTTTTTTTTTTTACTATGCAAAAATTACTTAAATTATTAAATTGTTTGTTTCAAAGTAGTCAGCCTTTTAATTTCAAAAGCAGTACTATACAGTAGGTGAGTGTGTGTGTGTCTATATATATATATAGAGAGAGAGAGAGAGAGAGAGAGAGAGAGAGAGAGAGAGAGAGAGAGAGAGAGAGACACACACTGGCAGCCAAAAGTTTGGAATAATGTACAGATTTTGCTGTTTCGGAAGGAAATTAGTACTTTAATTCACCAAAGTGGCCAAAATTACTTGATATCAGATTTTTTTTATTTATTTATTTATTTATTTATTTTTGTAATAAATAAACTGGTAATCAAGAATGAGTAGAGATACAGTAACATTTCTTTCACATTCACTTCTGCCGGTTCCTTACCCTGCCTCTGATGCATAACACTCACGCATCACTTCAGGCTTTAGATTAACTAATGCCAGCACAAGAGTAGGAGTACTGTTACACATACACTTCAGCCACAAATCTGTCATCTTTCAAAGAAAAGAGGAAAGGAGAAGTGGGACAGGAAAGCAGAGAGAGAGTGTAGAAGCATCTATTTGAAAGGCCACTTTTGATTTCTTTGAAGCATGATATATTCTGGCTGTTTTTATTTTATTTTATTTTATTTCTTTATTGGAAGGAGGGGAGGGAGCAGACAGACAAGACTTGGGAAATGACCCTAAGCACTTTTACTGACAAACAGTGCTGCTCTTTTCTCGGCTAACAAGAGTTACTCATACCCCAAGGTATCTATTGCTCTCTCCCCCTCATGCTGAGAGTACAATCTGTGGGCTGACTGGACAATGCCCACTTTTTTTCATTTTTTGGCCATTACATTGTTTCGTTAAGAAAATTTGCTGAGTTAATTGATCCTGGGGGCCTATGAGCAATCCTACGCAAATACACAGACACACACAATTACACACAGTTTTTTTTTTTTTTTTTTTTTTGCAAGTGTATATAGAAAAAAATTATATTTGTTCTATTATTTTTGACGCAGGGCTTGGGTGGGGTTCTGCACACAGCTGAAACAATAATCCAGATGAGACTCAGAGGTTGTGAATCTCAAGAGTGTGGCTAATGTAGGAGGTGAACTGAGTTAACTTAGTGAGAGCAAGGCAGCCAACCACTTCATGAAGTCATGCTCCTCTATTAACTCAGTAACGCCTAGCAGAGCTCTGTGCTCCATTAGCATGTTTAACAATCCGGCATTCTGTTCCTATCCCAGGTCCAGCTCCACTGCAAATTGCTCCAGAGGAATCTCATTGGCCCTGTGTCAGCATTTCACATTTCTTTTCAGAAATATAGTGGATTGCATTTAAATAAATAGAGTGAGAGTTGCTATAAATAATGCCAATGAATAGAGGTGGTTTGAAGTATATGGGTGTTTCTTCAACTTCGTGCAATTTCATATCACAAGAACTGATTTTTATTAAAATAACAAACAGTAAAAAAACAATTTTTGTTGTTGTTTGTTGTTGTTGTTATATGCTAGACACAATCACACACATTTTGTGCCTAGTATGTATAGATGTTATTGTTTTAGCCTCATCTCATTTAACTAGGGAAATCCATTACAAATAAATAAACAAATGTTTAAAACAATGAAAATATAAACAAACACTAAAATAAATATGCAAAAAAATAAAAAAATGTATATATATATATATATATATATATATATATATATATATATATATATATATATATATATTGTTTAAAAAAAATAAATAAAAAAAAATGATGTTGCATCATTTCCACCACACCTAACAATTTTGCCCCTAATATTTTTTTTAAATTATTTTATTTTTTATTTTTTCAACCTATGCAGAAATTGTGAACATATTTTGTCAGAAGAATGCAAATTATCTGCCAGTATTTTCTGATAACATGCTGCATTCATCTTGCCATCAGTTTTCACAAGATTCCCCGTGCCTTTAGAGCTCACACAGCCCCAAAACATCAGTGAGCCTCCACCATGGGGATGGTATTCTTTTCACTATAGGCCTTGTTGACCCCTCTCCAAACATAGCGCTTATGGTTGTGACCATAAAGCCCTATTTTGGTCTCGTCACTCCAAATTACAGTGTGCCAGAAACTGTGAGGCGTGTCAAGGTGTTGTCGGGCATATTGTAACCGGGCTTTTTTGTGGCATTGGCACAGTAAAGGCTTCTTTCTGGCAACTCGACCATACAGCTCATTTTTGTTCAAATATCATCGTATTGTGCTCCTTGAAACAACCACACCGTCTTTTTCCAGAGCAGCCTGTATTTCTCCTGAGGTTACCTGTGGGTTTTTCTTTGTATCCCTAACAATTCTTCTGCAATGTCATGCTGGAGGGTCATGTCAGGATGAGCCTGCAGGAAGGGTACCACCTGAGGGAGGAGGATGTCTTCCCTGTAACGCACAGTGTTGAGATTACCTGCAATGACAACAAGCTCATTCGGATGATGCTGTGACACACCGCCCCAGGCCACGACGGACCCTTCGCCTCCAAATCGATCTCACTCCAGAGTACAGGCCTCGGTGTAATACTAATTCCTTCGACGATAAACGCGAGTCCGACCATCACCCATGATGAGACAAAACCGGGACTCGACAGTGAAGAGCACTTTTTGCCAGTCCTGCCTGGTCCAGCGAAGGTGGGTTTGTGCCCATAGGCGACATTGTTGCCAGTGATGTCTGGTAAGGATCTGCCTTACAACAGGCCTACAAGCCCTCAGTCCAGCCTCTCTCAGCATATTGCAGACAGTCTGTGTTCCTGGTGTAACTCAAGCAGTTGTTGTTGCCATCCTGTACCTGTTCCACAGGTGTGATATTCGGATGTACCGATCCTTTGCAGGTATTGTTACACGTGGTCTGCCACTGTGAGGACGATCAGCTGTCCTTCCTGTCTCCCTGTAGCACTGTCTTAGGCATCTCACAGTACGAACATTGCAATTTATTGCCCTGGCCACATCTGCAGTCCTCATGCCTCCATGCAGCATGCCTAAGGCATGTTCACGCAGATGAGCAGGGACCCTGGGCATCTTTCTTTTGGAGTTTTTCAGAGTCAGTAGAAAGGTCTCTTTAGTGTCCTAGGTTTTTATAACTGTGACCTTAATTGCCTACCATCTGTAAGCTGTTAGTGTATTAAAGACCGTTCCACAGGTGCATGTTCATTAATTGTTTATGGTTAGGGGGGTTAGGGGAAGCATGGGAAACATTGTTTAAATCCTTTACAATTAAGATCTGTAAAGTTATTTGGATTTTTACAAAATTATCTTTAAAATACAGTGTCCTGAAAAAGGGACGTTTATTTATTTTTTGCTGAGTTTGATATATATATATATATATACAGGTGCATCTCAATAAATTAGAATGTCGTGGAAAAGTTCATTTATTTCAGTAATTCAACTCAAATTGTGAAACTCGTGTATTAAATAAATTCAATGCACACAGACTGAAGTAGTTTTAGTCTTTGGTTCTTTTAATTGTGATGATTTTGGCTCACATTTAACAAAAACCCACCAATTCACTATCTCAAAAAATTAGAATACATCATAAGACCAATAAAAAAAAACATTTTTAGTGAATTGTTGGCCTTCTGGAAAGTATGTTCATTTACTGTATATGTACTCAATACTTGGTAGGGGCTCCTTTTGCTTTAATTACTTCCTCAATTCGGCGTGGCATGGAGGTGATCAGTTTGTGGCACTGCTGAGGTGGTATGGAAGCCAAGGTTTCTTTGACAGTGGCCTTCAGCTCATCTGCATTTTTTGGTCTCTTGTTTCTCATTTTCCTCTTGACAATACCCCATATATTCTCTATGGGGTTCAGGTCTGGTGAGTTTGCTGGCCAGTCAAGCACACCAACACCATGGTCATTTAACCAACTTTTGGTGCTTTTGGCAGTGTGGGCAGGTGCCAAATCCTGCTTTAAAATGAAATCAGCATCTTTAAAAAGCTGGTCAGCAGAAGGAAGCATGAAGTGTTCCATAATTTCTTGGTAAACGGGTGCAGTGACTTTGGTTTTCAAAAAACACAATGGACCAACACCAGCAGATGACATTGCACCCCAAATCATCACAGACTGTGGAAACTTAACACTGGACTTCAAGCAACTTTGGCTATGAGCTTCTCCACCCTTCCTCCAGACTCTAGGACCTTGGTTTCCAAATGAAATACAAAACTTGCTCTCATCTGAAAAGAGGACTTTGGAACACTGGGCAACAGTCCAGTTCTTCTTCTCCTTAGCCCAGGTAAGACGCCTCTGACGTTGTCTGTGGTTCAGGAGTGGCTTAATAAGAGGAATACGACAACTGTAGCCAAATTCCTTGACATGTCTGTGTGTGGTGCCTCTTGATGCCTTGACCCCAGCCTCAGTCCATTCCTTGTGAAGTTCACCCAAATTCTTGAATCGATTTTGCTTGACAATCCTCATAAGGCTGCGGTTCTCTCGGTTGGTTGTGCATCTTTTTCTTCCACTCTTTTTCCTTCCACTCAACTTTCTGTTAACATGCTTGGATACAGCACTCTGTGAACAGCCAGCTTCTTTGGCAATGAATGTTTGTGGCTTACCCTCCTTGTGAAGGGTGTCAATGATTGTCTTCTGGACAACTGTCAGATCAGCAGTCTTCCCCATGATTGTGTAGCCTAGTGAACCAAACTGAGAGACCATTTTGAAGGCTCAGGAAACCTTTGCAGGTGTTTTGAGTTGATTAGCTGATTGGCATGTCACCATATTCTAATTTTTTGAGATAGTGAATTGGTGGGTTTTTGTTAAATGTGAGCCAAAATCATCACAATTAAAAGAACCAAAGACTTAAACTACTTCAGTCTGTGTGCATTGAATATATTTAATACACGAGTTTCACAATTTGAGTTGAATTACTGAAATAAATGAACTTTTTCACAACATTCTAATTTATTGAGATGCACCTGTATATATATATATATATATATATATATATATATATATATATATATATATATATATATATATATATATATATATATAGTGAGAATGTGATTTTTTAACAAATCTTAACAGAAGTCCACAGTGCTAAAAGTGCTCAAAGTTGAAGAAACACCATGTAAAGAGTTTATGCTATGATAGGTGGAAATGCTATTGTTGTTAGAAGTTTGGCAAACATGCAGGGTGTGTGGTGTTAAGAAAAAAAAAAAAAAAGTAACTAAATCACAGGGCTGATGACTATGAGTGGATGTGAAGTGAAAATTAATTATGGGATGCATCTGTCATGGCCAAACTTGTTAGATGAAAAAGTCAGGAAAATTCACTAGCTGTGAATGTGTAAATTATGCTAATGAATCAACAGATGAGGTGAAAGCATTTGTCGTCCAATTACAATTTTTGTAGCAAATATGATAAGTTCTGAGGGTTGTTAAACTCACCACATTCGGTGACTAACCATTTGTTTGTTTGTTGGCATGGCATACTCTTGATGATTGGCTCATCATCCTGCTGATGGCTTCTCAATTAACATATCCCTACAGCCAGACTGATTCCATGTATTTAGTTGCTAGTGTAGATTTGGCACATCAAACCTGCAATACGAATATTTTCCTCTGCCACTGTGTCCTGTTTTTGTTAGATTTTCCCCTTGCTTTGAGATGCTGCTGGTGTCACTCTAGCTTCATCTCTCGAATAAAAGCACAGAACTCTCTTAGCTCTGAAGAAACCGGCATATTGTCACATGCAGATGGCCAGCTAATGAATTGTAGAAAATAGAGCAGAGTCTCACAGAGACTCAGTCAATCAGGCGGTAGGAATGGTAGTTTATTAAATCACTGTTCATCAGATGTTGGACCTGGTTTACCTACACACTAGAGAGCTGGATGATGGTGTGAGTCAGAAGGGCCTTATTCATTGGCTGTGATGGAGGATTTTGACAAAATATAAACAAATTTCAGAGAGCAGACTCTTAACACATCATCTTCGGGATCCACTCAGCCATGCATTCCCATCCATACTCTGAAACATTTGTTAAATTAGCTGGAGGTAGGTGGTACAAAACAAGAGCAACCTTTTAATGATCTGTACCTTAATAATTTCCCAGAACAAAGTTGGGTTCTGGTCAGCATTGTTTCCTGACACTACTCGAAAATGCTAAGGAAATGTTAAGATAATTTTAAACTCAGTGCCGAGACTTCTTCAGAAATGAATGTACAATTAAGTTTGGTTCCCCACTGATATGCTGGTTAAATTGCATCCATGTTTCTCTGCATTTCATCCCAGGTGAAAGTTTAAGATGCTGAGTCATTATCTAGTAATAGGACCTCAAATCTGAGGCTATTTTAGTAGCTTTTATTGTTGCCAGATAATTGTGTTTCTCTTTTCCTTCCAATTGCCAAATGGTTTAACAATTTTTCCATTCGCATTTGAAGTTATTGACTTCATCCCAGGGACATTTCTGAGGGACAGTGAGTGAGCCTCTGTTGAATTTAACACTTTAAATGAGAGGGACATAAAATGACTCCTGCATATTTTTTATTTATTTTTTTTCTCCCCAACAGCAATTTTCCTGGGATCATTCCGGCTGCCTTACGAAGAGATTCGGGATATCGTGCTGGAGGTGGATGAGGAGAGGCTAAGTGAAGCGCTAATCCAGGTGAGTTGTGTGTGCAAAGGCCCTTTCATGTAATGCAGCTTGATCCCCCATTTGAAACATTTATCCGCTCACGAGGGTATGTGTGAAATGCAAACACATCCCATCCAAAATCGAGTTCAGGTCCTGGTTTAAGACACCAACACCAGGAATCTTTGGATTTAAAGCTGATGTTTGTAATGTTTTTGATGCTAAATGTCTTTCTGGTATCCCAGCTTAATATGCAGATTCAACTATAAACAAGCTATTTGTGGGTTAATTTCTTGTGTAACACTATGACTCAGTGGTGCTAGTAAACATTGGCCCAACCAGTGATGTTAGTTTGAGGTGGGACTATCTATTAGCAGCAACTGAAGATGTGAACAGTTTTCTGGAATCTTTTTTTTTTTTTTTTTAAAGTCCATTGGGTGAGGTTAGTGTCACAGAAATTGCACACTTCAGCTTTAAATGAGTATGTGTGAACTTTTGATATTTAGAAATATTCCGGCAATAACCTTTAAAAAGATCAATTTGTGTTTTGAAAACCAGAAATTCCTGTGGATTCTCCCTTAAAACATGAATTTAACTGGCAAAACTACCTACGTTTGTTTGCTCAGAGATTTGTCATGCCTACAGATGACTGTGCATTTAAAGAGCCTTTGACTCTGTGCAGTGCTTCATTTACAATACTCAGTCTGCTCTCATTCACTCAGGCCAGTTGAAGCTCCACTTTCACACTCTCATAATAGCTGCTTTGGGACAGGACTTGGCAAAAGTCCTGCCACCCCACCCTCCCTCCCACTGCCCTTTGTCTTACAGGCAAGATGGATGATCCTTCAGGAAGCTCTTCACGCCCTGACTGGTTTTTGTTCATCTTAAACATGGTAATTGCAAATGGCATGTGTTTCCTGAGATAAAGACACCTCAGCTGTCTTTGAAAGACTTGATCTCATTTACATTAGACCACCCTATCCCTCACAAGCCTCCCCTCTCTCTAACCCTCTGGTGACTTTTTCACCACTGTGAAGTAGGAAGATTTGAAAGAGTCAACTCTATTTCACAATCAACAGGCTGGTGTCTATCTCAGAGACCACTAGGGAGAATTGAGACTTTTACCCTAGCCGGTTGCCTCTCAAATGATTGGACCGCATTCAGTTCAACCATAATTCATCTTCAGTGTTTGTCCACATGGTGAGAACTAAAAAAAAATGTTATCTCTTTTCATTCCATTTTTTTTTTTTTTTTTTTTTTCTTTTACTCATCTTTCAAAGCCTGGAAGCAGGTGGAGGAGATAAGGAATATTTAGATGTCCTGGTCCACTTTGGGCCCTTCTTGGCTGTTACTGGAAGCAGAGATGACCTTTAATTGCCAGGTGGTTCGGGCTCAGTGTGGGAAGCTTGAACTGGGGTGACAGCCCTGTCGCTCTTTACAGAAGCAGAAGAGCTAAAGTGATGACCTTTTTCCACATTCAGCTGCGCTTTATAGAGGAGATTCATCTGTCAAGTCCGCACACCTCCTTCCCTCTGTTCTCAGCCTCAGTTTTCTCTGTCTCACTCAGTCAAATCCGCCCCCTTACATTTATCACCTTCATCACCCCTATCTTCATCCCTGGAACTCAAATAGCCGTGGCATGATATCCTCATCCTTGAGCGGGAAGTAATGCACAGGTTCTGTTTTATGCCTTTACACGGTAATGGTATAGGCTATGTGGCTGGATGGAGTGTGATGGTAATGCCTCAGTCGTGTTGATGGGATGTTGGCAGAGGTTTGTGCATGAGCTTGAGAAGTTGCAGACAGACTTGCCTCTTACCCACTCCAACAGTATGGCTAAAGAGTCAACTGGGTATTGTTTTCTATTCTCTTACTGGCCTCGTCTGGGGTAAGAACACATTGTACCTTGACATCATTCACACTGTGTCAAGGAAATGTCAAGGCTCAGAGTAGGAAAGACAACCAGATGAGTGTGAATAACCCAGTGGTCACACTTGTAATTCAGACTGACTGTCACACAGACTACATGTAAAGGAAAATGGTGCAAAGCCTCACTTGTTAGAAGAGAGATTTTCCATTTTTCCACTGACAGAGTTGGTACCATTAGTTTAACTACATTTAGCAGTAGCGAGGTTGTATCATAATTATTAGATAAATAATGTGGCTTTTCAGTTGCAAAGCTATTTTATAAAGGGAATGGTTCACCCAAACATTTTTTTTTTATTCTGTCATTATTTACTAACCCTAATGTCGCCAAATCTGTTTGACTTTCTTCTGTAGAATATTTGCCATATAAAGAAAGTGGAAAGAGACTTTGGTCTGTCAAGTTTGGAAAAGGACAAAAAACAACAAAAAACACCATAAAACCAAAGTAAAATTAATCAATATGACTCATGCACTATATACCAACTCTTCTGAAGCAATATGATCATGAACAGAATGAAATTTAAGTTGTTATTCACTTTCAAATTAAATAAATGAGTATGTTTACATACACACCAATATGCTGATAACTACCAAAAATCAGCTTGTTTAAAAAATCTGATAGTACAAGAAAACCATTTTAAACCATTGAACTTGAAATCATCTGATTATTCTTTGCTTTTGGCTTTAAAATGTAAACAGGCATGTGCACAACACTTTGGATAAGCCAGTAAGAACACAGAGTGAAATTGATGGTAATGTGCAAAAATCTATATTTTTCAGATCAGTCATAAACAATTTATGACCTTAACCCAATGAAGGAATACCGTTTAATGCGTTGTCAAATAGAGGTGTAAAATGGATCCAAAATTTGAATGTTGTCCTCTGCCACTGTGTCTGGTTTTTGTCAGATTATCCCCTTGCTTTGAGATGCTGCTGGTGTCACTCTAACTTCAGCTCCCGAATAACAGCACAGAACTCTCTTAGCTCTAAAGAAACTGGCATATGGATATTATGTAAAAATGACAGAACGTAAATATTGGGTAAAATATTCCATTAAGCAGAAGGGTAGCTTTGAAAATAGCTACAGTGCGTTACATTTTCCCTCACAATATTTCAGCAATCGAGTTTTATGTCCTGTATTTTCTCATGTTGATATTTTGAAGATATTTATTTATTTATGCATTTATTTATTTTTTTGTATTTTTTATTTTTTTTGATTTGTTTATTTTTTTATAAATATATTAGACTGCATTACAGCTATTTTTATATTTTTATTTTATATTTACAAAACATATGATGTAGCTTAAATTTAGCTAGGTATGTTTGGCATGTAGTGTAACTTGTTACTTCATTTAAAGGATAGCTTTTTGCTAGATTAGCTTGGCTCTTTGTTCTATAGAATAGTTGGTAGCTATGCAGTATTATGTTCTGTTTGTTATATTATTTAATACGAGAGTTATTGGAAATTGACTCAAATAAAAAATAAATAATAATAAATTAAAAAAATAAATAAATTAATAAAAACATGGGTTATGAAAATAATACATAATCTAGATACCACAACATCATTATTCCTCAGTGCCTTGTTTTCATTTGCATCAAATTAAATATGTCACCTACCCTGACTATGGTACATTGGTTCAACCCATGGAAATGATCAAGCAAAAGATGTGAATATTAATGGAAATGTTGCATTTCTGTGAATTTGATGTGTAACATAAAGGATTTCTTAGGCTTTAAGTGCTACTAAACAGTCACCTATAGAAAAGTTTGGAACCGATTGGTTCAATGTACTCACTCCTACACATACTCTTCTATAGCTTCATCAGTTTATGTGAGTGATGAACAGATGTGTTAACCCCAGCATGCTTGCCAGCATGCACCATCTATACAGCAGGCGTGTGAAGCCTCTCATCTAACGCTTGCCTGCACAGCCAAGCACTCAAACACTTACTTGCCATTGTCTGGAGAAAAATGTGATGCCTAACTCAGTCACTCCCTCTCTCAATATTTCTCTTTATGACAGAAATGAGACTTAGCCTAAGTTTTATTTGTATTTTTTTGACTTGGTCCCTCTGTTTTTTTGTTTTTCTGTCTTGCTTTGTGGATGTCATTCCACATTTTCTCATCACACAAGCAAAAAATAAATAAATAAATAAATAAAAAATAAAAATAAAAATAAAAAATGTCATCCCTTTGACAACAAAGGTCCTGCAAAACAATCAGATAAAAAAAAAAAAAAAAAAAACAAAAAAAAAAAAAAAAAATATATATATATATATATATATATATATATATATATATATATATATATATATATATATATATATATATATATTATAGACACCATCCATGCAGGCAAAGGTCCACATAACAAAGGCAGACACGCTGACAAAGACACTCGGCCCTATTGTAGAAATGTAACACAGACACAGAAAGAGACTGAAGACTGGGCACGTGCAAAAGGGACCTCAGTCCATATGCCTGCATTGTGTTTGCACCTCTTGTGTTCGTCTTTTAGAATGGCTGCTTCAGAGCTCCAAAAAGGCAGGTTCAGTCACGCTTTGCTTTGTTCAAGCCACCAATGAGGCCACAACCTTAAATCTCCACCCCAAGCAAATCCCCTTTACTCTGCATTATGCTTTTATATTTCCATTTTTGCTATATTAATACAGGTCCATTCCTCCACCTCTCCAGTTCAGTAGTTGTGCCCTGCTGGATTCAGACTTCATGACCATGTTTACACCAGGTATTAAGATGTGTTTCAGGTGATCTGATCACAAGTGGTCAGTGCTAAATAAAGGTATAAAATGGGTCCAAAATGTTATGTGATTGGATCACTCAAACAGGCGTATTTAAGTCCATCCATGGGATAAAAATAAACAACAACAAAAAAAAAAAAAAACAACAACATAGGCTTCCTTTGTCTAAAGCAGACCCCACACTCCCCCCTTAATTTGATCCACATGTGTATGTGGAATAATTTACCATGAGGTAATGTAAAGAACTTATGTAAGACTTACATAATAACTTATATTATATTAACTTACACATGACTGTAAGAATGCATATAAGACAAACAATGTAAAAGCATAAGTAGAAAAATGTAATGCAAACGATCAACAATATTACAAAATCATGATAATTTCTGATAAACATGACAATTTTAGTCTTCAACTGCACTAAAACAGGAGTTTTAAACTTTGGCTGTTAAAACGAAATACTTCTTGGATCAGAAAAAATGAAAAGTGCATACATACTACAGGTGCATTTCAATAAATTAGAATGTCGTGGAAAAGTTCATTTATTTCAGTAAATCAACTCAAATTGTGAAACTCGTGTATTAAATAAATTCAATGCACACAGACTGAAGTAGTTTAAGTCTTTGGTTCTTTTAATTGTGATGATTTTGGCTCACATTTAACAAAAACCCACCAATTCACTATCTCAAAAAATTAGAATATGGTGACATGCCAATCAGCTAATCAACTCAAAACACCTGCAAAGGTTTTCTGAGCCTTCAAAATGGTCTCTCAGTTTGGTTCACTAGGCTACACAATCATGGGGAAGACTGCTGATCTGACAGTTGTCCAGAAGACAATCATTGACACCCTTCACAAGGAGGGTAAGCCACAAACATTCATTGCCAAAGAAGCTGGCTGTTCACAGAGTGCTGTATCCAAGCATGTTAACAGAAAGTTGAGTGGAAGGAAAAAGTGTGGAAGAAAAAGATGCACAACCAACCGAGAGAACCGCAGCCTTATGATTGTCAAGCAAAATCGATTCAAGAATTTGGGTGAACTTCACAAGGAATGGACTGAGGCTGGGGTCAAGGCATCAAGAGCCACCACACACAGACATGTCAAGGAATTTGGCTACAGTTGTCGTATTCCTCTTGTTAAGCCACTCCTGAACCACAGACAACGTCAGAGGCGTCTTACCTGGGCTAAGGAGAAGAAGAACTGGACTGTTGCCCAGTGTTCCAAAGTCCTCTTTTCAGATGAGAGCAAGTTTTGTATTTCATTTGGAAACCAAGGTCCTAGAGTCTGGAGGAAGGGTGGAGAAGCTCATAGCCCAAGTTGCTTGAAGTCCAGTGTTAAGTTTCCACAGTCTGTGATGATTTGGGGTGCAGTGTCATCTGCTGGTGTTGGTCCATTGTGTTTTTTGAAAACCAAAGTCACTGCACCCGTTTACCAAGAAATTTTGGAGCACTTCATGCTTCCTTCTGCTGACCAGTTTTTGAAAGATGCTGATTTCATTTTCCAGCAGGATTTGGCACCTGCCACACTGCCAAAAGCACCAAAAGTTGGTTAAATGACCATGGTGTTGGTGTGCTTGACTGGCCAGCAAACTCACCAGACCTGAACCCCATAGAGAATCTATGGGGTATTGTCAAGAGGAAAATGAGAAACAAGAGACCAAAAAATGCAGATGAGCAGAAGGCCACTGTCAAAGAAACCTGGGCTTCCATACCACCTCAGCAGTGCCACAAACTGATCACCTCCATGCCACGCCGAATTGAGGCAGTAATTAAAGCAATAGGAGCCCCTACCAAGTATTGAGTACATATAGAGTAAATGAACATACTTTCCAGAAGGCCAACAATTCACTAAAAATGTTTTTTTTTTTATTGGTCTTATGATGTATTCTAATTTTTTGAGATAGTGAATTGGTGGGATTTTGTTAAATGTGAGCCAAAATCATCACAATTAAAAGAACCAAAGACTTAATACTACTTCAGTCTGTGTGCATTGAATTTATTTAATACCCGAGTTTCACAATTTGAGTTGAATTACTGAAATAAATGAACTTTTCCACAACATTCTAATTTATTGAGATGCACCTGTATATCAAGGCCTCGATATGCCACCACCACTCCTTGATATGATTGATCATGCAAAAAAACTGTCTTTTATTTAAGGATAGTGATCATATGAAGCCATTTATTATCACATAGTTGTTTGGCTCCTTTTTAAATCATAATGATAACAGAAATCACCCAAATGGCCCTGATCAAAAGTTTACATACCCTTGAATGTTTGGCCTTGTTACAGACACACAAGGTGACACACACAGGTTTAAATGGCAATTAAAGGTTAATTTCCCACATCTGTGGCTTTTTAAATTGCAATTAGTGTCTGTGTATAAATAGTCAAGGAGTTTGTTAGCTCTCACGTGGATGCACTGAGCAGGCTAGATACTGAGCCATGGGGAGCAGAAAAAGAACTGTCAAAAGACCTGTGTAACAAGGTAATGGAACTATATAATGATGGAAAAGGATATAAAAAGGTTTCCAAAGCCTTGAAAATTCCAGTCAGTACTGTTCAATCACTTATTAAGAAGTGGAAAATTTGGGGATTTCTTGATACCATGCCAAGGTCAGGTAGACCAAGAAAGATTTCAGCTACAACTGTCAGAATAATTGTACGGGATACAAAGAAAAACCCACAGGTGACCTCAGGAGAAAAACAGGCTGCTCTGGAAAAAGACGGTGTGGTTGTTTCAAGGAGCACAATACGACGATACTTGAACAAAAATGAGCTGCATGGTTGAGTTGCCAGAAAGAAGCCTTTACTGCGCCAATGACACAAAAAAGCCTGTGTACAATATGCCCGAGAACACCTTGACACGCCTCACAGCTTCTGGCACACTGTAATTTGGAGCAAGGAGACCAAAATAGAGCTTTATCGTCACAACCATAAGCGCTATGTTTGGAGAGGGGTCAACAAGGCCTATAGTGAAAAGAATACCATCCCCACTGTGAAGCATGGTGGTGGCTCACTGATGTTTTGGGGGTGTGTGAGCTCTTAAGGCACGGGGAATCTTGTGAAAATTGATGGCAAGTTGAATGCAGCATGTTATCAGAAAATACTGGCAGACAATTTGCATTCTTCTGCATAAAAGCTGCGCATGGGACGCTCTTGGACTTTTCAGCATGACAATGACCCTAAGCACAAGGCCAAGTTGACCCTCCAGTGGTTACAGCAGAAAAAAGTGAAGGTTCTGGAGTGGCCATCACAGTCTCTTGACCTTAATATCATCGAGCCACTCTGGGGAGATCTCAAATGTGCGGTTCATGCAAGACGACCAAAGATTTGCATGACCTGGAGGCATTTTGCCAAGACAAATTGGCAGCTATACCACCTGCAAGAATTTGGGGCCTCATAGACAACTATTACAAAAGACTGCATGCTGTCATTGATGCTAAAGGGGGCAATACATAGTATTAAGAACTAAGGATATGCAGACTTTTAAACAGGGATCATTTCATTTTTTTTTTCTTTGTTGCCATGTTTTGTTTTATGATTGTGCCATTCTGTTATAACCTTCAGTTGAATATGAATCCCATAAGAAATTAAATAAATGTATTTTGCCTGCTCACTCATGTTTTCTTTCAAAATGGTACATACATTACCATTTCTCCAAGGGTATGCAAACTTTTGATCACATCTGTAACAGGGTCCTATTGAAGCAAGTGGTGATAAGGGTGCAGGTTGCAAACTCCTGAAGTAAAATCTTGGCCACATTTAGATAGTGCTAAGTCTTTATAATCAGTTTAGACAATAATTAGAGAAACACATACTGGGAAGGCTCATTCATTCCCAGGGAGGCAGTATCTTAAGTTTGTTTTCTCCAGTGGTGTCTTAATCTCTCAAAGAACCCTCCGTAGCCCTCTGGGAAGACCTTAATGCAGGATAGTGGTTTTTGGTTCAATGCCCTTGTACTGCTGATGCCAAAAGCACACTAAAGCCAAAATCCAGAACAATGCAGATATCATTAATAAGCTCTCAAAGGCTCTGGCCCTCACTGAAATAATGCACCAGTGGCATTATAGTGTGCTGAGGATAGGGCAATAGACAAACAGCACTCGGTGTGATTTAATCGACCACACTCATAAGCAAAGTAACAGGTTACCCCTGAATAAGGAGGGGACCGACAAAGGATAAATGAGGATTTTGTCAGTGATTTTCTCGGGAGAGGAGTTTTATCCATGTGCCGGAGACACACCAGGGAACAGTTTCACTGCAAGATCACTACATTCTCATAGATGAATGTTCTTCTCACTTGCTCTCCATATGAGGGCTGCACTTTGGCACTGTACTGGCCTGGAACAAACTTTATCTTTTGAATTCTAATGAGCTTTTCTACCCACATCATATTCAAAATGGACTCAACCTTTGTGCTCTATATATAGCACCATCAACAGGGAGCTGTGTAATGAACACTAATAACTTTCATTTGAAAATGACCCACTGCACGTCTCATCTAGGCTCTCACACTCTCATTACGGCATGGCTAACCTCTACTCAGCTCAGTTAATACAGTATGTTCAGTGAAAGGCCAGCTATTCAGAGGAAACAGTAATGTGGGCTTTGATACTTCTGTGGTGGCTTTGAGTGATCTTTCTTCTTTTTGAACTTCACTAAACAACTATAAGTGTATCTGTAATTGGGTAATTTATTAAATACTACATGCCACGATAAAATGTTTTTAATTGCTGTTCAGATCTCTGCTCTTATTAGGGTCACAGATGTAGGTGTAAAACTATCTTAATTAATGCATGTGTTGGATGCAAAGCTATTTAACAATTGAATGGAAACCACAGTTTTAGTTTTGCAGTGCTAATATGTACTCACACCTTCATTTGTAATAGAAATATATAAACTGGATGAAAAAAATAAAACAATAACCAGATATGCATTGCTGAAATGCAGTTAATTGGCAAAGAAGTCGGACTGTATTTGTCAGATTTTGTAGCAAGACTTTTCAACATGAGATAGTGAATGGAGAATTATCAGTACTGGTCAATAGATGAAACTTGCCAAGTTATGGAACCAGCTCACAACGGTATGGGTTCAGTGTGGACACAGTACAAATCCGTGTTCATTTGGAGGGCTAGCTAGTCTCCAGAGTCTGATACCTCAGCTTGATCTTCCCTCTTGCTTGTGAAATTAGCAGGGTGTGTGATGCTGGCACCAGGGCAGGTTTTAGGGCAACACTGCTGGGCTATTGGCCTGATGGTGGGAATGCAGATTGATTTTGGTCTCTCGGCTTGAGGTCCGATGCTATTGGTCCCAGCTGACCAGTTGATAGCCCTGGCTCGCACTGGCCCGATGGTGGAAAAGTGGCTTATGGTTAGTGCCCAACCAATATATCGGTATCAGCATATATGTTTACCGATATGCACAGATATGAAAACTTTTTTCAGAACATATAATGCAGAAAACAATGCTTTAGAATTGGTGTCATTGCGTAATTTGTCCAGCAGAGCGCACTCCGACTCCACTGTTTACAACTGACAGTGACTCTGCAGACAGGGCGGAGTTCAGTGGTGTCTTATCGGTAAATTGCTAACTAGTTTGTGAAATACATACTGGAAAGTTAATAAACAATGACCCCATCATTTTTATATAACTAATATAACGTTAACCCTGTCCCTGACAACCATGCCACTCATGTTGATCAGATCTGTTTGTTATGTTAGCTAGCTATATTTTGTCAGTGCAGTCAGTAATGTAGCAGATTGAAAGGTAAACATCAGAGTATCTTTTTGCAGCTCAGCAGACAACGGTGCAGTGGTGGATTGTGTCTGTTGAGTGTTGATTTCATGCTATGTTGTTACCTATTTGGTGAGACACAATGCTGGAAAGTAAATAAAGTCAATTTTTTGCTCTCCGTGGCAACGAGCTTATAGCTAACTAGCTAACCACGTAGCTACTTTCATACCTTGTCAGCGTGTAAACATGTATTCACCAAACTGTTTTGTTCAGGATTCGCAGTTTGGTACCCCCTTCAACCAAACAATTCCAGTAATTGCATTTATAAAATGTAATATTTAAAAGTCTGGTTTTCCAGACATTAAAATAGGATATGTAATAAAAGTAGATTTAATAAATAGTATATTTGCCCTGTATAAATAATACTATATAGTAACTGTATCTAAAATAAATGAGGGGTGATAAATAAATACTAATACAACAGGCTGGAAAAATAGACATTTATTAATTTTAATATCCTATATATATATATATATATTTTGAATGTGTTGAAACTTGACACCGGCGACACACCCTAAAAACTGCACCGTTAGATTGGTTTCATACTGAAGAACCACTTAAAAGTTGTTTTTTTTTCTCTCTCTCGTAAATGTAAACGAGTGTAAATGCCAACACCGTCATATATGTCGAAAGGACTGAAGCCTGTCCACCAAAACATGAGCTCATTGATGTCATTAAGTAAGTCTGCTTTTTATTCCATCAGTTGCTCCTGGTCAGAGGCTTCCGTAAATATTTAGTTTATATATATAGGGTTACGTCCTACATAAATGTAATGGTGCAACGCTCAAATATTTAGTAGTGCATACATTTTGACTTAGTGCCCATTTACGCCACAACTAGGCTAAGTTGTAACGTACGTATAGCTGGTGCAACCGGCCCCTGATGTTTATTTTGCTATTTATTGTATTTTTTTTTTTATTTATTCTTTATTTAAATGGTCAGCATTTTACTGATACTAAACAGTACAACTGATGTTTATTTAACTATTTATTTTATTTTAATTTGTTCTTTATTTTAATGGGCAGCCATTGACTGATACTAAACGTACAGTACTGATGTTTATTTAGCTATTTATTGTATTTTAATTTATTCTTTATTTTAATGGTCAGCAATTGACTGATATTAAACATACAGTACTGAATTTTATTTAGCTATTTATTGCATTTTTATTTATTCTTTATTTTCTTAGTGTTCATTTCTAGAATTTGTTGACAATGTATAATAATAATGTCAAATATTCTTTGATAAAAATATTTGTTTAAAAAAGCAGCCTCCTGAGTACCTTTGCATAGTCATATTGGTGAAAAATCGGTGCAAAATCCACATAGAAAAGGTCTGTTTTCATTCCAGCTCAAAAATTAGCTATATTGGCCACAATATCGGTAATCGGTGAATTTTCCCCCTCTAAAATCGGTATCGGTCTCAAAAATCCCATATCAGTCGGGCTCTACTTATGATACATGCAAAGGCTGTTTACAGGAAGAAGCAAATAAATAAATAAATAAATAAAATATATATATATATATATATTTTTTGGATGGAATACTTGATACAGGTTATTGCCTATTTCCCATTACAGCTATATGTTAATACTTTTTTATATTATTTGTGTGTAAGATAAATGTGTAGTCTCATGTAGCCAAACCTTTGACTATCTGCATAGACAGGAAGAGACAGTCTAATTGACATGTTGTCACAGATCCACCTGACCTTCCCGCCACAAACACTCGACCTTCCCGCTCCCCCAAATACTGATCACCCGCACCTGTCTCCAATCACCGTGTCAATCAGCTCCTCTATATAACACTTCACTCTCCCTTCAGTCTTCGTCTGGTATCAAAACAGTATACAGACTCACTTACCTTCTACTTACCTGACTCTTCAGACGCCATTTCAGCGTGCTCCCTCGACGATTCCTCTCCAGCGCTATTCCCAAATTTGTTCCAAGTCTCCTCTCCTGCGTCTCCTTCCCTTGGTGTTATCCTCCAACCCAAGTAATACTTCTACCTGCAAATACAATAACCTCCGTCAAGTACTGTTGTCTGTTCCAGAACCTATCTGCTCATTCACCACTCACCTGTCATTTGCTGTCTCTGTTCAAATAAATACTTGCTTTTGGGTTCACCACCATCTTCGAGTCTGGGTTACTGTTACAGGTTACCAGACCATCAAGAATCATGAACCCAGCAGGTCTGGATCCCATCCAGGAGCTGGTTGACACACTCCATCGAGCACTAACCACCTCATCTAACCCCACTGCCCCGCCGATCTCGAACCAAACTTCTGCAATTTCTTCACCGGTCTATTCTGCCAGTCCCTTGGTCAATCCAGCGCCACACTCCAGATCGGCGGAGAACTGCGGTGGCTTTTTGCTTCAATGTTTGCTTGCCCTAGAGATGCAGCTGCATCTATTCCCCATAGAGCGGTCTAAGGTGGCGTATATCATCAACTTGCTCTCTGGACGAGCACTGCAGTGGGCCCAACCACTTTGGGAGCAAAACAGTCCCATTACTCAAACTTTTGAGAGCTTCACTCGACACTTCAGAGAGGTTTTTGGACACCCTGCGGGTGATACTTCCACTGGTGAACAACTCTGTAATCTTCATCAAGGTAAAGTCTCCATCCAAGGTTACGCTCTCAAGTTCCACACCCTAGCAGCCTCCAGTGGATGGAATGAGACTGCTCTACTCACCACTTACCGTCAGGGGCTCGACCCAACGCTGTGGCTGCATCTCTCTTCATTTGATGACACCATGGGGCTCGAGCGCTTCATCCAACTTTCCATCTGAGTCACCAACCGAATGAAGCCCTGCCTCAATGAAGTGCCCGCCTTGCAGTCTCCGCCTGTTCCTGCACAATCACACTCAATCCAGTCTTCAGAACCAGGCGGGGAGCCTATGCAGATGGATGTTTCCAGGCTATCATCGGCAGAGCGCCAGCATCGGTTGACCCAGTGGTTGTGCCTGTACTGTGGTGGTAAGGGACACATGTCCCATTCATCCTCAGTTTGTTCCTCTCCCTCGTCTACCAGTGTGACGCTTACTGCTCCCAAATTTTCCCTTACAGTACTCATACTCCTCGACTCTGGGTCAGCCAGCAACTTCATCTCAGATGTGCTCCGTCACCAACTCCAGCTCCTTCCACAGCCATGTCAGCCCAACCTAAAGATCCACTCCATTATTGGCAAACCCATTGGCAGAGGTGTGATTCGTCATTGTGCGGGTCCCGTGATGCTCCAAGTCGGGTGTCTGCACCACGAAACCATCACCCTCCTGGTTTTGGAGAACTCCACTGCTGACATCATGTTGGGACACCCATGGCTCGAAATGCATTCCCCCATCATTTCCTGATCTTCTGGCAACGTCTTGAAGTGGGGCTCCCAATGCTTTCCTACCTGTTTCCCCAATCTTCCCACTCCAAGGCCCTAGACTATCACCAAGAAATCTCCTCCTCTCTGTCTCAACTCCACCTCCATCGACAGTCCTATCCGCTCCAGCCCTGTGGAAATCCCATCCTGTTACTCCCACTTCCATGATGTCTTCTGCCCACTCAGCGCCTCACAACTTCCTCCTCACCGACCTTGGGACTGGGCATTAGACCTTCTCCCCGGTGAGCCAGTGCCCCGTGGCAAAATATATCCGCTCTCCATCCCTGAACTGAAGGCCATGGAGGAGTACATCAAGGAGGCTCTCAACCAAGACTTCATCCAATCTTCCACATCCCCTGCTGCTTTGAGCTTTTTCTTCATGGCGAAGAAGGACAGAGGTCTCCGGCCCTGTATTTATTACCGCTCCCTCAACAAGATAATGGTAAAGTTCTGATATCCACTTCCCCTCATCCCGGCTGCCTTGGAACTGTTGAGAGGAGCTACCATCTTCACCAAGCTCGCCCTGCGCAGTGCGTATAACCTCATTTGAATCCGGAGGGGAGATGAATGGAAGACTGCCTTTGTAACTCCAGCCGGCCACTACAAGTACCGGGTGATGCTCTATGGCCTGATCAACACCCCCTCCGTGTTCTAGGGCTTCATGAATGAGGTGTTCCGCGAGTACCTCTATCGATTCATCCTCGTTTACGTCGATGACATTCTGGTGTACTCCCGGAACGAGACCAACCATTGTCAACATGTCGCTCTAGTGTTGGAAAAGCTGAGGGAATACGATCTGTACCTCAAGGGTGAGAAATGTTCCTTTCATAAGTCGTCCCTCCAGTTCCTAGGTTACAACATCAGCCCTGAGTGTATCCAGATGGATGAGGCGAAGGTAGAGGCTTTGCGATCCTGGCCCACTCCTACTACAGGTGCATCTCAATAAATTAGAATGTCGTGGAAAAGTTCATTTATTTCAGTAATTCAACTCAAATTGTGAAACTCGTGTATTAAATAAATTCAATGCACACAGACTGAAGTAGTTTAAGTCTTTGGTTCTTTTAATTGTGATGATTTTGGCTCACATTTAACAAAAACCCACCAATTCACTATCTCAAAAAATTAGAATATTTTGACATGCCAATCAGCTAATCAACTCAAAACACCTGCAAAGGTTTCCTGAGCCTTCAAAATGGTCTCTCAGTTTGGTTCACTAGGCTACACAATCATGGGGAAGACTGCTGATCTGACAGTTGTCCAGAAGACAATCATGGACACCCTTCACAAGGAGGGTAAGCCACAAACATTCATTGCCAAAGAAGCTGGCTGTTCACAGAGTGCTGTATCCAAGCATGTTAACAGAAAGTTGAGTGGAAGGAAAAAGTGTGGAAGAAAAAGATGCACAACCAACCGAGAGAACCGCAGCCTTATGATTGTCCAGCAAAATCGATTCAAGAATTTGGGTGAACTTCACAAGGAATGGACTGAGGCTGGGGTCAAGGCATCAAGAGCCACCACACACAGACATGTCAAGGAATTTGGCTACAGTTGTTGTATTCCTCTTGTTAAGCCACTCCTGAACCACAGACAACGTCAGAGGCGTCTTACCTGGGCTAAGGAGAAGAAGAACTGGACTGTTGCCCAGTGTTCCAAAGTCCTCTTTTCAGATGAGAGCAAGTTTTGTATTTCATTTGGAAACCAAGGTCCTAGAGTCTGGAGGAAGGGTGGAGAAGCTCATAGCCCAAGTTGCTTGAAGTCCACTGTTAAGTTTCCACAGTCTGTGATGATTTGGGGTGCAATGTCATCTGCTGGTGTTGGTCCATTGTGTTTTTTGAAAAGCAAAGTCACTGCACCCGTTTACCAAGAAATTTTGGAGCACTTCATGCTTCCTTCTGCTGACCAGCTTTTTAAAGATGCTGATTTCATTTTCCAGCAGGATTTGGCACCTGCCCACACTGCCAAAAGCACCAAAAGTTGGTTAAATGACCATGGTGTTGGTGTGCTTGACTGGCCAGTAAACTCACCAGACCTGAACCCCATAGAGAATCTATGGGGTATTGTCAAGAGGAAAATGAGAAACAAGAGACCAAAAAATGCAAATGAGCTGAAGGCCACTGTCAAAGAAACCTGGGCTTCCACACCACCACAGCAGTGCCACAAACTGATCACCTCCATGCCACGCCGAATTGAGGCAGTAATTAAAGCAAAAGGAGCCCCTACCAAGTATTGAGTACATATACAGTAAATGAACATACTTTCCAGAAGGCCAACAATTCACTAAAAATGTTTTTTTTATTGGTCTTATGATGTATTCTAATTTTTTGAGATAGTGAATTGGTGGGTTTTTGTTAAATGTGAGCCAAAATCATCACAATAAAAAGAACCAAAGACTTAAACTACTTCAGTCTGTGTGCATTGAATTTATTTAATACACGAGTTTCACAATTTGAGTTGAATTACTGAAATAAATGAACTTTTCCACGGCATTCTAATTTATTGAGATGCACCTGTACCATCAAGGAACTCCAGCGCTTCTTGCGTTTCGCCAACTTCTATCGTTGCTTTATCAGGAATTACAGCTCCCTCACAGCCCCCTTAACATCTCTTCTCCGATCCAAGCCTAAATTTCTGACCTGGAACTCTGAGGCTTCCTACGCCTTCCAACATCTGAAGGAGGCCTTCACCACGGCTCCACTTCTCATCCACCCCGATCCTAGTAAGCCTTTTGTGTTTGAATGTAGGAGCCGTGCTTTCTCAGCAGCAGGGGAAACCATCTAAGCTCCATCCATGTGCCTTCTTCTCTCGAAAACTCTCCCCAGTGGAGCAAAATTATGACATCGGAAACCGGTATCTCCTGGCTGTCAAGTTGGCCCTGTATGAGTGGCGGCCCAACACCCCTTCCAGGTACTAACAAACTACAAGAACTTCGAGTATCTTTGGGAGGCTCGTCGTCTAAATCCTCGCCAAGCATGTTGGGCCCTCTTCTTCACACGCTTCAGTTTCACCATCTCCTATCATCCATGGAACAAGAACATCAAGGGGGATGCTCTTTCCTGACCTTATGCTCCTGAGGAAAGCCCTGAGAAGTCGGACACCATCTTTCCTCCTCACATAATTGTAAGTCCTATCCAATGGTCCCTGGACGATAGAATCTCTGATTTCACTGCCACTGAACCTGCTCCGCTGGGCTGTACCTCCAATAGAACCTTTGTACCCTCCTCTCAACATTTATCTCTCATTGACTCCATCCACTCCTCCTTGGGCGCTGGCCACCTTGGGACCAATAGGATCCTCTCGCTTATCCAGGATCGGTTCTGGTGGCCGCACATGGACAAAGATGTGAGAAGGTTCGTCCAGGGATGCCCTGAATGTGCCATGTCCCAAACTCCTCGTCATCTAACGACTGACAAGCTCCTTCCACTACCCTTCCCACGCCGACCCTGGTCACACCTTGGGGTCGACTTTATCACGGACCTGCCATCCTCCGAGGTATTCACCTGTGTTTTGGTGGTCGTTGACCGCTTCTCCAAAGCCTGCAATTTGATACCCCTCAAGGGTCTTCCCACCGCCCTTGAAACCGCTGAAGCCCTCTTCAACCATGTGTTCCGAAACTATGGGATTCTCGAAGATATCGTCTCAGACAGAGGTCCCCAGTTCATTTCCAGAGTCTGAAGAGCTTTCTTTTCCATCATGGGAGTGACCATCAGCCTCTCTTCCGGGTATCATCCTCAGAGCAATGGGCAGACTGAGAGAAAAATTCAGGAGATCAGCCGTTTCCTTCTAACCTTCTGTCATCGCCGCCAGAACTGTTGGAGTTGTTTTTCTGTCCTTGGCCGAGAACGCACAGAATTCCTTATGTCAACCCTCCACCAACTTAACACCCTTCCAGTGCATGCTCGGCTAACAACCTCCTCTTTTCCCCTGGTCCGGAGAGCCATCTGATGACCCAGCGGTCAACCATTGGTTAGAGAGAGCGACAGGGTCTGGGACTATATCTCAACGATTCCTCTCCAACGTCTGGGACAATATCTCGACGATTCCTCTCCAGTGCTATTCCCAAGTTTGTTCCAAGTCTCCTCTCCTGCGTCACTTTCCCTTGGTGTTATCCTCCAACACAAGTAATACTTCTACCTGCAAATACAAACACCTCCATCTAGTACTGTTGTCTGTTCCAGAACCTATCTGCTCATTCACCACTCACCTGCCATTTGCTGTCTGTGTTTGTGTTTGTTCAAATAAATACCTGCTTTTGGGTTCACCACCATCTTCGAGTCTGGGTTACTGTTACACATGTACAGTGACTAACCAGTTTGTTTTGTTTATGTTGACATTTCAAAATACCAAAGACATTAGTGCTAATTTGCATATATCAGAATTTTTGCTCATGGATATCTAGGTTTCTTGGTACTAAGTTCCTCAAACAGTACTCTCAATATCTTTCGCTGATTAGTTTTGTGTGTGTGTGTGTGTGTGTGTGTGTGTGTGTGTGTGTGTGTGTGTGTGTGTGTGTGTGTTTGTGATTCTGGTGAACTTTAGCAAATCCAGTGACTAATTCTTCCTCACAGAGATTTATATCAACAACCCTGTACCTTGAACACAATATTTTGTTGCCCAGCATACTGATAAAAACCTGTGCACTATGACACCCTGATATATTATTGCAGTTGGGCAATCTGATTGGAACTTGTGATTTTCACAAGTGCTGTCCAGTTTTGTTTGCAATATGCATCACACAGTCAGTAACAAGACTATGGCCGGTCTGTGGACGTGTCTGAGGCTAAGACAAGTGGTCTGGTTATGTCTGTGTGTCTCCTCTACTGCTCTCTGTCTGTTTGTTCCTCCATCAGCTCCCCAGCATTTCCCTCAGTTCACTACTTATTACTGTGCAATCTGCACTGCTCCTTACCAAGACTCTTGTCTGCCAATCGCTGTCAAAAAACCTCCTCTCCTCTCCTGAATGTTTTGACTGCAAGGCTAATGTCCTGTGTTTAAACCCCAGCAACATGTCTATGAGTACATTTCCGTGCCCATACACTAGTTGTGTATTTAACAATCAAGTCCTCCCCAGAGCCTGGGTGACATCATCGCTATGGTGTCATTCTATCGACTGAACTGTAGAGCAGTGTCGCTGCTTTGTTTCTTTTTAATTATGTGTTATAGGCTATTTGCCGAGAGAATGGATGTATAATGAATGAAAAAAAAAAAAACTGTTCAATTTTGAGTGACATTTCTTGACACATTAGTATGCCTCAACAGTACCCACTCCTTGTAATGATTTATGCCAGTCATTCTTTAAGATTCATCCCCATTGACCGCTTGACTACAGCAAAGGAAATTTACTAATGTAACATGTACCCTTGTGCAATTCAGTATTCAAAGGGACTCCATACCTTTCATTTTTCTAATTTTAGCACCTTATGCATTTTTTATCCCTGAGTTGATAAGATGGAAATGTGCAGCACTCGATCTTGTTTCACTCAATACATGAGAAGTGTGCTTTATGAGTCCCTTTGGTCAGAATACTTTTCAAAGTGCATATTTTTCATTCACACACCTACACTGGACTGCATAACTTAATATCTTTTTTACAGCCTTGATTGCCTATAGTAGTGCAAATAAGATGTAAACCATGCCAAAATATTGGTGCTACCCTGTGATCTGTGATAATAATCTCATACAGGGTCAGAAATCAATACAAGTTTATTATTTCACCATAATTAATTATTATCTTTGTATTTGTAACAACTTATGTATTTCTTTAAATGTACTGTTATATGCTAGTTAAGTAGTCTAATTATTCAGATTGAGAATGTATTTAATTAACTGGTTAAATTAAAGTATTATTCATAAAAAAAATAAAAAAATAATAGTAATAATAAATAAATAAAAAATAAAAAAAACATGATACACAGTGTGTTTAAAGGGGAAATATTTGGCCCTTATTTTCATTTATACAACAACATGCCCTGACTTTAATTATAAAAAAGAAATTTGTCCTAAGAATTATTTATTTATTTATTTATTTATTATTATTATTATTATTATTATTATTATTATATATAAACTTTGCCTTAATGCAGTGGTTCCCAACCCTGTTCGTGGAGGCCCCCCAACACTACACATTTTTGGATATCTCCCTAATCAAACACACCTGATTCAACTCATCAGCTCTTTAGTGGAGACTCCAAGACCTGAATTGGGTTTGTCAGAAAAGGGAGATATACAAAACGGGGGGGCTCCAAGAACAGGGTTGTGAACCACTGCTTGTATGCCGGTATGGTTTGATTATGTTAACTATGTAAACTTTACCCAGTAGCTATAACAAAAAATATTTTAATAGTGAAAATTTACTTTGAGTAGGTAGAATTCACAAATATAATTTTAGTTAGGAGGGTTTTGAACTACATGTTTAAAACCAACATACAAAACCTCTGCTAGAGAAACATCACATTTGTGCAGATTGACTTTTGACTCAAAATGTTTCCCCTCTCAAAGCATCATAATGCCATCTTAAAAAGCACGTAGAGCAATACACAATGTGTAATGTTAATACATAATTACACCCCCTGTCCTTTGCACAGCACCACAGCGCTAGACATGACAGTATCACATTCTTGAGTCCTTAGAAATATTGCATGCATTAATAACTGATTGGGGTGATGTAAGGATGCGTCCTTGACTAAAACCTTTGTAGCATTTTTTCAGAAGCCTGGTGTTCGTCCTGACGTATACCCTGTCAGCTCTCCCTCACGCTGCAACCTCATCGCAGGTCCAGCCTTCTCAGCATGCTTGTGGTTGGCTGTGTCTATTAGGGGTTTCGCATTTGCCTTTTGCCTGTTATTATTGTTTATCTTGTTTTTCAATCACCTGGATCGCCTGCCATTTTGGCATTTCCGTCATACATATTCATGAGCCCTCATTACCTGGCTCGCTGGTTGGTCGTGGGGCATGGCGACGGTGCCAGCCTTTGTTCCCGTGACTAACAACAGGTGACTGGAGCAGGCTGCTGTATTGTTGCATGTCATTTGCATATTCTGAAGAGTATGCCAGGACTGGGTGATAAGTACAGAGATGCACCAGGTTTTCAGATTGCCACTTAAGCAGGAAAAACTACACAGCCCCTTGATTTTAATTCAGGCTTGGTTTTGGCACATCGCTGAAAGGCTCTTCAGCATCAAATGCTAATTCAGTAGCACATCGACAAATATGTTATGCTGATCAAGTGAATAACAAGCACAAACGGAGATACATTAGGACTAAACAACACAAAGATGAGCACAGGATTGTTTAGATAAAAAAAAAAATAATAATATGCCCATGAAAGAGCATGAGACCATGAGACAAGCTTAAAATGAAATGCACATTTTACTCTTACTTCTTCACCTTGTCCTAACCAGATACATCACGTTATGTTTTCAATCATTTTTGTCTGTCTACGCTGAACGTGAATCAGCTGCAAAATGTCTTACAATAATTCACTCACTGAGCACTTTATTAGGAAAACTATAGTATTAATAAAATTCCCAACGTGGTCTTCTGCTTGTTGAAGCCCATCTACCTCAAGCTTCGACATGTTGTGCATTCTGATATGCTGTTCTGCTCACTACAATTGTATAGAGTGCTTATCTGAGTTACCGTAGCCTTTCTGTCAGCTCAAACCAGTCTGGCCATACTCTGTTGACCTCTCTCATCAACAAGGCGTTTTTGTCCATAGAACTGCAACTCACTGGAGGTTTTTTTTTTTTTTTTGTTTTTTGAGTAAACTCTAGAGACTGTTGAAAATCCCATGAGATCAGCAGTTACAGAAATACTTGAACCAGCCTGTCTAGCACCAACAATCATACCGCAGTCACTAAGATCACATTTTTTTCCCATTCTGATGGTTGGTGTGCACATTAACTGAAGCTCATGACCCATATCAGAATAATTTTATGAATTGCACTGCTGCCACATGATTCCCTGATTCAATAATCTCATGAATAAGTAGGTTTACAGGTGTTCCTAATAAATTACTCAGTGAGTGTATATGTTTAATATAATGTTTTAAAAAAATATTTAATGTTTAATGCACTGTTATGTGGAGTGAGATTCAGACCAATTAGATTTCACTGTGGGCGGGGTTATCCAGAGCAGTACTGCAGAAATAGAATCCAAGCGATTGATAAAATGTCCCACAACTCTTTGTTTTTCGTGGCTGGTTAGGACGAAAGCTCAGATTTACATGGAAGACAGTTTTTATTTCTTGTCACATTATCACATGGTTAGGGCACAGTTCTAGAAAGCCATTTTTGAATACTGCATAAGTGATGCGATGATGAGTGTCTATCAGCGTTACTATTATGTGTTGGGTGCTTTGATTTTTTTTTTTTTTTTCTTTAGATATTTCTGATGTGCATATTTTCAGATAGCAATTACTTTTTTAAACCATTTTACTCAGTCTCATTTAAAGTGCTTTTGAGCTGCTACTTACATTGTTTTTTTTTTGTTTTTTTTTACTTTAACAGGCTTTCACAAAAATACAGAGACAATATCTGTATCTATCTGTATCTGATGTATCATGTAGCTTTCCCTCTGTTTATATTTGTCCATATTAACTTCCTCTACACACACCAGAAAAAAAAAAAAAGAATAATAAAAAAAAGAATAAAAAAAAAATAGAAATAAAAAAAATAAATAAAAAAAAACAAATAGAAAAAAAAAATGTAATCGACTTCACAGGTCTCCTGAAAAAAAAAAAAAAGCCTTTAGAAAGACAAAATTAATGTAATGGCAGGTCTGTCAGCTTTGCCAGCTCTATCCCTCGCCACCCCCAACATATTTTTTATTTTTTTTTATTACTCATTCAGTTGAATGCAATTTTGGAATCTGTCATCCCAGGTTTGTCGCCTGTCAGTCACCAACTGTGGTTAGTGTCTGTGGAAGTCTGAGGTGTTAGTTTGATTTAGCTGAGTATAGAGATCCCTTTCAGATCTGTCAGAGTGCTGCTCTCTAGATTAGTTTAATTCCACCAGCACAACCCTTTAATGTGTCATATGTTGTGCCTATCGATGAAATTACCCTCCTGAGTGGTATTGGATGTGTGTGTTTTTTTTTTTTTTTTTTTTTTTTTTTTTTTTGTCTGTCAGTTAAAACACCGCTTTTTAGGTCCTCATACCTCACCTAAAGTAATGATTGGTTGTTCTTGCTTTTAAATGCCTGTTTTATTAAAACAGTGGGATTCCTACTTGCCAATATATATGTTCTTAAAATGAGTGTTTTGGTGCAAGTTCCTGGGAAGTATGTGATTACACTGGTAATTGGAGTGCTGTGTTATTCAATTGTGAGACACAGCTGCGATAAAATTATGACCTACTTTTGTAGACCGATGCTGTCTCGCACCTTAATTGGATAGAAGCTGTTTGCATTGACGGTGTCATGATAATTACCCTGCTTAGTTATTATTATTATTTTTTTCTTTCTTTCTTCCCTGTAAGTTTGATAAGGACTGCGTGTGTATTAGGTTTCTGAGAGATAAGGTGACTAACTCATCAAACAGGCCGTTCAACATGTGTACCTCTGATGTTGGGCTGAATCATGTGCTCTACATTACATGGAAGAACAGATTTACTCTAATCTCAATCCTTTTATTGCTCTTTCCCAAAGTGGCAACACATTGTGTCATTTACTCTGCATGATTCATCAGTGTTCTTCAAGGAGATCAAAGTATAAAAATGCTGTCGTAATATGCTATCGTATATACCGATATAAGTAAAATGTTTACTGAACTGAACACATGAAATCATATTTTGAGCTGATCTGGGACATGTTTCAGAGTTTTTGTGGTATTGATTTAAACAGGTCCCTGAAACGATTTACCGAAAGCCGTGCCGAGACCTGCTGAGAATGCACGGCAGGAAGGCGACTGTATAATGTTTCACTTGTGTGCTTGTCCTAGAGAAAGACAGAGCTACATGCAGCGATGAGTCCCAAAAAATGAAGAACAGATCAATTAGGAGGGAAAAATAAGCAGGGCGAATAGACAATCACATCTATCAGTGCTTATCCACAACAGACACGGCTGGTTCAGATGAGAAGTTCTGTGTTTGGCATCACATGCAGGCAAGGTTACAGCCCCCATGTGAACCCCTCCTTTTGTGACTTCTTTCAGTTTAATAAAGAGTTTATTGCTAGGAGAACATTTTTATTGATTGTGCTGTCCCTGGGAGGGTAATTTGAGATTTGTTGATCTTCCCTCGTTTCTGACTTTACCGTTGGGCATATGCTCTGTTGAGCTGGGGAGAGACGTCCGTGGGAGTAATTTATTTCCGTCTGCCCAAGCATGGTGCACTTGTTGTAATGGCTGTTCTCCTTCCCTCAGCCTCCAAAGGCTTCCAAGCTCATGCCCATCGGGTTAACAAACACTGTGCTTCTCTGTGCATTGTGACAATATGTTGTTTAAAAACCCTATCCCTTTTTGTGGCATTTAACCTATTGTTATTAGCATTTATATCATGTGAATTCTAGTGTAATCCTGCAAATTAACTCTAAATGAATAGTTTACCCAAAAATGTCAGTTTACTAGGAAAAACGTCAACATGGGAAATAATTTTATGGAGTATTTTAAAACAACTTTGAGTGCCTTTTCATTCTGAAGACTTCCCTGTTGTATCCGTTACAATTATTAACTTGGCATAAGTCGAGTGTGTGCTTGGAACAAGTCAACATCAGAGATCAAAGTAGACTGCTGGAAGCCCACACAGATACTGTCATTCATTGAAAATGTTTGTGTATCCAGAGCCATCTCTGTCTCCCTCTCTTTCTCTGTTTTCCTATCCTCTTCCAACACTGGATTAATCCCTTTATCACTTAAGGACTTGGCAATCATTACACTTGCAGACCCTTCATGTTTTAACAGACACATTGGAAACGTACCAAGCACGAGTAAATGCACCTTAATGCACTCGTCTATTTTTATTTATTTATGTATTTATTTATTTATTTATTATTATTATTATTATTATTATTATTATTATTTATTTAATTTTTATATGAAATCATTTTTATTTTATTTATTTATTTATTTTAAGACTTTAACAAAATTGAGGTGAGAAAGGTAGAGTGAGAGTGAAGGATAAGAGCATGCTTGTATCTGACCCTGCTGAGAGAGTCTAAATGGCTGGGTTATTATCATAGTATCCCTTGTCTGTTAGGGCCTGTGCTCTGCTAACCCTCCTCCCAGATGCAGATTGTGTCTGGAGGCCTGTAGAGAGAAGTCTGACTCAGAGTTCAGCCGCCTCTTACCAACCTTCCCATATGGGTCTTCTTGCGTGTCATTTAATCAGTATGACCTGCTCAGATAATTATTTAAACCATAGACAAGTGTATTAACAATCAACAATGTTTACTTTTCTTTATCTGTAGCCCCTTATTTTAATGTATTTACCTCTTCTCTGAACTATATTTGGCTATATGTCCTGTAGATGGCTTTGCAAGAGGCAACAGCAAACACTAATCGCTTGTCTCGCCTTGGCAAGTGACGATGGAGAAATACAACTTCAATAATGAGATTTGGCATGATGATTGTTGTGGCTGAATGATCTGCTGCTGTGTTGTAGCATTTCATTCAAAATCAATGATACATTGTTTAGGGGAGCTTTGTTCCTCAGCCGAACCGCCAAGCTAATGTTCCTCCGACTCTTTTAAATGAGAGAAAGGCCATTTTACTGTAATCTCTCCCCTTAACACAGTTGATCTTTGCTGCCCGATTGTGGGCTATTTTCTGAAACATCTCAAAGCCTCTCAACACATTTAATTTATTTAACGTCTGAGAAGATCCTTAGATTTATCGCATTGTCCAAACAATACAGGATTCTGACACATTTTTTTTATTTTCATTAGATTAGTTTTGAACCAATTTTTCTAGAGGGAAGTTGGTGTGTTAGGCATCTTAGAGAGAGAGAGAGAGAAAAAAAAAATACTTTGTTTAAACCAAATAATCCTGTTTTACTTATGCATATATTCATCTATTTGCAGAAAGAACAAAGCACATAATGTCTTGTGAAAAAATAAATAAATAAAAAAACCCTATACAGTGCTGTCTGTGTTTACTATAGAGAATACAACCAAACTCACTGGAGTTTAAAGGCCTAGTTTATAGTAATATCACATTCATTCTCACCTAATCTCTGAACATCCTCTTATATGTGAGAATCCATTATTTATTTCGGTAAGTTCATCAAGATCTCACAGCTCCAAACAATTGCTCTATTTTCTTTATATATTTCAAGATACAGGTGTCAGTGTATTGACTCCATATTGCGTCAGACTTATTGTCAGCAGGACATTAGAAATTATTGCAAAAAGTTTCCATATAAAAGCATTTAACTGGGTTTAGGATTTGCTACCAATGGGGAGAGGAAAAAATGCAGTTAATATTTCAGTTTTGCTGATATATTAAATATGTTATACCTACCAGCCCTCCCATCAGTTACATATGGTAATATGCTGGTAACCCGGGCAGGACTGGCTACTCTTAGACATGTGACTACAAGCATGCCTACTTATGCCAGCCAAATTAGAGGATGTAATGAGAGAGAAAGCCAGAAGTCTACCCATGGAAAGGGCACCTCTTCTTTGGGAAAAAAAAGGTTGCCATGCTCCTTTTCATTTACTCGGCTGACCTTTATGAGCACAATTAGCATTTAAAGAAAATGAAGGTTTTCTCATTCGCCCATGTTACCTACAGCAAGCCTTTACTCTTAGAGATAATTGCAAAGTTGGATGAGCAATACAAAACTATTTTTGGGGAAAGGGAGATGCAGTAGATTTCCCAACATCTGTAAAGTGGCACATTTTTAGTGGGAATCTTGTCTTTCACATGACACAAATAAGCCATTCATCTCAAACTATCTGAATGGAAAGGAAAGCCATAAATATCAGGGACATTTCAGTGACATAGTAAATGATGTGTGGGTATTTATTTCTCTGAATCACCTCGGAACGTCATTTTCTCAGCACCGTAAAACTTTGAATCTCAGCTGAGCTCCAAGAGCAATGCCATATTATGTTGAATTTACCTTGGAGAGCACCGACTCTATGCACCAACAAGTTAGCGAACTGAGTTGGAGTCAAGACCAACATGAATATTTCCCCTTGAATTGAGCTACCATAGATGTTTTAAAGGCCAATAAGGCCATGCTCGCTTAAAGAAAGAGAGTCTTTTTATTTCACTGTTTGCTCTTTATGCACTCTCAGATTGGCAGTATGCAGTAATGGGGAAATATGTTAGGAGTCTAAGTATTCGCAAGTGTATTTCAGCCCACCAAAAAACCAGCTGTATGCATTTCTGTCAGCTTCGTTCACTGCACAGTGAGCCAGAGCTGTTTATGGATGGAGTCCCCATTAAAGTTGTTAAAGAGAACAGGCTTCTTGGCATCACTTTTGACAACAAACTGTCTTTTATTGCTCACGTTAAATCACTGAAAAAGAAATATTTTAAAGCTATGAATATTTGAAAGGTTTTATCCAAAACCAAATGGGGAGCAGACAGCTCAACTCTCATGAACTTTGGTACTCTCAAAGCTGGACTATGGAAGTATCATTTATGGATCAGTTAGGAAGTCATATATATATGACTTTTGGACACTGTACACCACCAAGGTATACGACTAGCTTTGGGAGCCTACAGAGCCTCACCAATCCAAAATCACTATGTGGAAGCCAATGAACCTTCCTTGGAAATCAGATGCCTGAAGTTGGCCTTACAATATGTAACCAAACTTAAAACAAATAAAGAAAACCCAGCCTATTCAGCAGTTTTCCCACTTCAGTATTCAACAATATATGCAAAAAAAAAAGACAAAAAAAAAAGATTTAGATCCACTTTCAATCTGAAAGTGGATCTAAACAGTTTGGAACAGACACATTTCTGCAAAATTCCTCCATGGGATCTCAAAAAGCCTAAAATCCATCTGGATATAACAAGGAACCAAAAATCCAAAATGCATCCAAATGAATTCCATCAACAATTTCTGACATAAGAGCAGTATACCCACAACATATCCCAATATACACAGATGGATCTAAATCTGGAAATAAAGTGGCAACAGCTTTTGCAACAAACCAACTGTGTCAGGGTATCTGCATCCCTGACCAAAGTTCAGTCTTCACAGCAGAGGCAAACACTCTACTACTGGCACTGAAAACCATTTTTAATAATAACTGACTCAAAATCATGTCTTGAAGCACTGGAAGCTACTAAAACTGATCACCCAACAATCGTGAATATTTTAATCAAACTGTCATCTCTTGAAGCAAAGAGTTTTAATATTTTTTTTTCTGTTGGGTACCTGGACACTCAGGAATCTCCGGTAATGAACAAGCAGACAGAGCTGCCAGAGAAGCACTATCTACCAAACCATTAAAATGCCCTATACCTTCCACAGATCTGAAACCAACTCTGAATGTATGCATTAAAACAAATGGCAGTCGGAGTGGGATCAGTGTTTAAACAACAAATTACGTGAAATAAATCTTGTTGTTGGAACAAGATATGTGTTCCAAGTCATTTACACATGATGCCGGATAGGACATACAAGACTCACACACCAGTTTTTACTATCAGGAGAAAACTCACCAAAGTGCTCATCTTGTCAGAACCCACAACCATTAAACATTTTTTTACTGGACTGTCATACTTCTACACATCTGAGGAACCTGTATTATTCAGTTGATACTTTTGAAAAGGTTTTTAACCAAGTGAATCCAAATTTAATTTTAAGGTTTTTAGGAAAAATTTATCTTAAACACCTAAATTTAACTCTATTTTAAATAACTAAACCATGAATGTAGCCATATAAGCTGGCATGGTGTAAAAAAATGAATGAAAGAAAGAAAGAAAGAAAGAAAAGAAAGAATTTCAGCCCACCAACTTAAGGCACAATAGCATCTGAAGCCATGGCCTCATTTAAACCCTGCTCTACTGTCTGCCGTCACTCATATCCCTGTGATATTTCATCAAATGAGAGGCAGCAGCATTGTGTTTATTTGTATTGATTGCTTATCGGATGAAAGCAGAGCCCTTGCATGCACTAAACCGATGTGTGTTGCTTGGTGAGCGATTAAGACAGATCACGATCTCCAGTTGGAACTGTGAAGCTGGCTCTGGCCCTTGTGGACTCCATCTGTCTTTCAGAGGGACATGTGTTTTCTCCTGTGACTCTGATTGGGTGTTTATGTGTGTTTTCTTTGCAGAACCTGATCAAGAACCTCCCTGAGCAGAAGGAGCTGAGCAATCTGGCTGAGCTGAAGAATGAATACGAGGAGCTTTGTGAGTCAGAGCAATTTGGCATTGTGGTGAGTACCAAGGTCTTAGTACCCCTATCCACTGGCACAACCCAATAAGACTTGTACCCCATTTTTATTTATTTTTTTCAACCTGGTCCCGTTGCTTGTGCCAGAGCCCAATCTGGAATGTAATGCCATTCTGCGCGTTTCCACTGAAGAAAAATTTATTTTTTTATTGCTCTGCACGGCAACTCCAGCCACGGTATTTTCCCATCCGTCTTACAGTTGTGCTCAAAAGTTTGCATACCCTTGGAGAATTGGTAATATATGTACCATTTTTAAAGAAAACATGAGCAGGCAAAACACTTTTTTTTTTTTTTTCTTATGGGATTCATATTCAACTGTAGGTTATAACAGAATGGCACAATCATAAATCAAAACATGGCAACAAAGAAAAAATGAAATTACCCCTGTTCAAAAGTCTGCATACCCTTAGTTTTTAATACTGTGTATTGCCCCCTTTAGCATCAATGACAGTGTGCAGTCTTTTGTAATAGTTGTCTATGAGGCCCCAAATTCTTGCAGGTGGTATAGCTGCCCATTCGTCTTGGAAAAATGCCTCCAGGTCATGCAAAGTCTTTGGTCGTCTTGCATGAACGGCACATTTAAGATCTCCCCAGAGTGGCTCGATGATATTAAGGTCAGGCGACTGTGATGGCCACTCCAGAACCTTCACCTTTTTCTGCTCTAACCACTGGAGGGTCAACTTGGCCTTGTGCTTAGGGTCAGTGTCGTGCTGGAAAGTCCAAAAGTGTCTCATGCGCAGCTTTCATGCAGAAGAATGCAAATTGTCTGCCAGTATTTTCTGATAACATGCTGCATTCATCTTGCTATCAATTTTCAAAATATTTCCCGTGCCTTTAGAGCTCACACACCCCCAAAACATCTGTGAGCCACCACCATGCTTCACAGTGGGGATGGTATTCTTTTCACTATAGGACTTGTTGACCCCTCTCCAAACATAGTGCTTATGGTTGTGACGATAAAGCTCTATTTTGGTCTCGTCACTCCAAATTACAGTGTGCCAGAAGCTGTGAGGCATGTCAAGGTGTTGTCGGGCATATTGTAACCGGGCTTTCTTGTGGCATTGGCACAGTAAAAGCTTATTTCTGGCAACTCGACCATGCAGCTAATTTTTATTCAAGTATCGTTGTATTGTGCTCCTTGAAACAACCACATCGTCTTTTTCCAGAGCAGCCTGTATTTCTCCTGAGGTTACCTGTGGGTTTTTCTTTGTATCCCGAACAATTCTTCTGGCAGTTGTGGCTGAAATCTTTCTTGGTCTACCTGACCTTGACTTGGTATCAAGAGATCCCCGAATTTTCCACTTCTTAATATGTGATTGAACAGTACTGACTGGCATTTTCAAGGCTTTATATCCTTTTCCATCTTTATAAAGTTCCATTACCTTGTTACACAGGTCTTTTGACAGTTCTTTTCTGCTCCCCATTGCTCAGTATCTAGCCTGCTCAGTGCATCCATGTAAGAGCTAACAAATTCATTGACTATTTATACACAGACACTAATTGCAATTTAAAAAGCCACAGGTGTGGGAAATTAACCTTTAATTGCCATTTAAACCTGTGTGTGTCACCTTGTGTGCCTGTAACAAGGCCAAACATTCAAGGGTATGTAAACTTTTGATCAGGGCCATTTGGGTGATTTCTGTTATCATTATGATTTAAAAAGGAGCCAAACAACTATGTGATAATAAATGGCTTCATATGATCACTATCCTTAAATAAAAGACAGTTTTTTTTTTTTTTTTTTTTTTGCATGATCAGTCATATTTTCAAAATCAATGTCAAAATGTCACAATTTCTGCCAGGGTATGCAAACTTTTGAGCACAACTTCAAATAAAAATAATTGTGTATATATATATATATATATATATATATATATATATATATATATATATATATATATATATATATATATATATATATATACCAAAATCACTATTCGGTTATTTTACATGTGTAATAAAGGTCTTCAACCCAACTCTGACCCACGATGGGACCTGACAAACCGCTAAGTTTGGGCTGGATTCGGGTCAGTTTTTCAAGTATAGGGCAAGTTAGGGGCTGTTCACATGTGTTTTTGAGTCTGTCTGCACTGTTTTTTAAAATAATTTTTCTATCTAAACGCACTGGATGGATGACTGATTGAATTTCATATTTATTTATTTTTTTTTATTTTTTTATTTTTTTTATTTATTTTTTCATCAAGTTAAAAAGAACTTACATTTTTATAAACACATCTCAGGACACCTCTGTTTTTGTTTTTTGTTTTTTTTTTTGCTCTTTTGTGCAGACAATACTTCCACAAGTGAAATGCTAAACCATTTAAAAATCAAAGCATCCCAAAGAGGCTAATATACTGCATCAGTATAACTCCACGCAAATGCCAATACTAGCATTTGGTGCCTCACTGAATTGTGAACGTGCCTGGGCAGAGTGCATAATCAGGTTTTGCACTTAAATTATGTATTTTCTATTGGTTAAGAAGACTATGTAACAGGCACTGACATTTTGATTGTTTTTGCTAGACTTAAATGCAATTTTATCATTAAAGACCTATGTATTGTGCTATTTAGGCTCATAGCTCACTGTGGACTTTTTCTCCTGCTATTTTGAGTAGTGTTTGGTGCATAGCCATTGCAATAAATGTTCTTCTTGCCCAACTCCCAACAAATAATCAAATAACCGTTCGTGAACCCTCACAGTTATCCGAATACTTGGTTACCGTGCACATCCCAATTAAGGGTATAAAGATGATCATTAAAATTACTTAGGATGTTAAAAATATGTTTTTAAAACAAGGGGTAAGTGTTGTAAACAAAGGCTCTGAGGCATTGTGTTTATTTGTTGGCAGACTATGTAGTAACATAGTCAGTTACTTTAACATATGTCATTCATGTCAGTGGAATCACAGGACGGTTCTGAGATAGATTTGCAGATTATCTAAACTCCAGCACTATTTGGATGGAAAAGGGATATTTGACACTAAAACGGCATTACAATTGCCTATCGATTTGATCTTACTCATTTTCTTGGTCTTTTCTTCCCCTCTTCCTCTTTCTTTCTCTCTCCTTTGGCTCTAGCTTTGTATTTCTCCTCTACTTTAGTCACACTCCAGTACACAACCCTTCACACATCTCTGTTCCACTTCCTCCTCTTTCTCTCCTTCACTTCCTCTCTCTCTCTGATACCAAAATCACCCTATTTTCCATTTCTGTTGTTGTTCACACCAATAGCTCTCTACTTCCGTGTGAAGGATTTTGAGCTGAAAAGCAGACTGTGAGGGGGCACCGGGAAATTAAGCACAGAGCGAGACAGAGAGAGAGACTGAGCAAGCAGGAGAAAGAAGACTGCCTTCAGGCTCCATGCAGTATCAGTGCTATTCAATATATAAAGAGACTCAGTAATGTATAATTAATAAGCCAGGAATATAAAGGGCATTTTTTATGACTAGTCAAATCTGGTAGCCTGGTTGTGACTGACAGAAGCTACGATTTTGATGAATAATAAAGAATGAGGCTTTATTTTACTACAAAGCATGATTAGATCCCAGAGTTCTTATAGTGGTAGGGCTTTTAGACTTTCTTCCTATATTGACCAAATCCCATTAACGTTGGCCTTTGTCTTGACTTTGTCTCAAATATTTAAGCTTCTTTATAGATCCAAAGTTCTGCACAGTGCGCAAGTCTACACCTGATCTGACTTGCACCTGGATTAAAGGAAAAATTCACAGTTCAATGAAAAATTCATCATTTACTCACCCTCATGTTGTAACAAGCTTGTGACTTTCTTCTGTGGAACACAGAAGGAGAAGTTTAGCAGAATGTTTGTGCTGATCTTTTACATACAATAAAAGTAAATGGGGATATGTACGGTCACGCTCAAAACATTTTTGGGTGCATTCACAGTCTGCATGCTCTTTCATTGAATGGAAAAGCGCATTCTAAACACTATATCTTCACCTTTTGTGTTCTAGGGATGAAAGAAAGTCATGAGAGTTTAGAATGACGTAAGGGTGAATAAATTAAGACACAATTTTCCATTTTGGATGAACTGTTCCTTTAAGCACTCGAATAATTCCTGTTATACATAGGAACTCTGTAATGCACGGTTCTTTCTTGCTTGATGCATATGCATTCTTTCACTGATTTTATGGCGCCTCTGACATACGTGTCTTTGACAGCAGATTCTCACAGATATCAATGCTGAGCAGGGTAACAGAATGTCTCCCTCATGCTCAGTGTTGTGTCTTTCACTACCTATGTCTTTGGAGGGTGTAATGAAGTGCACTGTGACAGTCTCCTCCTGTGACTGAGCTCAAAGCAGGTAATATACAGGCAGCACCTCATCAACAGTACCTCACACGGCTCCTCTGGGAAATAAGTCTCTCTCAGCTCCTTTCCCTCCAGAGCCGTCACCAACTCACCCTCTTTTACTGTTATTTCCTCTTATACAGAGAAATCAAATCTGGGGGTGCAGGGAGGAGGTGGGGTGGTGTGGCACACGGGGGCGTGGAGCCGACTCGATTTTTATTGTATTTCTTTATCGCAACTTGCTCATACAGATGAATAAATGTGAGCGGTAATAGAACATCCTGCATGCGTCTCTGTGCTGCCTGCAAGCGCCGGATTATGCAGAAATCTGAAGCGAGAGTGTCTGAGGTCACCCTTCTTTACATGCAGCCCATGTAGGATCCTTGTTGTTGTTGTTTTTTGTCTGCGCTCTCCTTCCTCTCCTCCTCGCTGACTTTTTACTGAAATGTCATCTGACTCCAGCCCCAGATCCTCTAATATTGTTACTAATATTGTATACTATATATGTACTATATATACAGTACATACGTGTATTTATACATCAATCAGCCACAACATTAAAACCACCTGCCTAATATAGTGTAGGTCCCCCTTGTGCCGCCAAAACAGCACCAACCCGCATCTGAGTGGTATATATGCACTAGCCACCACTTTATTAGGTACATATGTACACCTACTTATTTTTGCGATTATCTAATCAGCCAATCCTGTGGCAGCAGTGTATTGCATAAAATCACTGTAAGAACATAAAGCTGAGGCTGCAGTGGGCACAGGCTGACCAAAATTGGACAGTTAAAGACTGGAAAAACATAGCCTGGTCTGATGAATCTCGATTACTGCTGAGGTTCACAGATGTTAGGCCCACTGCAGCCTCAGCTTTCTGTTCTTGGCTGACAGAATTGGAACCCGACGTGGTCTTCTGCTGTTGTAGCCAGCAGCCTCAAGTTTCAACGAGTTGTGCATTCTGAGATGCTAGTCTGCTCACTATAATTGTACAGAGTGGTTATCTGAGTTGCCGTAGCATTTCTGTCTGTTCAAACAAGTCTGGTCATTCTCCATTGACCTCTCTCATCAACAAGGCCTTTCCGTCTGTAGAACTGCCGCTCACTGGATGTTTTTTTGTTGTTGTTTTTTTTGTCACCCTTCTGAGTAAACTCTAGAGACTGTTGTATTCTGACAAACAGTATAGCAGCATTTCCAGTACATTGTCATGTGTATTTTGTTGATTCATGTCTTTTATTTTGAAATGTTTAGTTCCTGATTCCCTTGTCATGTGATTTCTGTTTTCCCTCCATGTTCATGTGTCATGTTTTCATTGGTTTATTGTTTAATTAGCTTGTTATGAGTTCTGTTTGTTCATTGGTTTATGTTCTCCCATGTCTTGTATTTAAGCCCTCATGTTTTCATTGTCTGGTTGTCAAGTATTGAATGTGAGTGTAGAAGTTTATGTCAGGCCACGTTTATTGTCAAGTCAAGTTTTTGTCAAGTCAAGTTTTTAGTCAAGCCATGTTCATGTTTATATTTAGTTAGGGTTTTTGGATTTCACGTTCTGTAATTAAAACTGCACTTGGGTTCTCATCATCTTCATCTTCATCTTCATTGCCAGCAGCCAGCACACATTACATACATTATATTACATTAGTCTGTGATATGATATTGGAAGATATGTGTTATGATAACTAAGGATGTGTTTAATTTAAGTCGTTCTCTTCCCATTTCAGATGAGCTCAGTGAAGATGCTGCGTCCTCGGCTGAATGGGATCCTGTTCAAGCTGACGTTTGAGGAGCAGGTGAACAATATCCGGCCAGATATCATGAACGTGGCAATCGCCTGCGAGGAGGTGAAGAAAAGTGAGGGTTTCAGCATGTTGCTGGAGATGGTGCTGCTGATCGGGAATTACATGAACGCCGGCTCCCGAAACGCTCAGACGTTTGGCTTCAACATCAGCTTCCTCTGCAAGGTACTACTTTAATATATATATATATATATATATATATAGACACACACACACACACACACACACACACACACACACACACACTGTTGAGCCAAAACATTATGACCACTCACAGGTGAAGCGAATAACATTGATGATCTACTAACAAGGCCACATGTCATGGTCTGGGTAGATTAGATGGTAAGCAAACAATCAGTTCTCGTAGTCAACATGTTGAATGCAGGAGAAATGGGCAGGAGTGAAGACCTGAGCGACTTTGATAAGGGCCAAATTGTTATGGCCGGATGACTGGGTTAGAGCTGAAACTGCAAGACTTGTGGTGTGCTCACGGTCAACAGTGGTGAGTACCTACCGACATTGGTCCGAGGAGGGACAAACCACAAACCGGTGACAGTGTGTTGGGCACCCAAGGCTAATCGATGCACTAGGTCAACAAAGCTATCCCATCTGGTCCAAACTGACAGAAGGTCTACTGTGGCATAAGTCACAGAAAATTTCAGTAATGGTTACGGGAGGAATGTGTCACAATATACAGTGCATTGCACCCTGCTGCGTATGGAGCTGCGTGGCCCCAGACCGCTCGGAGTGCCCATGAAGACCCCTGTCCACCATCGAAAGTGCCTACAATGGGCACACAAGCACCGGAACTAGACCTAGGAGCAGTGGAAGAAGGTTAACTGGACCTAGGAGTATTGGAAGAAGGTTGCCTGGTCTGATCAATCCCGTTTTATTTTACATCACTTGGATGGCTGTGTACCTGTGTATGTTTACATGGGGAAGTGATGGCACCAGGATGCACTGTGGGAAGACAACAAGCCGGTGGAGGGAGTGTGATGCTCTGGGCAATGTTCTGCTGGGAAACCCTGGGTACGGCCATTCATGTGGACGTCAATTTGACTTGTGCTACCTAACTAAACATAGTTAAAGACCAGGTACACTCCTCAATGGCAGTGGTATTTCCTGATGGTAATGGCCTCTTTCAGCATGATAATGTGCCCTGCCACATTGTTTGGGAATAGTTTGAGGAGCATGATGAAGAACTCAAGGTGTTGCCCTGTCTTCCAAATTCCTCCGATCTCAATACGATTGGACCAACATGTCAGATCTACGGCAGACTTGAAGGATCTGCTGCTAATGTCTTGGTGCCAGATACCACAGGACACCTTAAGGGGTCTTGTAGAGTCCACGCCTCGGCGGGTCAATCACGATTGATCACAATTAATTAATGGTACATAATACATTACAACAAACATTAAAAAAAAATCATCATACATATTTAATTTATGTGTTGTCTTAAAGAACTTGCAATAAATTGGTTAGTCATCATTTGTTTTAAATAAAATAAATGAACATATACGTTCAAATGTTTTTTTTTTTTTTTTTTTTTTTTTTTCTCGGATAAAGTTAATTAGACAATTTTACAGGTATAAATCTTTGATACAAGTGTTTGTTTGCATGCCATAAAATCATTGGACATGCTGACAACTTAGGGTTATTGTTACAGAGAGATTGTCGTTTTGAATAAAAGTTAGCTAAATGACAAAGTAAAGTACAAACGTATGTGTTTAGAGCCATTTTCTAAGTTGAAATAGTCATGGAATTGATATGGGTCTCAGGTGCCATAGCTGTCTTGGATATAGTGAGAGGTGACAGTTATGGGAACAAGCAATTCTACACTTCCAACTCTGCTAGAATAGCAGTATACTGTAGAATATCATATCTAAATTTATGAGTTTCTTCACTGGTTATTTATAAAGCCTGCAGGTAAGCCTCCCTCCATGAAGCATTAAAACTGTTACCAGAATGTGTATGAAAACTGCAACTGCTGTTGTTATGTGTATGTAAGATGGACATCTGGCTGTGTGTTTTACAAGCTGATTTGGATGGTGAAGCCATTCGGTCCCCCCCCCCCCCCGTTCCCAGGCAGACAGAACTACCCCGTCACTCTCAGTTGCATCTCTTTGATGGTCTTGTCATATACTCAGAGGCATCCCAGATGCTGCTGGGACACAAGTGTCCCAACCACAGGGGTTTAAGTTGGAGTCAGTTGTGGGACAGCTGAATGGTTGTTTTAACCTCTTGTTTTTCTCTTTCTTTTTTTTTTTTTTCAGTTATTTACTGTTGAGCACTGATGGACCTGTTTCTGAATGCTATTGAGTCACTGAATTACAGATTGATCTGGAAAGTAATTTAAAAAGCTGAGGCAATTTCATTTAACAGTTGTATAGTGAGATTTTTAATCAATGTTCTTTTTTACGCCACTCTCTGAAACACCTCATTACCACCTCGCATTTGTGCTTGTAAACATTCGAGCCCCTGATGAACATTTCACATTCTGTTAAAGTGTGCTTGCATGCAAATTGGAACTTGATTAAAAATGAAGATGGAGTTTGTGTTGTCAAAAACTGCATGCACATCCACATTTAATGTAAGATTGTCATTCAGCTCCTAAGTTTTACATATTTATGTTCTTTGCCACATTTGGTCTCATGGATACACACAAGGCCACAATACGAATTTGGACACTCAATTCACACTTAAAAATGTATGATTGTCTTGCACGAATATCAAACAAAGTGTTTTTTTTTTATTTATTTATTTATTTTTTATATAGCACAGAACATTTTGAAAAGTTTGTTTGGTTTCAAATGATAAAATAATGGATATATTGTTTAAAATAAAGATAGTATTTGGACACTTTCAGATTTTGTGGAACATGTATATAGTTAATGTGACTACATCTGTGGTTGCTCTGCTACCTGTGTGAACTTGATGGGAACTGACTACATACATCCAATAAATATCAACTTGAGACCAGTTGTTTAAAAGTAATTGACAAAATGGGTAAGGAAAGTTAGTTCTGGGAAAAGGTTTAGCACAATTTTGTTTGCAGCAGCAATTTTATTTTTATTTATTTTATTTATTGTTAGTGTCCACTGTAGCTCAGGCTTTTTTGATTACATTTGTACCTTATGACATTTTCCATTGTTTAAGTGTCGGGGGTTTGGAGGTGACATGGACATTAGGTGGCTGGTTTTCTCTTTTTTTTATGATTTGTGCTGGATGGTGTTATGGCCCAAAGGGAGGACACCCCTAACGTATGACCCTGCCCTGAGCATGGGCAGCTGAGTGGGAGAGGATCCAGTGGCCATCAGAGCTCTTTGTTTGGCAGTATTTCCCACACTAGGCTTTGTTCTCAAGTGCCAACAGGGTAGACATCTCTTTTGCTCTTATCAGTTGTGCTCTGCCTGTGTGTGGTGTGCCCTTAAAGGGATAGTTCACCCCAAAATGAAAATTATCATAATTGAATCACCCTCATGCCAACCCAGATGTGTATGACTTTTTTCTTCTTTCTTTTTTACATAGGACTACAGTGGTTAAAACTATATCTTCTGTAGCGATATGTTGGTGAGAAACAGATCAATTTTGAAGTTGTTTTATACTATCAATTCTCCCTGCCGCGGTGATATGTACGAAGAATTTGAATCGGCAAAATCAAAAGTAGAAGAATGTCAAAGTGAAAGTGAAACTGCAGCTTGATAGTAAAAAATGACTTAAATATTAATATGTTTCTCACCCACACTTTACAATATTGCTTCTGAAGATATAGATTCAAATACTGATGTCGTATGGATGACTTTTATGCTGCCTTTATGTGCTTTTTGGACCTTCAAAATTACCCTTTCACTTGCATTTTGAGGACCTACAGAGCTGAGATATTCTTTGAAAAATTATTGTTTGTGTTCAGCAGAAGGAAGAAAGTCATAAACATCTGGGATGGCATGAGGGTGAATAAATGATGAATTTAAATTTTTAAGCAGCTCTTTCATAAATTCAAGGTTTATGTCAGACATTATGTTGACATTGTTGACGTAGTGCGTGTAATTTCTGCGACACTAGTGCCACCAAACGGAACTGCAAAAATAGCACCACAGAGATGCACTGTTTGGCTTACTTATAGTTGCCTCTGCATATTAAGTTGGGATTGGAGAAAGTTTTTAAACTCCAAAAAAGTTATATGTACTTCAGCTTTAAGATTCTTGGTGGGACACTAGCATACCGAACATCCATCCATCCTTCCTTCCTTCCTTTTCTTTCTTTCTTTCAAACTTTCTTTCAAGCTTTCTTGTTGCTTCAGTAGAGCATTTACATTTGTCAGGCACATATTTATGGAATATTAGTGAAGTGCCTGCAGTGCAGACAGCTTTTTGCTCGAGCACTGATTAGGCTGTTATTGATGGACAAATGGAAATGCCCACAGTCTCAATCAGTTCAGTCAAGTAAATGTTCCCCTACATGGCAGACCTCAGCTCACCAACAAGCTCATCAGTGAGGGCCGGTCATGGGCTGACCTGTTATCCACAGCTCTCTTTGTCACACTCACTGTGGATCTCATTTGCATATTTCAGAAGTTTTTTTGAGGTTAACATGGTTGTTATCTCTGGCTGTAGTCAATTTGAAAAATCATAGCTGTGTTTAAGCCCCTCTGCTTATCTACATCTGGTATTATCAAATAAACATCTCACCACTTCCACCACTGCCAGTGAGCTTTGTAGTTTTTTTTAATTTGTTTTTCTAGACTGCAATGTTGCCGTTTCTCACTCCTCATCAGAGAAGCGCAGCTTTGTCAATTTTCAGGCAGTGGTATACAGAATAAGTCAACTGATTCCAGCGGTTCTATGCACAGAAGTCACTCCACTCAGACAGAACTTACAAGATATATTTGTGGCGAGCAGGGGGCCGTGGCCGAGCGATGAGGAGGGACAGCTGGGGAAGAATGATCGTAATCAGCCGGAAGAGGGATAAAGAGGTGCCGCAGTCAGAGAGAGAGAGAGAGATGCACAAAGCCTGTCTGTGTGTGTCTTTATGTTTATACTTTGCTGGCTGAAAAGTAGTGTGTGTTTTAATGTGTTGCTGAAAAGCAAATTTTTTTGTTATACACTGTAAAGTGTCCATTAAATGTCTTATGTGGATTGTTCAACCGGCTCCTACTTCCACCTCCTTAAAGGCAGAGGTCTGCCATATTGGTGCCTAAACCCAGGATTGGAGGAGGAAGACGCTGTCCTGGAGCCCTCACCGTTGGCTGAGAATCGCGACGCCATGGAGACAATCGATCCGGTGGTGATGGAGCGGATCGTCAGCTGGCGATCGAAAGGGCCTACTGAGTGGATCCAGTGCCATCGCCTGGCGTCGCAGCATGTTCGGGAGCCGGAGAGTTTTTTTTTTTTTTTTTCTCTCTCTCCCTCCTCTCTCTCTCTCTCTGCTCTCGCTCCTTTCTCTTTCTCCCTTCTTGCCCTTCTTAAGAAAGGCAGATGTCTGCCACAATATTTAGTGCCCTACTCTTTTTGTGATGCTATAGTTTATTTTTTTTAAGCTTTACAGACTGTTTACAGACACCTAAAGTAGAGTTTGCTTTCATAGACATTATATACAGTAAATTATATATATATATATATAGCCATTGCCTTTCTTTTTGTAGGTCACTTGATTAGAATGAGTTGGCAGTCATCCCGGTCAGTGGAGAGTCATTTTCGCCCTCTGTCGGTCTGTAGCTTTGTTGTCCCCAATGTCTGCTGCTTGACCTTGTTCTTATGAACTGCTGTCTTTAAAATTTTAAAGATGGAAGCAACCTGACACTCACTGTATCCCTCTGTCAGCAAAGCCAAAATTGAGCCCTTCTTTTCCTCAGAAAATAAATATCCTTTCTGTCCTGTAAGGGCTCTGTAATACTCCAGTCTTGGGTTATGTACAGTATACATAACTCTTTTGGCATGGTCAATTTTTGTTATTTTTTTATTTATTTATTTTTTTTTAAATTATTATTATTTCAATTACTTTTGAGGTACTACTAGCACTGTTTTTGCCATCCAGCTGGTCCTATTGCAAGATGTTAGTGAAAGCAGTGGTTGTTATACTTTTCCTGGTAAAATAAGATTTGGTTCAGGTGATCACCCTAATCAGTACCTCATTAAGTAGAATGAGGTGTGCTTGTGTTGGAATTCAACAGACACTGGAATGGAATGGTCGCCATACATGTATAGATGTTGATTTAAGAAAAATTTGGAGCGGCCTCTTAATTTTTTCTAAAGCAATATATATATTATATCAGCAATGTCACACAATTAAGAATGCAATATGACACTACATCAACACTGCTGATTTAGGGCCATACAGCACAATTACAAGTGTGATATTATGTTATATACAACAGTTCAATGAACAAATTAGGAAAAACTAAGTACGGTCACAAAAAACACATTTGTGCATGGAACTACTTTCTTACGCAACGGATCAGAATCTGCAGTTGCTAGTTCAAACCAAATTATGCATCCAAGCCTTTGTTAGTAATTCAAAAATTTAACTTTAGAATTAAATCACAGCTTGGCCTGTTTCTAACAAGTTATTGGAGAAGTGTGTGAGTGTGTGTGTATGAAAGAGAGAGAGAGAGAGAGAGAGAGATGGAGCGTGTGCTTGTTGATGATGCTGTAGTCTGTTAGTCTGGCGGCCAAAAGTTTGGAATAATGTACAGATTGTGCTGTTTCAGAAGGAAATTGGTACTTTATTTCACCAAAATGGCATTCAACTCTTCACCAAGTATAGTCAGGACATTACTGATGTAAAAAAACAACACCATCACTATTTGAAAAAAAGTAATTTTTGATCAAATCTAGACAGGCCCCATCACCTTATCCTTGAGTAATCATGCTAAATTGTTAATTTGGTACTAGGAAATCACTTTCCACTATATCAAACACAGCTGAAAGCTATTTGGTTTGTTAAATGAAGCTTAACATTGTCTTTGTGTTTGTTTTTGAGTTGCCACAGTCTGCAATAGACTGGCATGTCTTAAGGTCAAAATTAGGTCAAAAATGGCAAAAAAGAAACAGCTTTCTCTAGAAACTCGTCAGTCAATCATTGTTTTGAGGAATGAAGGCTATATAATGCTTGAAATTGCCAAAAAAAAAAAAAAAAAAAACCTGAAGAACCACAAAGGTGTACACTACAGTCTTCAAAAACAAAGGACAACTGTCTCTAACAAGGACAGAAAGAGATGTGGAAGGCCAGATGTACAACTAAACAAGAGTATAAGTACATCAGAGTCTCTAGTTTGAGAAATAGATGCCTCATGTGTCCTCAGCTGACAGCTTCATTGAATTCTACCCGCTCAACACCAGTTTCATGTACAACAGTAAAGAGAAGACTCAGGGGTGCAGGCCTTATGGGAAGAATTGCAAAGAAAAAGCCACTTTTGAAACAGAAAAACAAAAAGAAAAGAAAACAAGTGGGCAAAGAAACACAGACATTGGACAACAGATAATTGGAAAAGAGTGTTATGGATCTTAACCCCATTGAGCTTTTGTGGGATCAGCTAGACTGTAATGTGAGTGAGAAGTGCCCGACAAGACAGCCACATCTATGGCAAGTGTTAAAGGAAGTGTAGGGTGAAATGTCACCTGAGTATCTGGACAAACTGACAGCTAGAATGCCAAGGATCTGCAAAGCTGTCATTGCTGCACATGGAGGATTTTTTGATGAGAATTCTTTGAAGTAGTTTAAGAAGTTCTGAATTATTTTTCATTTATTTATTTTTTTTTTATTTTTTATTTTGATTTATTTTTTTCAAATTGTAATAGTAATTTTTCATGTTATTAATGTCCTGACTATACATTGTGATCAGTTGAATGTCACTTTCTTTCCATAAGAGCAAAATCTGTACATTATTCCAAACTTTTGGCCGCCTGTGTGTGTGTGTGTGTGTGTGTGTGTATGTATGTGTGTATATATATTGTAACCACTACACACCAGAAGACATGTTAAAAAAAAAAAAACCTATAAGGGTAATAGTTGTTATTGTTTCATTTTGAAATTGGGCTGTCACCACTGTAGACTTTGAGGGGGAGACACTGCCATATTTAGATCAGTGGTCGACTAATATTGTTTTCTAATAGTTTGACTACCCCCAAATCCTAAATATATGTTTACAGTCTTGATTAAATACACATTTTTTAGATAGAATATCAAGTGAATATTTGAAAAGAGACTCAACTTTTTCTTTTCTTTTTTTTTCATGGGAGAAATCTAGTAGTCTTGGCCTTCATCTCTAAGAGACACACAAGGTATCTCACCTCTTTTAAGCTTCAGTTAATCTTACAGAAGTATATGTGAGTGCAGCGAGTAACCTTCTGTTATGGATTCTTGACTCCCTGTCATATACTTTTCAAAAAAGTAACTTCTGTAGAGAAGATTTGACATATTTCAGGAAAGGTAGACTCTGAGGAATGCACACAAAGATTATGGCAACTTCAAATGAAATCAACCATGTGTAAAGGCTTACAGCACAGCAAAGCCCCTTTCAAAGCTACAAGCATGAAAATGTGTTAAATTACAGATAATGTTCATTAAATCTGGATTTTCTCTCTACTTTTAGGGTTGTTTGAGCATGATTCTTCCTAGTAGAGATGTCCTTAAAGTTGTAAAGAACAAACATCATTTATTTATTTATTTATTTATTTATTTATTTATTTTACTTTGTTAGACAGATTGGATGTTTTTAGTTGGAATTTCAAAGTGAAAGTGCATTCTTACCTCAATCTGTAGGTTACCAACATGTAGATTTTCATAAACAGAAGAAAGTGAAATATACTAAGTTGATGAATACACTATACTCACTTAAACTTATATTCACTGTCTCTTCACTGTTTCACATCTTGTTAGAGATTCTCCCTGCACTGTTTGTCTTGCTTACAGATCTGGAGTGGAGGGTGTGCTCATGAACAAATTAACTCCCTGAGCTACCTCACTCCCCACCCCAAAAGTGCCAGAGGTGTAGCCTGGGGCTCTCTGATTTTCACTTGTCATTCTTACTAAGCAAACTTGCCTCATGGCCGGCTATGAGCTTTTAGATTAGTCTATTGGCCACAGTTCCAGTCTAGGCTCTCTGCCATTGGTAGACAAAATATGCCAGTCGCCAGCAGCGTCTCAGTATCTTTCTTCCGCCATGCCCCTCAGCTGTTGTATACTGGAGTGTTACTTCCCCATAGTTTTCTCTACTAAAAAAAAACAAAACAAAACAAATGACTTCTGTGAAGATATATGCACAATCAGTGCCTGTAAACTGAAGGTCCTTTGGCAAAATGTGTAATTGAGCAATCAGAGATGACAGTCCTTTAGGTGGTCTGAGATTTCTTAGTCCCTATTGCCTCTCATGTCTGTTATTAGCTAATTGTTCTTGAAGATTTATATCTTTCGGATGTCTCAATGGATGCTCATTGTTATTCCGTTGAAGTCCTCAACATACTTCTACGAATATTGAAATGGGTGGTTTGGGTATATTCAAGTATTCTTACTAGACAGAACATCTTTCTCTATTTCACATCACTCTCCTTTTTATCTCTTCTTTTATAGTATTGTTTTAAGTGACTAAGCAATTTCAGATGCACTGACATTGTACCTCTATGTTTAAAAAGGCAATTTTGCACATTAGCTTAGACAAAATCCTCATAAAGAGATTCTTCTGAAATGTTGGCTGAATATAAATTATAGTATCGGCACAGAAAAGCCTGCTTTGCATTATTACAGTGAGGCGACAATTCAATTAGGAATGTAATAGCTTTAGCACGATGAATACTTCGAAGCCTATGACTCACCATGCTTATCCAGTCAACAGTGTGGGCAGTGGTTGTGTATGACATTTTCAAATCATCGTCGCCTTGGCTTTTTTACTGCCTACCCGAGTCCAGGCTTATGACAGGAATAGGTGGCCAATAAGAGGAGGGACACAACAAACCCTGCTGGCACTGTGAGAAGAGGGGTATCTGATGCTTGTTGTGCCACATCTATGCTGCCATAAATCCTGTATCACGTTTTGTTGAGCAGAGCAAGGCTGCCACTAAGACGATGACCGCATGGATCTACCATCCCTTCTGTACAAACTGATAGTGATAGGCTGATCAGCCGATATAAACTCATCATTTGGCCACTAAACGATAACTGTGTCAGCTTGACTGATTAGCAGAAGTGTTAGTTTCCCCTTGTGACAGTTCCAAAATAAACAGACATATGAATCAATATTTTATCAAAATTATCAATATAAATATAAATATTTGATTCAATATTGTGTACAATAGTGTTCATTTAATTTCTGTTATTTTTGCTATCATTTAATTACACTATATAATAACAATGTGTATATCAGCATTAGATAGGCTATCAGCCACATTGGTATTTAAAACTCATTTCGGTCGACCACCTTGAATTCCTCAAGCACATGACTGGCTTTTTGACCCCATTTACACCTGGTATTAAGATGCGTCTCAGGTGAGACAGTCACATGTGGTCAGGTGAGACACATCGCTGTTTACACCTGGTCACTTAAATGCATCTCCTGTGACCACTTGTGTTTGGATTTGGAGGGTCTCTGTTTCATGATGACATACATCAATCTCTATGTCAGCATCTTACTGCATTAAATTGAAGTGAAACATAGTCAGAAAAGACAAAGAAAGCGAGAAAAAATAAAAATAAATGGTGCGCTATTTCTTCCAGATATGGTTGCAATTTAATCTAAGCAAAAGCATAAAATGTCAAGCAGAATGATCTGTTATTTTAGTGTATTACCTGTATTAAAGGAGCTTCAGGTGTTCATACTTCTCATCTGTGTTGATATAAGACACACTGAAGAAGATTAGTAAATCTCTCGTGATTATTCATGTATCCGTTTTCTTTTTCTTTTTTTTTTTATTATTATTATTTTTCAATCAGGTGGTTATTTCCTTTTAAAGCTGCTCATAACCAGCAAATTTTAAAATCTTATTTTAGCACAGCAGTTGATTGGCAGGTGAAGGGTGGTGGTTTGCTGCTGTCCAGGCCACATACAGGACAGATTAGCTTTTACACCTCAAATGTGATGTGGTCGCGTGCCTTTTTTGACCACATTCATATGTGTTTTTTATAATCCTATCACAAAATGTTTTAGACCCCTTTTAGACCTGTATTTAGGGCTGACCACATGTGATCGGATCTGAAACTTAATACCAATTGTAAAGGGGGTCTTTGTGTTCCACAACCCTTTTTACTTTGATCTGGCCTCTCCAAGGTGTCTCACTGTGAATTAATATCTCTGGAATCCAGTATTGCCGAGTCAGTTACCTGATTCACCAGTGTCATTGCTCTGTGGGAAAGTGACAAGACGATCAGCATAATCACAGGGGCTTAAAAGAACAAGAGGGAAGAGGCATGGGAGTAAGAAAATGGGAGTGCCTTGACTGGAAAATTAGTGGAACATCATAACTTAAAGTAAATTAGATTATTCAATTTCAAATAAGATTACCAGAGAAGCTGACATAAATGATGTGGTATGTGCCAAAGAATATCTGCTTCACTAATTTGATAGAAATATTTTCCTCCCTCTTTCGCTCTTTCTTTTCATAGGGCTCCTACAGTAGTTTTGTATAGCCAGATTTTTTTTTTTTTTTTTTTTTTTTTTTTAAATGACATAAGGTCTGATCGAAATGTAAAACTTTTTGTACTATTTTGTTTTTACTTGCCATTTAGGGATGCAATCTAAAATAGATTAAAACACAATAATAGCTGCAGTGGAAACAAAAAAAAAAAAAAAAATAAAATAATGTTGTGACAGTCTCTGCTAGCGATTGTAGAGAAAGCACCAGAAAATAATGGACAATGTGAATAGACTCAAAAAGTAATAAATATAGACTGTTTCAGACTAAACTTAGGGGCCGTTTACACGACAAAGTTTTAAACTAAAAACGGGAAACTTTGTAAACGTTTTGGCTGTTAATTTACACGACAACGGCGTTTTGGGGCCTGAAAACACAAACTTTTGAAAATTGGTTTCAAATGCAAGTTTGTGAAAACGATGCCGTTTTTGTCTCCGTGCAAACATACAAAAACGCAAATTTGTGAAAACGATGACGTCATGTGCACGCATGTGCGCGAGTACTTCAAAACAACGCGTGAGACATTCAAAACTACAATGGCGGACTACAGGACTGTGTTTGTGCTGCTCAAGATTTTGTCCAGGCGCGTAGTGTTTCTTTACAAAGTGACATTGCCAACTACTGGCCTGGCATGCATAATACAGCGCTTTTAGGCATTTTTGCAGATTCGTGTGAACAGGGATCTTTTTGACAACGTTGTCGTCTGTACGCGAAATTTTTCAAAAACGCAAAGGAAAAACTTTTCCGTTTTTAGTACATCGTTGTCGTGTAAACATACCCTTAGAAAACAAAGCGGAATATAGTTATCTAAGGCAGTGCAAACTACTTACTAGTTACCAATTTGCTAAAATTCTGACTATCAAAGATGTGATGCCACTAACCTGGCAAACTTTGGCAAATACAGTGAAAAGTTCCTCAGAGTGCTTGGTGTATCAATTATTTTATTATGTCAATACATTTTATCTCACTGTGCAAATCAGTTGCAGCTCTATCAGATAAAATTAATGACTGGCTAATCTCAGAGTTTCACCTCTTAAAGGTTGAAACTGCTCTGTAGTCAATACATATCTGTTTCTTCATCTGTCTATCCCTTTTTCACTCTATTTCTGTCTCTTTCAGGGTGAAAATTAAGACACATTGTTTATGTCATTTAGCAGAAGCTAAATCTTGAAAACCTTAGACATCTACTTGACAATCATTGCATGGAAAATATACCCAGCTAGTCTTTATTTTGTCTCTTTCTCTGTGCATAGTGCTGATCTTACTTGGCAGATGAAAACAAACCTGCACAGCAGCGGCTTTCTGTAATGACAGTTTGGGGCATAATAATAAACAAATTAAAATTTGAAATGCATGAAATTAAATTGTGATTACCCAATGTGAGCAGATGATCAATCCCCATCTAATGAAAGTGTGAGTGCTGTATCCGCACAAGTGCGTGTGAGTTTGTGTGTGTGTGTGTGTGTGTGTGGGGGGGAGGGGGGGGGGTTATTTGCTGTGGAGTTTGTTAGGGGGAACGGACACAGAGTGGCAGGCCATGCTATTTAGCTCTCTCAGCATGCGTCTGCAGCAGCAGTGCAGTCACAGTGGGAAATGATTACGGAACAAGTTACCGGTGCACTGACGTTGAGATGCCGGCAGATGTGCACACACTTCCCCTCCCTAAATTCCCACTCCATTCCTTTTACAACCCTCCCACCCCTCTGTAATTCTTCACATGAGATTGATTTAAGATGCACTGTCTAGTGGTCAACCGATATGGGTTTTTTTAATGGCCGATGCCGATATCCAGAGAGCAGGGTGGCCCATAGGCCGATACAATGCCGATATATCATGCAATTTAATATAGTAAATAACATAAACATAAAATTGCAAAAAAAAAAAAAAAAAAAAAAATATAAACTCTTATTTAGCGCTACACTGATCAGCCACAACATTGAAACCACTGACAGGTGAAGTGAATAGCATCGATTATTTCGTTACAATGGCACCTGTCAAGGGGTGGGATATATTGGGCAGCAAGTGAACAGTCAGTTCTTGAATGTCATGTGTTTGAAGCAGGAAAAAAATGGGCAAGCGTAAGGATCTGAGTGACTTTGACAAGGGCAAAATTGTGATGGCTAGACGACGAGTATAAGAGTATCTCCAAAACGGCAGGTCTTGTGGGGTGTTCCCGGTATGCAGTGGTTAGTACCTACCACAAGTTGTCCAAGGAAGGACAACCGGTGAACCGGCGACAGAGTCACGGTCGCCCAAGGCTCATTGATGTGCGTGGGGAGCGGAGGCTAGCCCGCCTGGCCCCACAGAAGAGCTACTGTAGCACAAATTGTTGAAAAACTTAATGCTGGCCATGATAGAAAGGTGTCAGAACACACAGTGCATCGCAGCTTGCTGTGTATGGGGCTGTGTAGCCGCAGAACGGTCACAGTGCTCATGCTGACCCCTGTCCACCATCAAAATCACCTACAATGGGCTTGAGAGTGTCAGAACTGGACAATGGAGCAATGGAAGTATATGGCCTGGTCTGATGAATCATGTTTTCTTTTAGATCATGTGAAAAGCAGGGTGCGTGTGCATCGTTTAACTGGGGAAGAGATGGCAGCATGATGCACTATATGAAGAAGGCAGGCTGGCGGAGGCAGTGTGATGCTCTGAGCAATGTTCTGCTGGGAATTTTTGGTCCTGGTATTCATGTGGATGTTACTTTGGCATGTACCACCTACTTAAAGATTGTTGCAGATCACGTACACCCCTGCATGGCAACAGTATTCCCTGATGGCAGTGGCCTCTTCCAGCAGGATAATGCACCCTGCCACACTGCAAAAAATTGTCAGGAATGGTTTGAGGAACATGAAAATGAGTTCAAGGTGTTGACTTGGCTCCCAAATTCCCAAGATCTCAATCCGATTTAGCATCTATGGGATGTGCTGGACCAACAAGTGCTTTTACTCTGAAGTTGCACTCACACGCTCGTGCGGATCCAGCGCGAGCAGTGATCTCCTGACAGTTTAAACGGCCTGGATCGCCTGCTTGGATTGTCAAGGACTGACTGTCATGATTTGTGAATCAGAGGAACTTTTGATCCTGATCCTGAAGTTTTGATTCTGGCTGATAGAATACGCGCTTCAGAGGAAGATATTAGATGAGCGCTCGATGGGAAAAAAAAAAAAACTGGATTTTCGTGAGGGTTCATGAATAACATCTGTTTAAACGAGATATGAGCATATTTGCAAACGGTATATGATATTAGTTTTATTGATATTTGCCTTTTTATCATTAGACAAGACAGTTAAAAGTTACAGGGAACTGTTGAGGAGAGACAGGGAGAATGAAAAAGGTGAACACTTTTGTAATTAACATTTTTATTGATTCATATGCATATGAAAAGACTCAACACATATATAAAGAATCAACATTTTACATTTAAACCCTACTAATACAATCCCACCCTGACCCCTAACGAACACCCCTGTGGTCCCACATAACACACACACAATCCAAAAAAATAAAAAAAATAAATAAATAAATATATATATATATATATATATATATATATATATATATATATATACAAATAAATAAATAAAATAATAATAAACATACATGATTAAACTAAACTACACTCTCCACATCCCCTCCCCGAGAGTCCCCCCAAAAAAAACTAAATATTTGCCCCATTTTTTAGCAAATAAGTCCCTAAACCCCATCCTTCTACTTACCACCTCTTCAAATGCAGCTACCCTCCCCATTTCCACACACCACCCCGAAAAAGAGGGTGCTCCACTTGACTTCCAACCCCTTAAAATTACTTGCCTGCCGATCATGAGACTGGTCATAACCCAATTTTTTATATGATTATCCCCTAAATGCATGACTGCCCCATCACCCAAAATACAGAGTCTGGGACAAAGCAAAACCTGAGTGTTCAAAACGTCACACAAATACCTCTGAACCCTCAACCAAAACTCCTGGATCTTAACACACCCCCAAAAGACATGGGTAGTGTCTCCAACTTCTGACTGGCATCGCCAGCAAGTGGGTGTGTCTTTAAGACCAAGCCTATATAATCTAGAGGGGGTCCAATAAAATCTATGTAAAATCTTAAATTGCATAAGGTGAACCCTTGCATCTCTAGATACAGACTTGACATTTTTAAGAATCTTAGTCTACACTCCATCCTCCAATACCAAATTCAAATCTTTTTCCCATACTCTCTTGAGAGAAGTCAAGGCTCCATCCCCAGACTCTGAATTAGTAGGTAGTAATACACTGATGCTTCATGGCCTTTTCAAAAAGCAGCAATCACCACTCCCAAAGCACCTGCCGCTTTAGGGGGGTGCGTGCCACTCCCAAAAATAGTGCAGAGTAGGTGGCGAAGCTGTAAATACTTATAAAACTGAGATCTGGGAATGCCAAAATGTTGAACAAAATTTTCAAAAGGTCTCAATACTCCACCCTCATATAGATCACCAAGTGCATTAACCCCCCTCACAATCCAATCTGACCAACAAAAAGGGGACTTATTAATACATAGTTTAGGGTTCAGCCATATGCTTGAGGCTGCGTTTAAATAAATATCCGAATTAAACACTCTGGACACTTTTGTCCATATCGAGTGCAAATGCGAGATAACGGGGTGCGACTTAACCTCTCTGGCTAGTTTGATCGAAAGGCTTTGCAGTGGCGAGATAGGGGCAAGAACTTCCTTTTCAATACAAAACCAGGAAGGGGCTCTCTCAGGTGGAAGCGACCAATGAGCCAAATGTCTAAGACCGAACGCATAATAATAAAACAAAATCTTGGGTAGGCCTAGCCCACCTTTGTCAAATGGCCTATGTAACTTATTGAAATTTAACCCGGGGCGCTTACCATTCCAAATAAAGGACTTTGCTATGCTATCAAATTGCTTGAAATAAGAGAGGGGGACATCTACAGGGAGAGACTGAAGCAGGTAGTTGAATTTTGGAATACAATTCATTCTGCCCACATCACTCAAAAACCTTTTTATTAAAGGGTCAAAATTAACTCTAACTAAATCAGACAAATTTGCTGGGAATAAAATCCCCAAATACTTAATGCCCTATTTGGGCCACTGGAAGGCACCCGGCTGGAAAGCCATTTCTGGGCAGTACGAAGTCAGCGCCAAAGCTTCGGATTTAGACCAATTGAATTTGTATCCTGAGAACTTGGAAAAGGAATTAATAATTCTGTGGAGGCAAGGCATAGATCTAGTAGGTTCAGAGACAAATAATAAAATATCATCTGTGTTAAGCAGAAGCTTATGCGCCACACCTCCCACTGTCACCCATGGAAAATCATCCTCCTTTCTTATCGCGGCTGCTAATGGTTCCAGGGCAAGACAGAACAATAATGGGGAAAGTGGGCAACCCTGTCGAGTGCCCCTATTCAGAGTAAAATAATCTGAAATTAATCCATTTGTTTGTACCGCTGCTACAGGGTGTTTATAAAGTAACTTAATCCAACCAATAAATGTACTCCCGAACCCATACATTTCCAAAATCTTAAAAAGATAATCCCATTCTACCATGTCAAATGCCTTTTCGGCGTCAAGTGAGATGGCAGCGACCAGAGATTGTTCATTCGCCATTGACCACATGATATTGATGAGACGCCTGATGTTATCAGAAGAGCTGTGGCCCCGAATAAACCCCATCTGATCTATATGTATAAGAGATGTCATAACTTTACTTAATCGGTTAGCCAAAATTTTTGATAATATTTTTAACATCTAGTTGGATCAGGGAAATTGGACGGTAACTTTTACACTCGCTTGGATCTTTGTCCTTTTTAAGAATCAGACTGATCCGGGCTTGTGTCATGGTTGGAGGAAGTTTTCCCTTCTTTAATGATTCAATATAAACTTCTAACAAAAGTGGAGCCAGTTCTGTAGCATAGGATCTAAAAAATTCTGCGGCAAAACCATCTGGCCCCGGAGCCTTGCCAGTAGGTAGGGACTTAATTACCTCGTCAAGCTCCTCCAAGGTTATCTAACAGGTGAACGCTTTAACATTATGAGCTCAAACGCGTCTGCTGTGACTCTGATATGCAGACCATTTAAATGAGACTGTGCTGCACACCGGTCTATTAATGTAGTAACAGGATAGCACGTAAAAACAAAGCAAACCGTGACTGGTAATTTACATGTCTCAGTCGCTTCACATGCAAGCAGACAATTCTCAGTGCCCTCAAGAAACAAATTGGCCAAACGGCCGATAATTAAAAAAAAGTCAGCTTAGGCGAAATATCGGTCAACCAGTACACCTGTCATTCATTTCAGTGTAGTTATGTATTTGTTAATGTATTTTTTTTTTTTTTTTTTTTACATCAGGACTCAACAGTATGGATGGCCAGTGTGAGAGAGTTTTGGGCCAGTTGGTGGTACTGTCTTTTGTCCTACAGGGTCAGGGCTGTGTTGTCAATTCGCTTTACGTTTGGTGATCATGCGGTTTGTTTTTTTGTGATATATTGAACTTTTTTTTGTAGGTTTTGCTTTTTTATATATGTCACCAAGGTAACAATAACTAGATTTTTTATAATTTGGCAGATTTTTTTTTTTTTCCCCATCAGTTAGAATGGGTTGAAAATGATTCACAAATCATGTAATTTTTATGTTTTTTTATTATTATTATTATTATTATTATTATTATTATTATTATTTTATTTTATTTTAAAGCAAAAAGTATTTATAAACATTTTTCTCTTGATATATATATATATATATAATATTTGTATTTACATGTATAATATGCATTATTTTTAATTAATAATAATAATAGTAAAAATAATAATAATTATTATTATTTATTTATTTATGTATTTATTTATTTATAATTTATTGTGGGGCAACTGAAAATATTGGCAGGGAAAGTACAAATCTGAATTACTGGCCCAAATAGTCCAGCAGAATACATCTTTGTTGAGCCTTGCCCATGGTTTCGCACACTGAAAGGAGTGGTAGTGTTTAATACTGGCAGACTGTATTAGGAACTGTATTATAGACACCATAGGAACAAGTGCCATCAAGGTCACTTTATTGTCACATTATTCCCCTCTTAGGGCGAGAAGTCCAGCTGCCACCAATAAATATATGAATCTTTAAACATGTTATTCACAAAACAAAAATAAAAATCAAACGTTGATTGAACATGCCGTTCACAAAAACCTTATGGTTGGATTGCTGGCAATTTTCAGGACATTATTCTGCCTCTCATGAAATGAACCTTGCTATTACATGTCCATTGAAAATGAGACCAATATAATGTTCCTCGCATGTCTATGTCAATTATCGTGGCCTCTGATTTCACTGCAGTCATGACATATTCACCCTCATTTGGTATTCCCTTTCACTGGCCATTAGGCTGATGTGATTAGCACTGAAGTCTGGCAATAATAACTGCCACTTAAATCTTTCAAGATTACTGGAGGACTGTCATATTGCACAGTTTCAAGGTGCAAAGCAGCTTTATTGTTATTATTATTATTATTATTATTATTATTATTATTATTATTATTATTATTTTATATCAGAACACTGAACACCATAGTTGAGGAACAGTAATTCACTTTAATCACCTGAGTTATAAATAACTAATACATTTCAAATGTGTCTCTTCAGAGAGTTGAAAATGTATTTCATTTGTTTTCATCAGATACTACTCAGCATCAGACACAAAAAGTTGCATTTAGTAAGATTGACCTTTTATGTCCAAGTTTAGCTTCAAGTGTTGGGCTCCAAATATAGTTTATCAACTCTTTCCACCATAGATCTCTTTCGGTATGGTTATATTATTGTTATTGTGATTTTAATTATAGCTGACTGTGTCATTATGCATTTTTTAAATGCATTAACTTAAAATTGGTGGTGTTAGAAGAGATGAAAAAAAAAACAAAAAAAAAAACAACGCAAATGGTTTTTAAATTAGTGTAAATTGTAAATAAATGTTTTGTTTATATCCTCTCCTTTCTGGTCACTGAAATAGAATAAAAGAGATAAAATAAATAAAGACAAATAATGATTCATTGATCTGCAGACCATCATTTGAGCTGTATTTCAAAAACTACCTTAATGCTTGAACCAGAACCTACCCATCAATTTAAACCTCATGGTGGTATTGTTTACAACTTCAAATACAATTCATAAATCAAGTAGAATTATATTTCTAAAAGAGTAGAATTCAAAGAAAAGACATAGTGTGTGGCTGAATTTATTTATTTTTTTTTTCTTCTCATCTTAAAAGACTGTGTGAGGCTTCTGTTCCCTGTGATAGCTGGGGAAATCAGAGGAGGCAGGCATGCAGTACCCGTTCTGAGGTTGTCAGCGTCGGATGGCAAAGCCTTTAAAGTGCATTATCTCTCTGCCTGCCCCGTCGCTGTTCTGCACGTTAGCGGCTCAGTGCTGGCTGATTGGTAAACACCCTGTGGCTGAGCGGGTGCAAAACTTAATTCTGTTTAAATAAAGAAAACAACATTAGGATTTGGATGCAGAGTCGGCAGTGCAAGAGCGACTGGCCCTGTTTTGATATCTGCACAAGAGCATTCATGATTATTTCCATATAAACTGTTGCGTGTGTTTTTAATTCACATACAGGAAGAGGCAATGGTAGATCAAAATGAAGAGATAATTTGCAGAGGCACCCCGTATTTACTCCAGAACTGCACACACGGCTGGTCACAAGACCATTATTTATATGCTCATACAACAGCTTCTCCTGAAACAGGAGAAAGGATGCACTACTTATGATCAGTATGCGAGAGTGGTGCGGATTCTGTATTGGTTAAAGTGAGCGAAAGACCTCTGTGTTTGTTTGGTTATGTTTACTTTTTTTTTTTTTTTCTTTTTTCTCCGTGTTCTGTTTTTGTTCCAATCCTTGTAAACCAATATTGATTTTAGACAGCCAGCTGCGTAGAAGAAAGGGTCATTCTGGAAGACAATAAACCAATATTTAGGATTTGGTTTTGCTATGTTTTATTTTTTTTTCTTCTCATTTTTAGCACTGAGACTCTGTAGGATGTGTTGTGTTATATTGGAGATTGCAGCTGAGGCATGTCTCTATGTCTGCTCTCATTTATCGCCAATCTCTCAGGGAGAAATTGGAAGCGATTTATCTAATGGATGCTGAAACACAGTGGCATTTTCAAATGAAAACACTCCACTGGAAATTCCGATAATAATTCACTGATTATTTGCTGGACTTTTATTTGTTTGCTAGGATTATTCTACTGTGCCCGATTGGGCTGCGGAAAAGTGTGCAATCACGCTCTCTGATAAATAGATAAATGGGCTGTAAAGCAAGAGCCTAAATTATGCTTTCCTAATGGAATAATCAATTGTGACTCTTCCAGTCTGAGCTCACATCAATTCGTCCTACCTGGAAACAATTGCTTTATAATCTTAGGAAGACTTGCTCACTTTGAAAAGGATACAAAAGCCTTGCAGGGCTAAAAGCTTTATTGATCTCAAAGACCCCCTTGAATAGGTAATTATATGTCACGATGTGCTTAGATTAATATATTGCCTTTGTTTTGCATCTCAAAATGATAAATGAATCCTGTGTGCATATCATTTAAGTAATCCTAGATTATTATAGGGGACGACCATGCACATGGGATAGACCGTAATGGAATGCAGCAGGGGAGTGAGACTCCTGTTCAATGAACAGTATTGGATGCTTATCTCATCTCGGCCTGCTACAATACAATAAACAAAACGATACAATGAGCACTTTTAAGGAAGAAATAAAAAGCTGTTTTTACAACTGCACCTTTACTACTTCCATATGCAATTGATTTCTGTTACGATTGCCTAACCTATTTGAATGTGAAATCAATGCAGGACATGTTGCTGAATATCAAATAGGTATGTATATGCAAATGTGGGCGGTCTTAGATTATTGTGCTCATGATTCTGACATACAATAACAATTAATATAATTTTTGCAACTTATTTTTCATAAAATGTCTGCGTGGGGAGGGAGCTTTATGTTGTGAACATTTAAGTATGTTTACATAGTACATTAAACTATTTTATTTAACCCCTCCTTGTCTTTGTGGGTCATTTTGGCCCATTTTAGACTTCAACACAAATTTTCTGCCAAATTAAAATTTTAAGCCTGAAACTTTATGACACCATACATGTATGTGATTTGATTGACAATGTAAAATGAACAATGGCATGTATTTATAAACAAAGTTATAAAAATAAAAAAAAGTTACAAGAGGGTCTTGCAGATTAATCTGACCCGGTTCACTTAAAAACTAAGGTAAAAGATCTAATTTGCCAGAACACTTAACATTGTGTTTTTATTTTTTTTTTTTTATTTTGTTTTTTTGGGAAATGAAAAGTATTGTTAATGATAGAACATTTGTACATTTGTGAAAGGTTGGTTATTGATGATAAAACCTGTGTGTGTGTGTGTGCGTGTGTGTGTGTGTGTGTGTGTGTGTGTGTGTGTGTGTGTGTGTGGAGAAATGTGCAAATTAAATTTCTCCCATTAAGTGCTTCAGTGTAACATCAATGCTAGGAAGATGGAATAGTAAAAAAAAAAAAAAAAAAGCAAGGAAATTCCAGTTTTTCATGTTTCATGTTACAGCCTTTAAGTAACCTCATGTGATTATTGCTGTACTATTGCCTGATATTTGCTTTCTGTTCACTATAATATTTCATTTGGTCCAATGTTCCTGTCTCATTTGTTTAAGACAAACACACCCATTACAATTTATGAATAGAGATGAGGCAAAAGACTGCATCCATTTATTAATTTGCCTCATTGTATATGCCATATTTTTCCAGCAGAAAACCAATTCCTCACCTGTGTATCCACAGAGACATTTTGGAAGAGGAAATCTATGGGAGACATTATGTGTAGTGGGAAAGTGTGCCAGCTGTCGTGAGTTTGCCATCAGTTTGTGTAAAGGTTAATATCACATCTGCTGTGCAGTCCAGCTTGAGGATTCATTTTGCTTTCCCCGGCTCTGCTGCGGGACTCAGCAGCCATCTTCTCTGTGAAAGCAGCCTTCCTGGAGTCTAGACTTGACAGCAAACAATCTGTTTGAGTCTGAGAGGGTGAAGAGGTCCTCCAGCCCCAGTGCACTGCTTAATGTGGGCCTGCAGCCATGGCCCTCCAAATGGAGGAGAGACAGAGAGAGAGAGAAACATGGCTCCATAAATGTTTAGTTTATCAAATCTGCTGTTGTCATAGCTATACATTTGTGTCACCAAAGGAACTTAGCCCCTTCATGCAAAGGTGTTGCATGAAATCCATCCATTCCTATTTTCATATGTGCCTTTTTGTTGGAATTGGATTCTAAGTTTTAAATGTGGGACTCATATGGTCTTAATTTGAAGAAGTGTCATTCTAATCTAAAGGCTTACATTTATGTGGTGTACTTTCATTGGATTTAACTAACTTGATTAATGGTAACTCTGGGCTAGTTTATCTGATATTTCATATGGATTGGTGTTTTGATGAAATACAGGCATTTGATTGCATTCACTACACCAGCCCACAGCAAGAGCGAGAGCTGTGTATTAATCTAAATATTTCATTTCTTCCATGTCACCTTAATCTTGTACAAAGAATGGTTGTGGTTTGGGGGAAAGCTCCTTTTCAAATTAAGCATGGTGAATAAGTAAACAGGGGAAAATATGTCTCCATGCACTCTGCTCTAGCCAATTTCAACTTTATTGACACAACTATTTGTCAGATATGTGTGCAAACACCTTGAAGTGCTGTGTTGTCTCATACATATATGATGCGATGCACCTTAGATTCAGCCAAACACACGTTGCTCGGTGGGTATGATATTCATTCATTCTGCTGAAATATTCTAATATTTAAGTATACAGAAACATTTTCCCTTAAAACAATATCTATCTGTATGTCTGCCTGTCTGCCTGCCTGCCTGCCTGTCTGTCTGTCTGTCTGTCTGTTTGTCTGCCTGTCTGTCTGGGTATTAATAGAGGTTTCCCGATTCAATTCCGATTGACAAGCTCTCAAATCGATTCAATATTGATTCATATGGGTATATTTCAGTTATAATGTACCTTTTGCTTACATTTGGCATCCTCTCCCAGCTAATGCTGTTATTTATACAGGGGATTTTCTAACTAGGTACATTAAAAAAATATAAATTTCACTAATTATATTTTTGTTAGTTTTTAATTGTTTTGGCCACATTTTGGCTTTTTAAAAATGAACAACTCCATATATGCAATCAATAAATTAGATATTATTTTTCATATACGCATTTTTGTTACGTGTATTGTTTAATTGCATAATTTGTACTATTTGTAATATTTACATTAATTTGTTGATCAACGTGCTAAAACAGGTACTGTCTCTTTAACAAAACCGGCATTTCTGTAAAGAGCATCTCTAGATGAGCGCATGTTAATGAGAGAGAACTCGAATGGCTTTATCTCATCTGTGCAATGCATGATAAGAATTGTTTTTTTTGTTTTTTTTTTTTTATCTATAACTGACTGTACTGTATAGAACAGAAATTGTTTTAAAAGAAACATTATTCAATGACAAATAAGTTGTGTGGATCTCGTCTTTGGACACGCATAACACTGAACTACTTTTACTCTCAAAACGCAGTGAAAGGATCTCGCTGCTGAATACTCCACCATTATAGTACTCAATTACTGGTGAAAAATTTGGCTGCAAATGCAAGTGATTTCCTTTCATTGTAGTGGAGGGTTGCACACAGAGTAAAAGACTGATCTTGGGATTTAAGAATCGACATCAGGATTGTTCAAATGAAGATTGTGATGCATCGGAAAATCTATATTTTTACCCGCCCCTATCTGCCTGTCTGTCTGTCTGCCTGCCTGCTGTGTACTGTGATGTCCTTTGACAATTCAGAATATGAGAAATTAGTCCTTGGATTGCTAGAGTCATGTTATTCTTCTTATGGAATCTGTAATTTCCTCACCTACTCAAGTCCAGCCACCATCTAATCGATTTCATGTACAACACAGAATAGATCTCAACCCACTCATCTTATGAAAACAGACAAAAGACAGGAAGTGCAGATTTTACTCTTTGTCAAGGAGAAAGATTAGAGGAGGAGCTCCAATTCTTAATAAGACTAACATGTAACTGAACCAATAGGCTACTTGGGCTTCTCTGATCTTAGCCCCAGACCTCATATAAATGTATGTAACGTATTCACAGGATGGGCAAGGAGGAGGCGGGAACCGGCTGAACAATCAACATAAACTTTTAATGCCACAAAGGAACTTAAACATAACATAAACTAAACTGCTTTCCAACATAAACAAAACAAAGAGACGCGCACACACAACACATGCGTCTCTCTCTCTCTCTCCCGAACTGGTGTCCCGGCTGCTCCTTATCCCTCTCCCGCTGATTAGTCAACTCAGTGCCAGGCATGCATCATTATGGCCTGGCCATGCCCTCCTCCTCGTCACAATGTCATTAAGGGTTTATGTAGCATTTAACGTGTTTTTACTATCAGAAAATCTGGTAGATGCAGAGTACTAATATGAAATATGGTAATATATTATATTAGAAGTCTGCATCTACCAAATTTTAGTGCTAATTTGCCACCTTAGAGGAAAAATTGTGACAGGCACAATGCTGACATATTACTCTGTTCTATTATATTTCATTTATCTTTTGTTTAAGAATCAGAATAATCAATGTTATGATTACTGTATGATTAAACATGAAGAGTTCATTAAGAGTTCAGTGTTGTTTTGAATATGGTGCACCATTCAAAAGTGCTAAATTGAAATTCAGTCACACTGTATATCAACTGTGCACTCTTTAATACACATTTAATACACTTTGTTTTATGATTCACTGTAATTTCTTATTCTTTTCTCTGCAGCTTTGTGACACAAAGTCGACAGACCAGAATATGACTCTTCTGCACTTCCTGTCTGAGAAGTGTGAAGAAAAGTATCCTGAGATCCTGAAGTTCCCAGATGAGCTGCAGCATGTGGAGAGTGCCAGCAAAGGTAAGAAGGGTCCTGTTTTACATCAATTAACATTAATCATGAAGTCAAACATGTGGCAGAACTGTTATATCAACCTGTTTGCAATGACAGCTATGGCAAATGATCAAGTAGAGCACATATAAAAGCCTTAAATAAAAATTGCACTGTAGTAGTCAGAATACATTTGCATTTATGATCTTGGTAGATGGATTCTTTCATAGTGTATTGCTAGACTAAGACTAAACCTTGAGTTGCATGAGGACAGTGCTATAACAGTTGTAGTCCTTCAAACATCCTTAAAATGTTGATTTTTCTATAAAAATCAATGTTAGAACAAAGCGGTTAACCTTGGCGATAGTTCTGGTGTTTAACATCAGGGTTCTTAATGCACACTATTATGCATGTATTTTAGTTAAAACGGTGTCCATTAAGCACAGTGTTTCTTTAGATAAAATAATAATAATAAAAAAAAAAGTGTTTTTCATCAGGAATTCAATTCACTCTACCTATTCAGTCCTCTTTCTCTTAAAGCACAACTTTAATCACTAAAATGACTACATTTTATGTGTCACTTTGAAAGACTCTGCGATAATGCCATGTTATTCAGTTTAGCAGCATGTTTGTTTTAGGCTAGATAAAAATGTACTTTATTTTAATCCTGAAGTTTATCTTTTTATTTATTTATTTTTTTCTACTCCCATAAGCTTTTATCACATTTAATCAAACAAAATTCCACTTAAATGTGTTGTGCCTGGTTAATTGGACAACAGGCTTTGTTTTGTGAAGACATTATCACCACTAATTTAAAGATATCAGCCGTGTCCTTCCAGGGAATGTGATGGCCGTATTGGGTGTGACTTTGAGATATTCATCCCCAAATTTACCTTTCTCCGTCTATCACATTGTTTTACGGCTTTCAACAAATCCTTTATTGGTTTTCTCCTGTGGCCTTCTTTCAAGCCATTGACTTTGAGGCTTTTTATGGCTTGAATTAGATGAACTAATGCTACAAATATCAACCCTGGAGACTGGCCACAATTTGCCACATAGACTATAATTATAGCTTTTGCAGAGAATGAAATAAAACTAGTTAATGGCCAAATAGCCTTTCTTAATCCTTTTGCTATGTGAAAATCTTGCAGTTTCCACATCTATGAATAGAGCAGAGTTTTATTAGAATGGTATAGAGTAGTTCTGAGGGCTGATGAAGGAACTGTAATGAAGCGCAAGGGGCCCACATGCTCCCCAATATAGCCGACAAGAAAGGGTAAGAGTCCAAATGAGAAAGCAGCTTTGGTGGGATGGTGGTGGAGTCTCTCACAACCATTCTGACATTGTGAAATGGATTCTTATTATGGCTTTCAGTGATTAAGAGCTTCAGTGCTTCCCTCTATTCTGAGAGAGATTTCAAGGAATTTAAATATCTGGTTTCTTAACTCTCATTCACTTAGAAGAGATTTGGAAATGAAGACCCCCAGTAAATGCAATAATCTTCTGTATTATTGTCACATGAAATGTCTGTCTCTGTGTTCTGTTTGTCTCTATTGCATAGGAACAAATAACCCAGCAGTGTTTTTTTTTTTTTTTTTTTTTTTTTCCTGTTAATAGACTAATTTGTCTTTAATTTCATTTTGAGCTGCTTGGTTGAAGCCCTTGATGTTTTAGTTTGTTAGTTACCTAATTGGTTATCTAATCTAATATAAATGTTTCAGTGCTTTGTTGTGAAGGATGCAGACACTGTTGAAATGTCAGTAATTTCATGGAGAATAAGTTATTTATTTATATATTTTATGTTTTTATTTTATTTTTATTTATTTTATTTTTTTTTATCTAATTTACAATGACAGATAAGCAGTTCTTGGGTCTGTTTGGTTCATTACAGTGAATATCACTAAAATGCATTCTCAACTCTTTAAGTATGTTGCAGGAATGAATAGCACGTCGCTTAATATAAATATTATTCCACAAACAAGGTGTTGGTGCTGGTTACATAGCCGGTGCCCAATATAAATAATAATACATTAAAATTAATTTAAAAAAAAAAAATGTGGTTTTATGCAGAAAAAATGCTCCAAATCTAGTAATCACACTCATAGGCAAGTGTGTTATACACTAATTTTGTTTGCGTGCAGGTTATATACAGTAGATAGTCAGTTGTGTTGTCGTTCAGCTCTCAGATCAGTGGAAACATGGGCCTGGTTGAGCACCAGCACCATTTTGGAGAAAAGGTAGTGTATAAGTGGCCGTAAAGATCTGTGCCCCAGGTCTCATTTTAGAGATGTGGTGCATTCACAAGTTCCTTTATATTGTATTCTGTGGATTTATACTAGTTATTGATGGCAGCAATAGTATTAGTAATTTACCTTCAACAAATGTTTAAGAATTGTTTCCCCCCTTCCAAATTAGTTGTCAGGAGTTTGTAGGAGGACCCAGACGCAGGAAGGCAATTTAATGAGCTTGAATGAAAATAACCAAAAATGCAAACAGAAAACTCTCACGAGGGAGAAAAACCAGATATACAAGAGCATGGCCAACTTTGAACAAGAACTGAAACAAAACACTCTCATGAGGTAGATAACTGACATAAAACAAAATAACAGACTTAAATCAGCAGAATAACAGACTAGAATAAATCAACTAACTAGAACCATGAACAACGACAAACTGACAACCACGTGAGGGAAGGAAGCACAGTATAAAGAGAACAAACACATGAGGAACAGTTGAGACTAATAAGCCTAATGAGGACTAAACAAGGAGGAGGGGTGAGGGAACAAGGAGGCGGAGAAAGAACGCACATGGATAACACACACAAGGCCATGTGCAGAAAATGTCAAAGACAAAACTATCACAAGATATAACATGACAATGAACATGGCCATGAACTAAAACACAAAGTATAGAAACAAAACAAAACACAGGGAGCAAACAATAAACAAAGGAGACTGTCGTAATCCTGCCAAAAACTACAACAAACCAGATCCAAAGATGGCAGGATCCTTACATAAGTATCCTGGGGCCGTTCGCATCAGCTATATGTAAGTTACAACTTACCCTAGATTTGGCGTAAATTGGCACTAAGTCACAATTTACGAACTACTAAATATTTGAGTGTTGCACTATTAATGTTAGGTAGAATGTAACCATACATATAAACTAAATATTTACAGAAGCCTCCGACCAGGAGTAACGGTTGGAATAAAAAAGCAGACTGATATTTAATGACAGCAGTGAGCTCATGTTTTGCGTGACAGGCTTCAGTCCTATCAGACTTTCAATCCTATTCAATCGACATACAGTATATGATGGTGTTGACATTTACACTTGTTTACATTTATATGAGAGAGAGAGAGAGAGAGAGAGAGAGAGAGAGAGAGAGAGAGAGAGAGAGAGAGAGAAGGTACTTAAGCGACTCTTCAGCATGAAACCGTTCTAATGGTCCACTTTCCAGGGTGCGTCGCCCGGTGTCTAGTTTCAACACATTCATAATATATAGGATTGAAATGAATAAATGTCTATTTTTCCAGCCTGATGTATTAGTATTTATTTATCACCCCTTACTTCAACATTTACGTAAACATCATATTACTGTATGTGACTACGCATTAATTAGCCTTTTACACATGAATCGTAAACTATGTCACCGCAAGGTAAAAACCAATTCTGCTATGGCTTTGCGGCTATTCCTTTAGTATACATTTGCCTTGAATAATGCTTCTTGCCTCTTCTGTATGGTCTGTTTTCCAACGAGTCATAATATAATGTACACATATATTATTTGTCATCTTTTCCCAACTGATTTGGCTACTCAGGCTGCAGTTTCTTTTGAGTTTATATGCTCAAATGCAGCGGTGGTGTGACTTCTTCACCAGCTGCCATCTCATTAGCATAAATGAGAATCCTCGCATCACAGTGTCATGAGAAATTAATTTTAAAATCTTTATATACTCCGAGCACAGTGTCACGGATCACTGAAAGCGTGAAGTGAGGAGGACCCAAACACAAGAGTACAAGATGGGCTTTTGTTAAAAGAAAAACTAAACAGAACACAAAAACTCTCATGGTGGAGAGAAAAGGAAACAAAACCAATACGATAACAAACCAAAACAGGAACCAGAAATTAAAACTCTAACAAGGGAGAAACAAAAGGAATGCAAAACCTACAGACTAATAACAAAAACAACAGAAAAAACTAGACTGGGGATAAACATGACATGACCGATATGACTGGACAGGGACAACGAACTGACACAAGACAGAGCACACGGGGAGAATATATGGGAGAGAAATTAGGAGGGAAAATGAGGAGAACAGGTGTCGCAGATGATTGGCTAACAAGGTAATGAAGTAACCAGGGCAACGGGGCTGAGATCACTGCGGCACCTGCAAAACAAAAGAAAGAGAGAGACATAAGGCAGGGCATGACGCAAGACTGAGAGACACATGACAATACGGAAACAAAACAAAGCCACGCGCTCTCACAGACACAAACACACGAATAACACGAGCGCATATCGCCAGAGACAACAGCAACATGCTCTTATGCCAAACGACAGATAAGACGGGACATTTGTGCAAGGACTCGGCCACAGATAAACAGTTCAACCAAGACCGAAGCGGCCAAACCCCAGCACAACATGACAACGGATCGCGACCCGGACGTGCAACACAAAGCGCACCCGAGGTCACGAGAGACGAACACAAAACATTTGACACGAGTGCATGCTGCAAGATGACATAAGAGCAGTGCTCTTGTGCCACTAACCAACAAGACAAGAGAATGCATGACAACGGCAAAAGGGCGAGCCATGCAATCTCACATAGACTAGACTAGACTAGACAAGACACAAAACAAGGATGTCAGTGCTCAGCCACAAAAACAAAACACAATCAGCATAAGTGGCTGAACTGACAGATGCAAAAATACAAATAAAATTCTCTGTCTTATTGAACCTCATATATATATATATATATATATATATATATATATATTATGTACACAATGTACATTACCCCCACCATCCAGTAACAGAGCAGCAGAGAACAATAAGGGACTGTGCAATAAACAATGCATTTTATACTGATTAAAACAATATTAATGTATGCAAAGTTGAGTAAGCACAGTGGGTAAGCAACCAGATTGAGCCTTAGAACCCCGGAAAGTACCGTCGTGTGAAAACATAACATTTTCACACTTGAGACACGTTTGCAAAATCACCGCCAGGAGGCACATGGGGACAATTTTGTCACTATTGTTTAGTAGTGTGAAGAAAGTGAAAGTTATTATGATTAAATTGTAATATTATTATTTGTGTTGTATTTTTTTTATTTTATTTTTTACATTTTTATGTGTAGAAGGTGATCTAACAATGCAAAATGAATGGCAGCATTGAAGTTATAGCTTTGTTAGCTCATGAATTGATATACAGAACAAATGCTCGAATGTCATCCTTTTCATTAAATTAAAGCTGTTGCTTCATAGGTATTAGCTATTTAATTATCTTCCTGAAAATCAAAATGAATATACATTGTGAGCATTCATAATTTCATTTGTTAGCCCTAATGAAAAAAAAAACAATGCATGAAATTAATGGCGTTAGCCCATGTTATAATTGACCCGGCTAGTCGGCAGTGTTAGACTAAAAGTGTTAGACCTCCTCATATTTATGTGTGTGTGTGTGTGTGTGTGTGTGTGTGTGTGTTTGCGCGCGCATTTGTGTGTTTGGGGGTGGGCAGGTTTTGGTGGTTTACAAGGGTATTATGCTATAAATGTGACATTTTGACATTTTTAGTGTCCCCATAATTCAAATCGCTTAAAGGTGCAATATGTAAAAATTTTCGTATAATATTCGCCTTTTTTGCCAATGTGTGAACGGCTTGTAACGCAGCTTAAAAAAATTTGCCCTTCCCGGACTTCCTATGTTGCCTATTAAAGTCTGTAGACTGATTTTCATGCGTAGGGAGCAGGTCGGTTTTGCCGGGAAAATCTAAAGAATGTGACGATTATGCGCGCTCCCGAGAGCCTTGCCTGAGTGCTTCTCTTCCGCTATTCAACAGCGACAACAAACTGCAACACTAGGTAACGTTGTCTTAGAGATGGAATCCAGCAAACGGCCGGCTCCCAGCACAACACCGACTCCTACACAAACTCAGAGTAAGCCAAAAAAAAAAAAAACAAAAAAAAAAAACACATTTATCTACTGAATCCAGTCTGGCTAAGTGGGAATGTGATCATGGTCAATCGAAAACTAGAGTGAACATCGGCAGGGCATTTGATTCCTGGAGGGACCTTCGTTCGGTTTTGGGGATCAAAACCGACCCTGAATTGGCGTTCTTCTTATTGGACAGGTAAGCTTACATAACTGCAAAGCATGTGAAATATAGTGCCATATGAATTGATCTGTGTAATTTTAGGTAACTAGACCTTGCCTGCTAACACTGACGAATTGAGAGCTACCTTGCTTCGTAACTTTCAAATAATTTCAACGATCTTCTCTTTATACTAAATGTCAGGTATGCTGATTCACAAAAACTGACATAAACAATGTTAATCTGTAATTATTTTGCAAGGTAAACTACAATAACACATTAAATGAATGCTAGACAATGTTCAAGATAATTCAAAAAGACCCATTCATTAGTGTAACGTAACTTGGTTATACAGAAAATATATATATTCTATTATTATAAAACAATAGTGCATCGATATATCAAAATGACAGTTGTGATGGAATCACATCAATACTGAATTGTGTCAACATAATTATAATGTACAGTCTATTTTATAAACAGCTACTGTAATCATCCACCAAATTTAGCTAACAGCTGTTGATAAAGCTGGCTAGCTAGCTAACACCGACATAGGCTATCGTATAAATGCAGTCAGTGTGTCATGCAAAGAAAAGTGATTACTTCAATCTACAGTCTCGCATATTCAGACCTATATCCACACTTTGTTTTAGCGCTGTTCCAGCACTGGAGAGTCAAATTTAATATACAGTCTCAAAGTTTGTAGTAAAACAGTCATAACTGTGTAATTGTAATTATGCTATGCATCTGTCAGCATAATGTTGGTGAATCACATTCAGTCACTTTGTACGTTACGTCATTGTTTTGGTCGATGCTCGCTCGCTGCCTTCCCTATGGAGTGTGTAGCTGGCTGCAGTTCACTTAATGGCCATAGGTGTCATTAATAACAAGGGTTTCTGAATCTTACATACTGCACCTTTAACAAACATACTAAACGATTTTTTTTTTTTTTTTTTTTTTTATGTAAAAATGCAGAAAGTTTTTTGTGAGGGGTAGGTTTAGGGGTAGGGTTAGGGTTAGGGGATAGAATCTATAGTTTGTACAGTATAAAAATCATTATGTCTACGGAGAGTCCTCATAAGGATAGCCAATAACCAACGTGTGTGTGTGTGTGTGTGTGTGTGTGTGTGTGTGTGTGTGTGTGTGTGTGTGTGTGTGTGTGTGTGTTTGCGTGTGTGCGCGTGTGTGTGTGTTTGCGTGCATGTGCTTATTTTGTTATTTTTAAATAATATTTAAAGTTACTGCGGTTGGAGTGGAAGTTCTATGTAAGTCTCGTGGTCTGATAGCTCAGGGGCTATTTGCTTGTGTCATCTAATACTGTCTATTCCTGCTAATTGCGGGTTCAAGACCAGCTTTTCTTAACTTATTGTCTGTTTGGATACATGTAGGATGTAAACTACATCCGGCAGATTCACAAAAATACATTTTGATCTGTGGCTGCTACTGACACTGTGTCCTGTAAGATCATTGTTTGTCATTTGTTCATATTATACTATATATATTTTTTTCCGTGGTATTTAACTTATATTTGTCTCCAGGATTGTGTTTTAAATGTAAAATCAATGCATGATACAGTCGCGTAGAGCAACAGTGTTCATGATTACATGATAAAGTTTATTATTCAACTTAATTACATTATACAGTTAGCCTACGATAGCGTGAATGTAGTTCACAATAGTGTGGGACATTATTGCTTTTTGTCACATTGTATTGTGCATGCTGCAGCCAAGTGATCCAAGACAATGAGCCCCACCACGCGTGTAAATAACAAACATAACATCTGAAAAAGATTTGTTCTCCTTGCTCCACTTTATTTCCAAATGTTCTACAGTTGCTGGTGTGTTTGTTGTTTTATTTTCATCACACCTGCAACCGCACTGTGATCATGGGGTTCCCTCTATGTCATTATTCGGTGTTACGGTTTGTCTAGGGGTGAGGTCTTAATAAACTTACTACATAATGTTGGCATCCTTGTACAGATGAAAATAAGTGGTATAATTAGCTAGAACGGCAGAATGAGAGAATAAAATAAAAACACCTGACTGCAGGAGATTCAATCTGTTTCAAAAACAATATGATCAGCACAATTTCACACAGCATTATCAGTTTGAGCTATTAGGCGGCAACAGGGGCAGATTTAGGCATGGGTGACCTGGGCAGCAAACTGCCAGAATGAATAAAGCCCTACTGAGTTTTTTATTTATTTATTTATTTATTTATTTTTATTTTTTATTATTAGTTTAAATATATTTCTTCAATGTATGTTGCTAGTGTAATCGATCATGTTCTTGCCTGCAACATGTGAGTCCCCACTGCATCTTTTTCAGCTCAAACAAAAGATTTAAACACCTCCTCCCTCCGTCGAGTTAAGGTGTGACTCACTGTAGCACTGTGTGTTTAAAGTGTATGTCTGTTAAACAAAAAATGATAATATTTTTTTTTTTTTTTTGAAAAATGTCTCTATAAAAAGGGTTAAAAGGGTTCTATAGTCCTAAATAATGCACCTAACCAATTGGAACACGGATCTGTCCAGACATCCTCTACAGATAAAATAACCATAGTATCACCATGGTATTTTGTAGTAAAATAATTGAACCACAAAATTAAACATGGTAACTGTGTATTACTGTAGTAACACCATTGTTAATACCATCAAATCTATGTTTCCCACCAAAACAAATATTGTTACTACAATATTAATATAGTAAAACTACATTTTTATTTATTATAAATAGTAATAAAGAAAATATTAAGAGTGGAGTCAAGAAACAGAATGGGAAAAATAATATGCCATAAACATAATCGAACCCTGATCGTCCAGATACCAGCACGCCATTGAAGCAACACTCTCAATGAACTTTGTTGTGTATTTCTCTGTTGCTAATAGACTATTGGGGTTACATCTGAAAGCAAATAGTTACTCCGAAAAATAATCAATATTATCAAGCTTTGGGGCAACATTGATTAATAGCAAATATTAATAAAATACTATGACAGATAATTAATAACAAAGCTCGTAACCTACAGGTTTTAACTGTATAGCGTTTCTGGTTATCACGTTTAGCGTGAAACTCAAACACATGTATTGAGACAAATATTATGTGGTCACAGTACTAACTCCCACTCTTATTAATGTAATGGAAAATTGTGATTCTTTTTCAAATATTTTATACTATTTCATTTGATAAGTATTCTGCTCCCATAAATAATGATTCAGTTAACTTTTTCTTTAGTTTTTATTGCGAGGAGAATATAACATAATACAACACAATGTATACATATAAATGAATTAATTCACATTTGATAATGCTGTTTAAAAATAGAAAATATGGGCTAGCCTATCAACACATTAAAAGAATGCACAGTTTAGTGTCTTAGCATTTTTTTGGGAAGTCACAATTGTTTGAATATGTGGTCTAATGATGCTCGCTCATAACGTATGTGCATATGTATAAGAATACTCACAAATGATAATTATCTCTAATAAAATGACAATGAATAAATGCAAACAAATAACTCTCCAATGCGAAGACATCCTCGTTAACACTGAATGCTGCAGTAAAGTATTTATCGTACATCTCCATTGCAACTTGTAGCCAGAAAATAAATGTTATGGTGTTTTTAAGTTTGTTGATCTTCTTCTTTATCCTTTTTTTATTTTTTATTTATTTATTTTTTTTATATATAGCGGTTTGTAAAACAAGCCTAACTTTATCGCCTCCAATTTAATGGTCGTTACATTGGAAGATAGAGCTCTGAAATCCGGTATGATATGGTTATAACGCCATTATTAAATTATTAAAAATAGTCTCATGAAAAACAGCCTTGTCTCACGAATGGGATATTTTTCTGAACATTTCACAGCCAAAATTACTAAAATTAATAAAATTACTTTGAAAAAATAAATCTTATTTTAAAATTTGAACCATGTGCTATGTAAAAGACAGATGCATATCTGAGTTGGTTTGGCTTCATGGTGTGAAATACACAGAGTTTAATGAATAACTCATTCTGGAGCTGCACAGGTGTGTGAGAGAGCAATAATGCAGAGCCGACCCAAACAGACACGAAGAATAACAATGAGAATGTATTATCCTATTATTATAATTATTTATTACCGGTGTAGTCTAAAACCAGTAGCAGCTTGAATATCTGAATATGCTGAATTCAGTCGCATTATGCCTTCTTTAAAGTTGTCAGAATGTTAATTTGAGCTCTGTTGAGTCGCCAACAAAGAACAAAGTCAGATCAAACATTTACACACTATTTAATTTGTATTGATTTCAGTGAAAAAGGCCTATTTATGGAGAGCTTACAACCTACTAGCTAAGACTAGTCTTAAGAACAGGTGGTGGAACCAAAATTAAGCACTGACTTAGTTGCAATCTGACTAGTAGTTACTAAGCCCTTAGAGTAAACATTACTTTCCAACTTATGTGAGACCTTACGCATAGCTGGTGCAACCCTACCCTGGATCATAAAAATACTTTATTTCTTTCTTTTCTTTCTTGCTTTCTTTTTCTTTCTTTCTTTCTTGCTTTTCTTTATTGCTTGCTTTCTTTTTTGCTTGATTCTTCATTTCTTTCTTTATTTCTTCCTTGCTTTTCTTTATTGCTTTTTCTTTCTTTCTTTCTTTCTTTCTTTCTTTCTTTCTTTCTTTCTTTCTTTTTCTTTCTGTCTGTCTGTCTTTCTTTCTTGCTTTCTTGATTTTCTATCAAGAGGCCTTAACTCTCAGGATCATGTGTAATGCATAAGGATTACCCACCTGGTTAAGTGTTGAAGCAGTCATGAATGAATTATTCAGCTCTGGCTAATGATCTTTTAGAGACCATTCTGTTCATGTCAGAGAGGTGAGAGAACTTGAATATGTTTCTTATTTAACACAGTAGCACAGTTTACCTGAACCCTGAGTCATGTTTAGATGCAATCTCTCATGTTCTGTAACACCTGGTACCTCTCCTTTCTTAAGTTTTTGATTTTCCTCTCCACCCACCTTTACTGCTCACAGCTCACAGCCAACCTTTGGGCGTTTAATCTCTATCAGTCTCTACACTCACACACAGTAAATATCACATGTCCATCTTCATTGTTAGAATTGGCTTTTTTAATACACTTGATTGAAAAGAGCAATCGGTCCTGCTTAAAGACATTCTAATTATTTGTTGTGATTGTGTAATGTGATGCTTTAATCACATTACACAATAATTCACCCCGGTTTACCCAAGGCTTATTGTCCTGTATTATACCATCGTAATGCCAAAGTCAAAATACTGGTTTGCGACAGAGAGAGAGTTACGGACAGCTGTCCGACACCTACGTGTGTGTTTGTCTTTTTGGTTCAGTTTATCATTAAACTTTTATTTATATTATCAAGCCGGTTCTCGCCTTCTCCTTTCCATTTACCTTGTTACAGAATGATAATTGCATCATCCCATGAAACCATTGAGCTGAGTAACAATTTGGCATTTGCTTGAATCTGTTAATATGATTCAGGGAATTATTTCTCTAAAGTGCTTTCACTAACTCTGTCTGATTTATTTTCCTGTTGTCTTTTTCAGTGTGTAACTGTAATCCATCCAAAAGCTCAAGGTGTAGTGGTGTAGAAAGCAATTTTGATGTCAAATTTGAGTTGACCTGACATTTTCCCTCAAAATAGTCATAAAGAGAACTCATCATCTGTGTTGGCAGTGCAGAGCCACGTAAGGGCTTTTGTTTATAATGTGTTCAATATTTTATGTGTCTTGGTAACATAATCAAAATACTGTATACGGATTCTAGCTTAAATAAATTACCATGGATAGGAGATATGTGCTAGCAATCCAATGGTGACAGGCCACTGCTTCCTGACACACTTGATTGCATTCCTTAATGCCTCTGTGCCAGCCAGCCTGTAAGAAATACAGTATATTGTCCAGGTAAAGGTCAGGAGCGGTCATGGCCCAGCTTCCCAGGCTGATTTTCCCCCTGGGCAGAAAAGCTCTCAACTTTCCTGTCTCATCCATATCCATCCACCCCCATCAAGGGCGGTGCTAATTAGAATGTGTTTTGATCATCCTGGGAGGATAGGCAGAAATGAGCTGAGTCTCAAGGAAGTGCTGGGTCATGGGGAGTGACCATGAAATCAGAGTGGCATTGTACTTTCTCTTTTACTTATTCATGAACTTCATCCCTCCTGGGCTGCTCTGTTACACCTTCCTGCCCACAAATGCAGTGGATGGATGCTTAGAGCAGTTCTACCTGTTATATGATATAAACCTGTATATGGTTTAAAGACCATACATTTATTGAGGACACCTTTATTCAATATAAATAAGATTATTTTTTTATTTTTTTTAGAGGTGCATGCTAAGACAGGCATCACTGTTATTATTACTTAGGGTTAGGAATTTGAAGAAAAACACAAAACGTTCCTTTTCTAAGCAATCAGATCATACATTTTCACCTGACGGAAGATAAAAGTACTTTAAAGTAAGATAAAAGTACACAGACTTACAGTATGTCAAAGTAGGGACCTGAGGCTGGTAGCAACAGCCATACTTAAATAACAACTTGTAACTAGTTGTTGACTAGTTATAGCGTAAATGGGCACAAAGTAACAATTTACTAAATATTTGAGTGTTGCACCATCAATGAGGTTTAAACATCAAGCCTAACAAGATAACACCGAAATGCATGGCTTTTAAACACTTCTGTTTACAAATGAGAAGTCACAGAAGCTACTTACTGGATCAATGAAGGTAAGCATCATACTATGACTACACATTGTTTTACAGAGAGCTTACCACCTACTAGCTAAATGTTTGTATTTACAACTGGTAGTGCGATCAAATTAAGCACTGACTTGGTTACAAACTAACTACAGTAGTAGTTACTAAGCCCTTACAACACTCAGAACACCTTAGTAGCTGCATAGCAACACCCTGGAAACCATCCTTAACATCCTAGCTTTATGATGGCTGTTTTTGGAAACCTATTTATTCTTGATTACTGAAAATGTATCAACTGTTGCCTAAAGGTTTCTTCCCTTAATCCTTTGTCATTCATTCAAAACCTATTTAAACACACGGCTCCCACTGCACTGTATATGTGTTCCTTGGCTCATAACTGGAAAGTAAATATACAGTTAATCATGCTGAGTGCATGCCCTGCACATGGACAATTAATCAATGTAATTGTTCAGGTGGTGCCCCCATGCGTTCTATTTGTCTTATCCTTAATGGCCATGTCTTATTTGGCAACTTCGTGTGCTTGTAATTCATGGAAGCAACAGCTAGGGCGAGAGGAGAATAGCAGAAACTAGGAGAGCTGAGAAGGCATCCTGGTGCTGAGCTGCCACATGAATCAGCTGCTGTTGTGTATCAGTTGTTCTTCATTCTAGAGTGAACTGGAGCACAAGTGGTCATAAAGCATGTGTTTTCATCATAATGGTCGGGACCTTATTTGTGAGGTGCAAGCTGTATGTTAACAGAAAATTCAGTATGCAATAGTAATGCTTTAGACAGACTCGCAAAATTCCGCCCCCAGCCACCTCCACCTGTGAAACAGTTGTTATTATCTTTTAGGTTTGAACAGTGTAGGATCTTATGGGCAGAAGAATTAATAATTTCTACACAAAATTATTTGAATCCAGGATGTAAACTGATATTTTCCTTCCAAGTTATTAACTAAGGCACAGGGGCCTGAAAAGAGTCCATTAAAAGCTGCTCTGTTGAGTGTCAACCGTCTTGAGAACAAAGAGAGTTCTGTGGACACACCAAAATTCCTCCTCGTCCAGGTTGTAAATCAGGTATTCCCTGAACGTTAATGGTCATCACATGACTTAAAGACTACTCTTTTGAAGAAACACCCATGCAAGAAATCTAAAAGAAGTCCCTTTGTTTCATTCATTTAGTAGCACATGAACACTTAAAAATGAGACTAAAAACTCATTACCAAGACACAGAGCCAAAGCAGACTCCCGTATGAGACCCTCATGTTTGCAATGGACAACATCTCATCTTAATCCATGAACATTTCACATGAAGTCACAGTACTTTACTGACTTAATACTCTAAAATGCACTGAATCTAACTTTTTGTAGCAAAATGTACACAATATTTAGCCTTGCTAGATAATTCTGAAAATGATGTTATGACGACCTGTAATCACTTTGCTATTTGACAAATTGATGATTATAATATTTAATATTGTCTTATTCATGTCATATTAATAGAATGGTAACCATTCGTGATAAAGCACATCATGTTTACTATCGTTGAGATTCTGCATTTCAGGGCTGTTTATGTTAATTCATTTTTGATATATTCAGTTGTATCTGAGATATAAAAGGTCATGATTAAACATTGCCTATTTTGAGTGGGAAATGGGAATCTTCACAGACAAAGGCTCATCAGTCACCTTCAGATGGAGGGACAGAAATTACCATGTTGCCCCGCAAAAGACACCTCTGATTGGCTCAAGACATCTTTGGGGTTCGGCCAATCACAATAGTACAAAGCCTCCCCACCAAGGAAGAACTTTCTTTTACTTTTTACTCTCTTGCTCTTCTCCTCTCTTCACGCTCTTCCCTCTGGGCTCTTAACCCATCTGCCCAGGATCAGCACAATTTAGAGTCCAGGAAGGTTCTGAATATAAAGTTCAGAGGAAGCTCTTCTCTTTTCTGCACTATGACCCACACATGTGATGGGAGTCGCGAGTCTCCCTTGCGGGTGGCCTTGCTTCAAAGTCCCGCCTCATCATTCCAGCAACTAACTATCCACGATCTTAACAGAGGTCCAAGACATCAACGGAACAACCAAAACTGTCTACAAAGAGCCAAAGAACCAAAGCAATGCAAGGAAATGCAAGAACATCTCCAACTTTCACTGAAAGTGCTGGTGTCTCTTTAATATAATTTGAGTAACCCGATTGCAAATCGAGGTAAACCAAATGTATTATTGGTGGCTCTCAAGGCATTGTCTATAGACTCCATAAAGTTCATTTTCTCTGTACAGATCATTTCATTCACCTTCTGTTACAATTGACTCACCAACCTGTTTGTCTTGTTTGTCTATGTATTTAGATTAGCAATAAATTATTATTTGTATTCAAAAGATAATTTGACAGTGGTATACTTTGATAAATAATCTTGTCACTTGATTTAAAAAAAACAAAACAAATTTGCGCTCCGAAGCTCGAACCATATCTAAAAATATGTTTGATTTTTTTTTTTTTCAATAGCCATGAGAATAGTATTACTCTAAGCTAATTCCTCACATATAAATTGTGAGTGGATACAATGGGCCTGTTGTATTACATATTAATGGTGGGGAATTGTATTCAGATTTACGATCTGATCATGTGTCATTTATCCTTAAAATGGTGGTCGAACGCGGCTAAATCATTAACCAAAAATTCCCTTACATGTAATGACGTAGACATGCAGAGTTTAATTTAATTCCTAACACACATACAAGTCCTACATATTATTGGTGAAGGTATGTGGGCACTTTAATCCATACCGTGTACATTTATACTACCTAAATTTTGCAGCTCGTCTTCAGTGTAGGTATGCAACAGAAAATGTTAGGAGAATAAAAACTGCTGGCGTGAAAGTTTTGCCATTCTTGTTAATGTTTCATTCTTCAAAAGGGAATCTACTTTATAGAGCATCACTCTGTTCGTGTCTTCCCTGTGAGTGCCATCCTTTCTTCAAAGCGATCGTTGACATGCTGCCTCAGCTCAGAACAATGGGGGCATTCACTCTTTTCTCAATACTTCTGCAAAGATGGTTCTTTACTTTTGTGTGGCCATGTTTAAATGGAAACATACTGATGGCAGTCATTGTCCTATGCCATCTCTATGTGAGGTTACCAAGACAATAAGATATGCCCCTGTTCTTTTTCAAGTGCTGTATAACAATCCAATCTCAACTTCTATCATTTGAAAGCATTTTGTGTAAGAAAACAAGTACATGTTCTGGCTCAACAAATGAATCACATGCACAAGGTCACCTGCAGCCTCAGTGTCAAAACAAACTTGTGGTGAAGTATGTATTGTTTGTGCAACTACCGAACCTATAGTCTCAGCATCAGACGGCACGCCCACTGATCGCCCACAGTACGTGCTTTAACCGTCTAATGCACATAGCACTTAAAATTGGAAAACGCTTTTTCGAGCCATGCAGCGCAAATCTCATTGGCTGGTTTGATGGAACTTCTGCAAGTTGAAGCACACATGACTTTTTATTTGTTTGCCCGAAAACAGATACGTGTTCACAAGGTTCCACGTTGGTACAGTGAGCGCTTTTAAGGACTAAATAATCACTGGATTTGCCCAAGTTTGCCAGGTTAGTGATATCAAATATTCTAAAGATATTGAGAGTTTCATTTGAGGCACGTGGCAGAAAGTAAAGCATAGATCAACAAGCAGAACTGCATAATCTGCTTTGCTTGCTTAGTTATGTCTGTCAAATACTCTGTGATGAGGTTTTCTGTGCTGTACTTAGACTCTACACAAGACTACTGAAATGAACACTCCTCCCATCCATCATTGGTCGAACAAACATATAGTCCTGCCCCAAACAAATGCCATTTATTGAGCCAATGTTATGCTGGTCGGGATGCTCAAACAAACAGCAATGTTTTTTATGGCACCACAGAGCCATCTGTGTTTACTCTTTTCAAGGGAATCAACCTTCAAATTCCTTACTCATAGCAGTCTCTGCGTATTAAGCTGATATAGGAGAACGCATTTTAACCTAAAAAATATAAGATAAATCCTTTAACTTATAAATCTGCAGTTTGCTGAGGTCCTTCAGTTGAAGGACATCCTTCAAACTTGCAGATGTAAGTATTCAAGTATATCTGTGTATGCCCACCATTTATCTGCCCACCGGTGCCAAGTGGTCCGTTTTGGGAATATTATCTCTGCCACCCAGTCTCCATTCCCCACCATACTGCTTAGTGCTGGTCCTGTATAATTAAAGATTGATAATTTCCCTAGGGAAAAAAAGGAACAAGCAGGGATCAGGAGTTCAGCCGCATGTCTCGGTGAAGGGAACATACCGAAAATATATCTGCTGTTAGTTAAGCCTTAAATGGGGTCAGATTGAATGTTGCTTTAGGCACTCTCTGTTCCCTGACTGATGTGGGATGAGCGAGTCTCAGCCAGAGGAATACTCACCTCTCGTTCTGCTGATCGCTCTCATTACCTGACTGACATATATAAGAGTGGCCTTGATTTAGCCTGTCATCTCACTTAGTGCCGTTACATTGTGTTTGTGTCAATAAAGCCAGGTCCCATTTATAGGCATAAAGCTTATATTGTGGATGGACCGAGATGGCAACATCAACACACCCATAGAAGAGATATTGCCTAATAATTTCTGGGCTTAATGTAGTCCCTTCAATGAGCAGGCAATCTGTAATAATGATTCCATTGTGACTGAAAATGAGTTCCTCTTGATCTCTGTATTTTTGCACCTCTGACCTTCACTAATAGAGCTGAAAATGCTTGAAGTGCCTCTTACTGGCCAATCTGCCTTGTTAAATTGCCCCCCTCCTCACCACACCAGAGTTAGGGCCACCAACTTGCCTCAAGCCGACATGGTGAATCCACGCTGTCAGACGGACAATCCAATGGGAAATATGACTCAAATGTGCTCATAAATCAATTTTGTATATGGCATAGCCATGGGCAACATAGTTTGGAGTCCAGGAGAAGAAAATTAATTAATGGGAGGGGGTAAAAGTTGAATTGCTAGGATATTAATACTAGTGTGAATTTATCCATTATCCAAATTTATTTCACTGGGACAGAGTTATAAAATACTGGCCAAGATAGTCTCAGTACTGTGTGCCTGCATATTAAAAAAAAAAAGCTTCTTGAACTGGAAAACAAGGGAATTTATTTCTCTCATATTAAAGTTTTTTCAATCAGTATCGTTCAATTATCGAATGAGATGTTTTTTTGTTTTTTTTTAAACAATAAATTCAAATCTCTGAACAATTAGTTTCTTAAAATGTAAAAATGTACATGCAAATGTGAATTTTCTGTTTACATGTAACACATTGCTACAGAAATAAATTTACTGTATACATACAAATGTGCATAACCTTTTTCTGTGTACTACAGTATTGTACAGTATTGACTTCCCAGTAAACTTTTACCTACGTTGAAATTGGTATCTAAAAAGCTCAGTGTGATACACAATAGAATTCAGCTAGACAAAACTGATATTCTTGTATAGTACAGTAAGCAGTTCACTGTCAACAAAAAGAGTAGAATAAAAAATGTAATTTGTATATAACAAACATTTTCAGGGTTGATTTTTTTTTTTTTTTTTTTTTCTCACCATGACAATCTAAACATTTTGGCCAGTACAGCTCACACGATGACAAAAACAACTTTTCATTTTGGTGGCATTGGCCAATTTACTAACACAATAACTAGGTTTTGAAGCATGAATTAAATGTTTTGGGTGAGTTACTACATTTTGCAGATATGCAATAGAGTTGTAATGTCCCATAAAACAGTTGTGACAATTGCACTTACAGTTTAGAGAATGTTTCAAAAAATGAGTCAAAGCAAAAACTGTAAAATGACTAAGTTTAAATATGACTAACTGTAAAAAGATCCTCAATGTGCCTTGCATAAACTGTACAAGTGTCTCCGACTGAAGCATTGGACAGTTCCAGTTCAGATAATTGCACACCTGGTTTTGACATTTTAGATAACATTTAGCATCCTAGACTTTTCAGTGCCTCCCTGAAATCATGGCAGAGCACCCATACTACTTGAGTTTTATTAAATGTAGTTGGTATACAAAGTCTAAGGTCTTGTCAAACTGTCAATGTCTGAATCACACTATTTAGTGAGGCATGTTTTTTTTTTTTTTTGTTTTTTTTTCTCTTCTTCTTTCTGTCACACCTGCAGAATACATTCCCCCTACAGATCAATCTATGGAGATGTGCCCTATATTTAGCATTGTGGCTCAGCTCCCTATAAACGCTGATCTTATCTACACTACACATACATGCATGCCAAACATGTCTGGATTAAGATGCTGAGGGCAGCACTCTCACACATACAACACACACACACACTGATTCTGGCACTTTAGATTAGAAGCAAAGTGAACATTTTGAGAAAAAAAAAAAAAATGTCCTCCCTTGGAAGGAGAGTTTTGCCATCTGTGCAGATCCTGCTGTCTTGGAGAACCTCAGAAGATCACACAAATGTCAGGGGTTTCATTATTTGGGATTTTATGTGAACACGTCATAATGTTGAATTTGTGGAAAGATTTATTTATTTATGTATTTATTTTATTATTATTGTTATTATACATGGTGTAATTGGTTTAGGTTTTTGAAGACTAGAGAGGAGAAATTGTTAACTTAAAGTCTGGCCCAGATGAAATTTGCTAGCTTCTTTTTCATTTTCTGTTGTGATTTTAGTAAAAAAATCTCTGTAATTCTGTGGAATGGATTTAAATGTAAAGGAATAGTTCACCCAAAAATTTAAATTATCTCATAATTTACTCACTGTGAGGGTTTCCACAAACAGAAGGGAAGGAGGACACAGGGAAGCGGGTTTCCCAGACTCAGGTAAGGCTTTTAATCGGCCACTTCAATGCTTTACAGCTTCACAAAACTCAACAGGCTCAGAGACACGTAGGCATGTAGGCACTCAAACTCATCAGCTTCACAAATATAAATCAGCTTCCACGAGCACTGTAGGTTCCCTTGTGGCAGACTCTCTCTCTCTCTGCTGGTGGCGTGGCCGTTTATATGCCGCTCTCCCCACGCTCACTGGAATTAGAGACAGGTTTTAGACATAATCTAGCTCAGGTGTAAGCACCCTTACCGTTTTCTCTCTCTCCGGACGGACGCTCGACCACGCCCCCGCTGCCACACTCACCCTTATTCCATCCCCGATGTGTATGCCTTTCTTTCTTCAGCAGAACACAAATGAAGTTTTTTAGAAGAATTCCTCAGCTCTTTTGCTCCATACGATGCAAGTGAATGGGTGACAAAATATTGAAGCTCAAAAAATCAGCATAGAAGTAATCCATACAACTCCAGTTGTTAAATTAATGTCTCCAGAAGTGATTTGATAGGTGTGGGTGAAAAACAGATCAATAGTTAAGTCAAGTTTTATTATAAATTATCCTCCTTGCTCAGTCAACCTCCACTTTAACATTCACTTTCACATTCTTCTTCTTGTGTTTTTGGTGGTTCACATTCTTCATGCATATGCCCCCTACTGAACAGGATGAAGAATTTCTAGCAAAAAAGGACTTAAATATTGATCTGTTTCTCAACCACACCCAAGGATGGATTATGAACCGGGCCAACGGGGCCAGTGTCCCGGGGCCTCTGACTACATGATATAAATAGACAAAAAGTGCTTGAATGTGTCAGCTATGTTATTTCACCCTGGCCCCATAATCAGAAGCTGGAGATGGCGAATCCAACTCATACGGTATGTTTTATTTCTTTGAAACTCAATATTTACACTTTTCAGCAGACATAAATTCACACAGTCTTTCTTCAGCTCATAACTCTTTCTCGTGACTGGTGTCTGGCTCGCTCTTAAAGACCGTCTCCACACTCACTGCAATGACAAACAGCTGTTAGAGACAATCATTGCCAGGTGATGATCCTTAATTTTCTTATCTCCTGATCTCGCTTTCCATTCACAAACTGCCGCTTAACCACGCCCCCACCACCACAGCCATTTATTAGTTATCAGCTATCCCTTGCACAGAGTAAAATATATAGTTAATATAATAAATGGATCACAAATGTTGTGATCTGTTTATTACAGTATATCATATATATATATATATATATATATATATATATATATATATATATATATATATATATATATATATATATATATATATATATTTCTTTTTTTTAAGAGACAGTTGGATGCTAAAATCTGTTTTTGACATTTTGTGCTGATGGTGCTATAGTTCATGTACAGTGTATATGTGCTTTCAGTGTTGTTGGTTTTATTTTGAGTTGTCCTAGTAGGGTTGTCACAAGTATGAAATTTGGCTGACAATTAATTAATTTTCACACAAATAATGAACGGTATGTATGTATTAGGGTTTGTTAGTTGTAAAAAATATTGCACAGGGGTAGAATGACATGGAAAATGTATATATATATATATATATATATATATATATATATATATATATATATATATATATATATTACAGTATTTCCAAATACTTAATATGTCTCTCTGTTTGATCAACATTAGCCTTGTTCACCTGGCCTATACTGTTGTTTTTGGAACCATGCCAAACTGAATATTATATTGTGCAATAGTAATATCTGTCTGTCCTAATTTTTTTACTTTCACACATTATTTTAAGGCTCTCCTATTAAAACCGTCAGTCCTTATTTTTCATGAAGGAAGACTTTTGAGATACTGTGCAAAAATATGTTTCTTCTTTCTGTTATCTCCACAGAAATAGAGTAAGTGGTTGTCTCCTCCTCTGTGTCATTGTGTGTCTTTAACATTATGTGCACTGTATGAACCCATGAACAATAAACGTTTACCATTATGCAAACTTTAAATGAAAGTTAAACTAGTCACTATCAAAATCCTCGCTTACAGTGCATTCAGAGTGTATTCAGACCCCTTCATTTTTTTTTCACATTTTGTTATGTTGCAGTCTTATGCTAAAATAATTTAAATTATTTATTTTTCACATCAATTTACACTCCATACCCCATAATTACAAAGCAAAAACCAGATTTTTGATAACTTGGCAAATTTATAAAAAAAAAAAAAATAATAATAATAATAATAATATATATATATATATATATATATATATATATATATATATATATATATATATATATATATATAAATTAAAGAAAAATTAAAAATTAATATCACATTGACATAAGTATTCAGACCCTTTGCTATTACACTTGGAATTTAGCCCATTTCTCTGGATCATCTTTGAGATATTTCTACACTTTGATTGGAGTCCACTGGTGGGAAATTCAATTGTTTGGACATGATTTGGAAAGGCACACACCTGTCTATATAAAGTCTCACAGCTGGAAATGCATATCAGAGCAAAAACCAAGCCATGAGGTCAAAGGAAATGCCTGCAGAGCTCAGAGACAGGATTGTGTTGAGGCACAGATCTGGGAAAGGCTACAAAAAACTTTAGGCTGCACTGAAGGTTCCCAAGAGCACAGTGGACTCCATAATTCTTAAATGGAAGAAGTCTGGAACAACTAGGACCCTTCCTAGTGCTGGCCACCCAGCCAAACTGAGCAATCGGGTGAGAAGGGCCTTGGTAAGAGAGGTTACCAAGAACCTGATGGTTGAGCTCCAGAGATCATGTGTGCAGATGGGAGAAACTTGCAGAAGGACAACCATCACTGCAACACTCCCCTGACCTGGGATTTATGGCAGAGTGGCCAGACGGAAGCTGTAAAACATGTTCAGTATTACATGGTGTTTGACCTTCCGATCTCTGGGGCACCTGTTCAGCATTTCCACTGAAGGGTTGCCCCAAGCTCAGTTTTAAATATTTTCCAATTGTTTTTTTTTTTTTTGTGTTTTTTTTTTTTTTTTGTGATTTAAAAAATAACTTTTATGTGTGTGTGTGTGTGTGTGTGTGTGTGTGTGTGTGTGTATATATATATATATATATATATATATATATATATATATATACAGTTGTACTCAAAAGTTTGCATACCCTTGGAGAGTTGGTAATATATGTACCATTTTTAAAGGAAACATAAGTGAGCAGGCAAAACACATTTCTTTTATTTCTTATGGGATTCATATTCAACTGTAGGTTATAACAGAATGGCACAATCATAAAACAAAACATGGCAACAAAGGAAAAAAAATGAAATGACCCCTGTTCAAAAGTCTGCATACTCTTAGTTCTTAATACTGTGTATTGCCCCCTTTAGCATCAATGACAGCGTGCAGTCTTTTGTAATAGTTGTCTATGAGGCCCCAAATTCTTTCAGGTGGTATAGCTGCCCATTTGTCTTGGCAAAATGCCTCCAGGTCATGCAAAGTCTTTGGTCGTCTTGCATGAACGGCACATTTAAGATCTCCCCAGAGTGGCTCGATGATATTAAGGTCAGGAGACTGTGATGGCCACTCCAGAACCTTCACCTTTTTCTGCTCTAACCACTGGAGGGTCAACTTGGCCTTGTGCTTAGGGTCATTATCGTGCTGGAAAATCCCATGCGCAGCTTTCGTGTAGAAGAATGCAAATTGTCTGCCAGTATTTTCTGATAACATGCTGCATTCAACTTGCCATCAATTTTCACAAGATTCCCCGTGCCTTTAGAGCTCACACCCCCCCCCTCCAAAAACATCAGTGAGCCACCACCATGCTTCACAGTGGGGATGGTATTCTTTTCACTATAGGCCTTGTTGACCCCTCTCCAAACATAGCGCTTATGGTTGTGACCATAAAGCTTTATTTTGGTCTCGTCAAATTACAGTGTGTCAGAAGCTGTGAGGCGTGTCAAGTTATTGTCGGGCATTTTGTAACCGGGCTTTTTTGTGCCATTGGCACAGTAAAGGTTTCTTTCTGGCAACTCGACCATGCAGCTCATTGTTGTTCAAATATCGTCATATTGTGCTCCATGAAACAACCACAATGTCTTTTTCCAGAGCAGCCTGTATTTCTCCTGAGGTTACCTGCAGGTTTTTCTTTGTATCCTGAACAATTCTTCTGGCAGTTGTGGCTGAAATCTTTCTTGGTCTACCTGACCTTGACTTGGTATCAAGAGATCCCCGAATTTTCCACTTCTTAGTAAGTGATTGAACAGTACTGACTGGCATTTTCATGGCTTTGGATATCTTTTTATATCCTTTTCATCTTTATAAAGTTCCATTACCTTGTTTCACAGGTCTTTTGATAGTTCTTTTCTGCTCCCCATGGCTCAGTATCTAGCCTGCTCAGTGCATCCACGTGAGAGCTAACAAACTCCTTGACTATTTATACACAGACACTAATTGCAATTTAAAAAGCCACAGGTGTGGGAAATTAACCTTTAATTGCCAATTAAACCTGTTTGTGTCACCTCGTGTGTCTGTAACAAGGCCAAACATTCAAGGATATGTAAACTTTTGATCAGGGCCATTTGGGTGATTTCCGTTATCATTATGATTTAAAAAGGAGCCAAACAACTATGTGATAATAAATGGCTTCATATGATCACTATCCTTAAATAAAAGACTGTTTTTTTGCATGATCAGTCATATTTTCAAAATCAATGCCATAATTTCACAATTTCTGCAAGGGAATGCAAACATGTGAGCACAACTGTATATACAGTATATATATATATATATATATATATATATATATATATATATATATATATATATATATATAATCATTTCCATTTAAATCACTTTGAATTACCACTGTGTATGAAATGTGCTATGTAAATAAACTGCCTTGCCAAATGTAGCTATGAGTTCTACACACTTGTTTATAGCTGAAAGGCAAAATATGTAATAAATGAACAAACCAAGGGTCTTTGCTTATTAGTTTATTATATAGTTTATTTCTTTATTTATTTCTTTCTTTATTTTGTATTCTCTGCTCATGACCCTGTAGTTACTAGGGATGTGCGCTACAACTAATTTGACTGTCGTTTAAACAGAAGTTTTGTAACCGACTAGTCGACCAGTCTAAAAAGAAACCAACCTTCAGAAAACATAAAAATAAAAAAAATAAAAAATGTTTTATGCGACCCATTTAAAATGCTTAATCTATTCCAATTCCGATGCTAAATTCTACTGAAAAGGGGCATTTATCTGCGACGTGCTCGCCTTGAATTATGATCATTGTACATTAAATATAGAACATGACATGCATTCACTGAATCAACATTAGCGAATATTTAATAGACATATTTATTGAAAACAATTGAACGAATAGTGCTGGATTAATGGAACAACCCTAAAAGCCTCTTCTAAATGGAAATCACCAAGTAAAAGTTACTTAACATATTAAAACAGTCAGGACATTGTTGAAAATAATTAGCAGGTAGACTAAGCCAAATCTATGAGAGAGAAAAAAATGTGCTGAAATGTTGCGTGTATTTCACAACGTGCAGTCGTGCATTAATCATTGATCTAATATGACAGCTGTTCGGTAAAGAACGTCAAACAATAACAGTTACAATGTAAAAAATAAATAAATAAATAAAAAATAGCTATAGGATAGAAAAAAAAAAGGCCTGTGATATAGCTACAATAAACCTAATGTATTCTAAACATGACGTGCACACAGAATAAAAGATAGTTTAACATGTTAAGCAGTCGGCACCTCATTGAAAATAGCCTTCTTAATCAGCATATTAAAAAAATGGCATACCTAATCTAAAACAGTTATTTTCTAGGCTACTTACTCAAAAGCATAAATTTTTTGATGAGTAAAATTAACACGTCGACATGGTCCGGTGAATGACGGGACTTGATTCACCTGAGGCGTCTATCCTGCACTTGAAAAAGCCCGCTCAGTGGAAAAATAACATCCAAGCATGCACAGATGTAAAGAAGACTCAAATGTGAAAACATCCTTAGGGACTTTCAAACGTTTGGAAAGCCGATTCCCGCACCACCGAAGTGATTTCATTACTACTTTGCTGAGTTGATTGTCTAGCGAGAGGACATTTTCCTGCATGCGCCACGAGTGAGAGAGAGAAGAAGCACGTGCAGCCTGAGGTGAAATTAAACTTTGTATCTACTCCAGATATCCTCTTTTTGAAATAATATTTGTATGATTAATTCTATTTAAAATATGTAACATTAATATGATAGTAATTTAAGCACAGCCTCTTTAAAAATATAAAGCCAAACGTAAATGTATAAAAATGATTATCAGTTTAATGGGGGGAAATATTAACCGACTAGTAATTCCAGTGTCGACTAGCAGCATCAGAACCATTTAGTCGACTAGTCTCGCACATCCCTAGTAGTTACACACCAATACTTAAGGCATGGTCACATTTACCTTTGAACACCGAAATTCTGCCATCAAAGAAAGCATGGGCGGATGTTGAGCTCATGTAAAACCAGCAAAAAACGAATTGTCAGCCAGCCTCTTATTAATGCTGCTCTTTATACTTTGGGAGAAACTCACCACTAAAATAATGTCCTTGTCCATTGTGAATATTCAGAGTAGCTGTGTTTGAAGCACTGCCCACGCAGAGGTCACTGGCAAACCAAGCAACTTCCCATTGGTCAACATGGCAAATGTGCCTGTCAGAGTTCTCCAAACTTTTTATTTATATATATATATATATATGTTTTCTTTTATTTATTTATTTATTTTTATCCCCTTTTCTCCCAATTTGGAATGCCCAATCCCCACTACTTAGTAGGTCCTCGTGGTGGCACAGTTACTCACCACAATTCGGGTGGTGGAGGACAAGTCTCAGTTGCCTCCGCTTCTGAGACAGTCAATCCATGCATCTTATCACATGGCTCACTGTGCATGACACCGTGGAGACTCACAGCATGTGGAGGCTCATGCTACTCTCCGCGATCCACGCACAACTTACCATGCGCCTCATTGAGAGCGAGACCCCTAATCACTACCACGTGGAGGTTACCCCTTGTGACTCTACCCTCCCTAGAAACCGGGCCAATTTGGTTGCTTAGGAGACCTGGCTGGAGTCACTCATCATGCCCTGGGTTTAAACTCGCGACTCCAGGGGTGGTAATCAGCATCAATACTCACTGAGCTACCCAAGCCCCAAAGTTCTCCAAACTTGAACTCCATGCGAAACCTGTGAGGGGAAATTATACGCCACCGGAAGTCCATCACACTGAATTCACGATCATGCAGTTTCCCATTGAGATGACTGTATTTCACCCATAGAATTTTGCAGTGCTGAGGTAAAAGTGCTGCAGGTTTAGCCTGTGTGTCCAGCCTTTCGTTCCCCTCTGAATTATCACTGTTTCGTTGTGTTGCATTTGCATTACCCATCCTCCATGTTGTCTGATTCTGGCAGCACACTTATGATGTGATGAATGCTTAATGTCCAGTGAAGGGGGCTACTCTGCTTGAATTTGCTTTCATTCTAGGTGAGACTGACTCTTTAGGGCAGGATGTCGTCTCCACACCTCCAGGCTGCAGAGAGTGGACAGTCTGTCACAGGGCATATCAGAAGCAGTAGGTTGGCCTGTCTGCCCTGAATGTCCCAGCTTGAGTGATGGCTTTTATGAAGCATTTTTTTTTTTTTCTACCTCCCTTTTTTGCCTGGTAGAATATTGTAAAGTGGTGGCAGCCCCCTTTCTTTCTTCCTTCCCTCTCCCTCTGTTTCTGTCCGGCAGTGCAGGTATGCAGACAGGGATGGACACGTGCAGAGAAGCTGCCTTCTCTGCTTTACTAACTGACAGTACACCTGGATGAGAGTCGACATTGCGGCAGATAATGAAAATAATGCTGTTTGCCAGGCAAAAAATACGTCCTGTCACTGTCAACCTCTCGGCATGCTGGGATTGTTGGACAGGGTGAGGCCAGCCTATTTTTCTATCTTTTTTTTTTTTTTTCTTTCTTGAAAGCACTTTAATGTGGCTGCTGGCCCCCACACCAAGCTCTCACTGGGTCTGAAGGAATGTGTCTCATTACTGGCTCCCCCGCCCCCCTCCGCCTTAGTCTTACCATTTCGTATTTCCACCCGGAAGCTTGATAGAGCTTTTGAGTCCAACCTGTCAGAAGCTGTCAGAATCAAATAGGTTTGAAACAGCTTGGAATATCCAGCTACAAATGTTTCTTTTTCAGTGAATCTCTCTGAATGCTGCAGTGAACAAACAAGTAGTGTTGAATTGTTTACTAGATGTGACAAATCTCAGAGAGGCTTTATCAAGGGGACATCTGGAGGCAAAACAATAAAGAGAAAATAAAATAAATTGATGAATGAAAAGATAATGCTGTAGCTCTTTAAATGGCATGCATGACTAAATGTTATCCACATCAAACCTTTTCCATGGAGGTCATTTGCAAGCCAAAACAGTCTCATCCTGACAACGTTGGTAAACAGCTTACAGCAGTGGTGCAGTGTGAGAAATGTGGGAGAGAGACTTTTCTTTCATAATCTGCCTGACTCTTCACCTTACTTGACTTGAATACTATTGTTTCTTGTTCTTAAACTAAAATAACAGTCATAGATTGAATATGACCTCACTTTAAAGTCAACATTAAATGAAAATTGACCACATTTACTGTCTTAATACACAATCCTGGTATTCATCTGTGCGCATTATTCCAAAGGAAAAAAAAAAAATACATAAATGAAAGTATTCATAGGTGTTCATCAAAATGTAGTTCTTGCTCCACCTCTGCAATGACTGACGTCAACACACTCCACCTCCTTTTTCAGCTGGTGTTACCTAGGCTATAATGTTAGCCAATGGCCAGATAGCTGATTAACCAAATTCCTAATCCCTATGCATTTCTTTCTTATATGGAACACAAAATAATAAATTTTAAAGAATATGTAAGCCTATGACTTAGATTTCAATATAATGCAAAGCAAATACAAAGCTTAAAGCTGCACTACAGTACTTTGGGCTCTCAATTGACAAATGTGGTTGAGACCTAAAATTGCAAGTAAATTGCAGAGGGATATTTTATTTCGGTTGTGTTTTGGAACTGCTTTTCAGTGCAGATAAATCTCATGGTTTGAAGTTACCTAGACTTTGCCTGTGATTATCACTCTGAGATATTCACCTACAGAGCCGGAGTCATGATGTGCAATTTTTACTTTGATATTATGTTATTCGATTAAACAGTTATAACTGTGATATTAATTGTTTTGAGGAAGATAATGTGTGTATATATATCGATCAGCAACAACATTAAAACCATCTGCCTAATATTGTGTTGCTCCCCCTCATGCCGCCAAAGCAGCGCCAACCAGCATCTCAGAATAGTATTCATCCATGTGATTATCTAATCAGCCAATCGTGTGGCAGCAGTGCAGTGCATAAAATCATGCATATATGGGTCAGGAGCTTCAGTTAATGTTTAACCATCAGAATGGGGAAAAATGTGATCTCAGTGATTTGGACCGTGGCATGATTGTTGGTGACAGATGGGCTGGTTTGAGTATTTCTGTAACTGCTGATCTCCTGGGATTTTCACACACAAAAGTCTTTAGAATTTACTCCGAATGGTGCCAAAAGCAAAAAAACATCCAGTGAGCGGCAGTTCTGCAGATGGAAATATCTTGTTGATTAGAGAGGTCATTGGATAATGTCCTGACTGGTTTGAACTGACAAAGTCTACAGTAACTCAGATAACTGTACTGTACAATTGTGGTGAGAAGAATAGCATCTCAGAATACTATTCTAAGATGCGGGTTGGCGCTGCTTTGGCAGCACAAGGGGGGGGCTACACAATATTAGGCAGATGGTTTTAATGTTGTGGCTGATTGGTGTGTGTGTGTGTGTATATATATATATATATATATATATATATATATACACATACTATATATATACATATATATATATATATATAAAAACACTCTTATTTACATATTTTTAAATTATTATTTAAGTGCTTTATCCACCTCACATTAATGTTTGTATTGCACTACACACATCAATTTAAGAGGTGAAACTTGAGTTCAGTGGAATTTTTTTTTTTTTTTTTTTTTTTTTTTGTATTTTATTATTTGTATTTTACAACCTATAGCCTTGGTGGACAATGCAAGTAAACCATGAACACAAGATGATTCAGCACATTATAAAAAACTTGAGATGAGTATGCATTCAGGGGGAACTACCCTGTAGTACTTTGTATATTTAGTGGATTTAAGATGTAAAATTAAAATGTTGACTCTGTTTAAACAGACTATCTGCTAAAAGGGCATTGGAAAGTGTCAACTTGTGCATTTCTGCAATTCTGGGATAACATAAATTATAAAACAGAGAAACACACACACAGTTAGGGAACCTGGAAACTACATCAGTTTTATAAAATACTCAATAGTCATGAATCTTAGGAAACATGTTCCAGTTCCGGAAAACTTTAATGAACCCTTTTCACACGTCTGCGTCCCACGAAGCAGAAGTCATCATAGTTGGTTAAACTTGAATGGTGGTGAATGGGGGAGCACAGCAAATAACATTTTTGCTTACCAGTTTGCTCCAACAGCAAAAGAAAAAAATCAACGATTATGCTTTCACAGCTTTACCTAAGAAGACAAAAATATACAGGTTGGAAACATTTTCTGTCACTCCCTCAGCAGCTGTGTTAGAAGCCTCATCACTGCTATGTTAACTGATTTTCTAAAACATATTCCAGGGTAATATAATTCAAAGTACAAAGTTATAAATTTACACTAAATATATATATATATATTGTTTTTTTTGGTTTTTTTAATTAGAAATATAACATTTTTTTTGCTACATTTATGTTGTTAAAGAAGGCAGTAATTCATCATAACAGGTCTGTGAAAAGGGTATATAAGCATTTAAGTCAAATGTAGTAGCTGCATTGATAAAATCAAACCTCATTGGGCTTGATGTCTCGTGACCAAATGTCAGGAATGTTCTTGCAACATGACATCGTGCCATTTTGTCACAAGATGGACAAGGACCAATAATGTTTGATGTTATCGACATTTTCATTTTGCCGTTCATGCATCTCAAGTGAATCTGAATTTGATTTTGGTGGTTCTCCAGTTAACTTTCAGATGTCCATTAAAGCACATTTTTACTGCTGTTGGTGACCTCATTTATTTTATTTTATTTTTTTCCCCCTGAATAAATAGAATGTAATAATGAGTGCATCCATTAGAGAGGGTCATGCTTGCAGAAGCATGTAGACTACATGGAAAGCACAACAAAGTAGTCAAATGTATAGAGACTGAGGTGATTGAGGTCAGAGCAAATTACTTCTCTCCAAAACATGTTAGTGCTGTAGAGTAAAACTGTTTAGTTTTAAAGGCATGTATTGTTACTACTTTTTATGAATTTATTGAGGTAGCTTAAAAAAAAAAAAAAAAAAAACTTTGAAAGTGTAGAGTATGTTTTGAAGGGAGCTAATGAAGAGATGTTGAGTCAGTGTGGGCTGTTTAGCTTCCATAAATTGAGCCATTAGGAATTATTGGAAAAGGCAGAATATTAATGATTTGACCTGAATATCAAATCATGTTGCTAGTATTTTTTTTTTTTTTTTTTTGTACATTTGTATGGACACAGATGTCTTCTTTAGTCATCTGGCTTTTGAGTCCAAGGCCTTCAGCCAGTAAGTGTCTGTTTGAATGGATGGTAGTGTTTTCATTTAGTTTTTTGTGTACCTTAGATTTATTGAGATTTCTCAAAGATAGTTTTCACCCAATGATAAAAACGATCTCTCCAAAGATTCGAGACATAAAGATGCCTTTTGGATGCATCACAGTGGCATTGGCTGTGCAAAACACCACAATTTAGACTCATTATAGATGTCTTGGCCCCTTTTAATCTGGACTGTTTTACGTTCTGCCATTCATTTCCACGAGAGCGGCTAGATAAGAGTGGATGTTGGCAATTTGCAGGCTGTCTGTTTTCTGCAGAATGGCTGAGGTGAGAGACAGCATACCTTGTACAGAAGATGACCTGGATTTGGTTTGATCTGTGAAAGGAAACCGAATTACAGCTCATCTGTGCTTGAGTGCTTTCTATTGGATGCTAACAAAAGCATTTACTGCTCCAATTCCATCTTATTTTGTCCCCTCACTTCTTTTTCTTTACTGTTAGACTTCACAATTTACGTTTTTCTTAAAATGTCTCAAAGTTTTTTAGAGCAGCGTGATGCCTCTACTTGCCCTGTATTTTAATGGCTTTGCAGAAACATCCATGCTAGTTTTTTTTTTTTTTTTTTTTTTTTTTTTTTTTTTTTAAAACAATCCTTTAATGTGCAATATAATTTTTACTGTGTTTATCTGTTGTGTGCTCATTAAGTGTCAGTGATAAACATGGTTTCTAACCACCTGCAGCGTCTTATCTCGTAGCAATATGTGCCTTCGCATTGGTGGAGTTATTAAAATCTCTCTCTGTGTGGGGGAAATGTAGTGCAGGCCACCTTTGTTTAGCACTGTAGTTTCCCAATAACATCCCACAGTGCTGCGCTCTGCTACAGTTGCAGTGAGAAACAGGCACTAACCAAGCCATGATTAACCATGACTGAAGAGCTTTCTTTGAACACAATTAAATGATGTAAGTGCAAAAAAACAAAAAACAAAGACCTAATGAATGTAATATCCAACAATTTTATTATAAATTCAGGTATGCCCAACAGATTTCACCATGCTCGCCATGTAGTCGTTTATTTTGAATACAGCCCTTCTTTTGCAGTTACTTTGGTGTTTACAGCCTTACCAGCTAAATACTGTTTGTGATTTTGGCCACTGTGTTAGCATTAATGGTTTTGGCTGGTGAGAACCATGGGCAAAGAGAGTTACTGAGCACATGCAAAATCAGCTCTGGGTTTGTGGTAGAGATTGGATCGCTGCTTTATTGATAAGCAGAATCTTGGGGGAGTTTTTACTAGGGTAATTGTTAGTAGTCAATTGTTGATTATTTACCATTAAAAACATAATGCATCAAGAATAGTGATTAAGCAAACAAAAGAATAGGGAAGATTTAAAGCACCTATGATGCTGATACAATGAGAGGAACAAATAGGCATTATGACCTTGGTGGAGCCGGCCTTCCTTTAGCCACTTAGCATGTCATTCCATGAAGATTATATCAAGATCTATGTATCATATCATGTTTTATGTGGGCTTGTTTGAATCAGGAGCATCTGCTCTAAAGTAACCGCCAGAGTTTTTCATATTCTGTTTATGTTCTTTCTTAACGTTACAAGCAACAATCCCTACAAAAAAGCCATATATGTTTGTAACTTGTATGTAACTTCTTGTACATACAAATACATGACTTTTACATGTTATACCTTGTTTTGTCAGTACTTGTTGTATTCTACTTTTGGCATTTCCAAACACATATGATACAATCTGTATGCCAAATCTGATTTTCATTTATTAACACTAACAATTGTCCTTCAAGGACATTTCTGAGAAGTTTCCACCCTACTTTTAACATATGTTTGGCTGACTGTACAGTCAAGCAATCTGAATGAGAGATAATAAAGAGGTTTGTTGAACAAACATGCCCAATATTGAGTTTTCCTCTGTGTGATTACTGGATCCTGAGAAGACCCTGATGTGTCCTGTAATGATCAATTCAATTGGTTGTAATATCAATTGAAAAGGGGAAAATTCATGTGTTTGTGACCACCCAAGTAGCTGGTAAAACATTTCACATCTTATGACATGGCCTTCAAAAGGAAGACCTTACTTTTAATTGTATTAAAACACAAAGACTTCTCGATACACCAACTCTTACAGTAAGTCCAAGCAAATTAAAGTCATTTGTTTTCTGACATTGAAACTGTGGTATAATATAGTGGTTAAGAAAAGATTATCCTCTTGAACAGAGGCAAATTTATATTCCAGACCACCTGTTGGACAAAAGGGTGGACTTAAAAGTGAGTCAAAGGTGCATTCTCTCAGATCAAGTCTGCCTTTCCACCTGGTAGCTTTTTGCCATCCTCCCTGCCTGCCTTAGACCCTACCTCACCAACCAGACTGCGCTTCAGCGGAGCCCGGCTTCACAGATCAGCCTTTTTTATATACTGTAATTATCTTATGATGTAAGTAGCAGCTTGCAGTAGTTAAAACAGATGGTGGATCATTTCAAATCCCATTTTTCATGTTTGCAGCGGATATCAATAAGGCGGCAGTCCCCAAACCTGCTCTGACCTTTGTGGCTGGTGGCGGTTGTCATCTGCAAAATTGAGATCAGACGTGTGACATTTTTCAAATCACAGGATAGGGAGAGAAAGGTCCTTATCAAGGCTGTCAATCATGACTTAGTGTATTCCCCTATGCCCTGCACACACAAATCAAATCATCTCCGGTAGGGATCACACAACACGAGAGAGCTGTTGTTGATCCTGTTAGCTTGAATCATTTACCAAGTTGGAGAAGGTCCAGTCATACTTTGGCGGCTGGGTCTTTGTTTTTATTTTTTTTATGTATTTAGTCTATATTTGTCTGCTCATATCGAGCATCTGAAATGCCACAATGACAATTTCAGCTGCTCCTTTCATGCCAACAAGTCCCCGGATGAATTGAGATGCATAAATTGGGTCATATTTTATTATTGGTTTTTGAATCATTATGCAATTCTGATCTGTGATTGTGTTGGTTTTTGCTCTGTTCAAAGACCTAGTGAGCTGCCTATTGAAGCAGCATTTTAAAGAAATATTCCGGGTTCAATACAAGTTATTTAATGTTTATTACCACAAAAATTTATTTTGACTCATCCCTCCTTTTCTTTAATAAAAAGAAAAAAAATCTGGGTTATAGTGAGGCACTTACAATGGAAGTTATTGGGACCAATCTGTAAACATTAAAATACTCATTGTTTCAAAAGTATAGTCACAAAATGTAACCAATATGCATGTTAACATGATTGTAGTGTGATAAAGTCACTTACTAACCATTTCTGTGTAAAGTTATAGCCAATTTAGCAACTTTTTTTGCCATCACAACATATCACCGCACACATTAAAACCCTAAAAAGACTGTAAAAACAATGATTTAAACAAATAGCATGAGTTTTAACAGAAGAATTAATGTTGTGATTTTATATTATAATTATAAGCTTCTCATTTCTGTTTTTAAACTCTCCAAAATTGGCCCCATTCACTTCCATTGTAAATGCCTCACTGTAACCTTGATTTTTGCTTGTTTTAAAGAAAAGGAGAAACGAGTAGAAATACATTTTTGGGGTAATCAACATTATGCCATAAATGCTGTCGCTTGAGCTTAATTTGTATTAAACCCAGAATATTCATTTAAGGCATCATAGGTGTGCTCTCAAAGTGAAGGCTCTTCCTAAAGGTACACAACTTTATCATGCTACCTCCTAAGATACCTAATTATAACCAAATTGTAAAGCTGCTTCACATGTATCCTTTGTGGAGAAAGCAATCCTAGAATGCATTGCAGCAAGCTAAAAAAAGAATTAAAAAAAAGAATCCAGAAATAGCAGATGCGAGTGAAATGTCAATTATAAATACGCTTGTCATTAAAAAAAATTAAATTAAAATTAAAAAAGCATTTTTTTATTTGTATGCTTATTAGCATGCCGTATCCTGACCATGTTGTAGTTTGTGTGCAGCACACAGTTGCTGCCTATGTAGAGCATTCAAAATCAGTAATTTATGAGGCATACATCTTTTTTAGGATGTTGCCTTATAAGGCAGCTACCTAATATGTAGCTCACAAAGTTGTGACACAGGCCCATTTTTTTTCTCAGAACCCATGTGACAGGTTTGGCTAACAGGTATTGTGCCTCAGCAGGGGCAAATATGTGAGTGTGTTTTAGCGTTTGAGAGCTGACACAGCATGATTATGTCATTTTTTTTTAATTTATTTTTTACGCTGAAACGTATGATACGGTCTACCTTGATAGGAGGTGAAAGGAATCACACCACTTATCATCCAGCTGTGAGAATCCATTAGTCTGTGCAAGACAGACCTTAAGGTCACCATCAGGGAAGTCAAACCATAGTGCTCCATTTTACTTAAAGTTTGGTTAATTTAAAGTAGACTTATGGAGCAAACTATGTATCATTCACCGACTTGAACTTCTTTGTCTTTGAGGAAGGCCCTCTAACTATTCTTTAGATGTGACCTTTCCTTTACATCTGGGTGATTTGCATTTCATTTGCCTTCTTGTTTTGTTCTGTGGTATGAAATGGCACAGTGATATCCATATTCAAATATATTCAAATGAGTAGCAGTGTGTTTCCATGTGAAATTAAGAAACAGAATTGGAGTTCAAAGGCTGGTCTTCTGCATGCTGATCAGTAGGGGCAGGACCAATATCAGCAGGAGCTTGTGTTCCACTTTGCAAATGAAGTGTGCAAGGGCACTAAAATGGTGGCATACTATAATTGTAAATATAAGTTCCTGCTATGAAATGTTAGTTGTATTATCATGTGAAGCCTCGTCTTTTCAAAGTTAAGAGATCAGAGGCAGAAATGACAGAGAGAGGGAGGGAGGGAGGGAGGGAGATAATCGATTGTTGCTGGCCAAATTGTTGTGGCATCCATCTGCAAGCTCACAGCAGATAAAGTGCAGGCCGCTGTGTTTATCTTCAGGTGGCCTTTTCTACGTGTGCCACATCGCCATTTTTATGTGTTAAGTTATAATGGGTGTCTGCCATTCTCTGCTAGAGCTGCCAATAAAATCTCAGAAGGAGGGGATTAGGTGTTGGTGCTGCTGTGGCTTTGCTCCCATCCACCCACTCCTGCCCTCTCTCTCTTCAGTCTCTCCTTTCATCGTTTTTTCTCTCTCAACTCACCTCAGACGAGTGTGTCAAAGCAAAGGAGCAAGAGGAGCCTCTATCATGCAGAGGTCAGCCGTCACTGCTCATGTAAACAGATAGATTGAGAGCAGAGATCACCCAAAAGCTAAAACTCACCCAGAAACTCAGTTGTGTTCAATTTCATCTTGACACCATTAAGGCTGGGGCATACTTTGTTTTTCTAAGTGCCATTACGTCTCGCACAGTCGAACGCTGTAGTCTTTTTTTAAGTGTACTCTTTTGACCATGATCCCATACGGACGAGTTTGGCACATGCGCACTATGACTGCTTTATGATACTCTTTAGTGCAGTCAACAGCAGGCACATGCACACACATACGCAGACTGCCTGCAGGCTGCACGTAGACAGTATGCATGAAATGTGCTGATATCGATTTGTGTCAGGTGCACTGTGTGCGAGACAAGGCGGCATGTGGAAAACCGAAGTATAGTATGGCTTTTAGAAATGTTGCACCAGTTTTAGCGTCATTGACATAATTTTTCACGTTTGTCATAATTAAATGTCCCATGGCATTTTGAAAATGCATAATTGAGAATGAGAGCTGCAGCAGAGTGGAGGATTTCCATTGAACAACAACTTCATTTCCAGTCGTTCCTCACGCAAAGCTATCACATTGCACAATTTTCATGGCAAAGACACGATCTGAAGGTTTAGCAATCCTAAATCCAATTGTTTAATAAATGGCATTAACACAACCCAATACATCTTAACCTTTCCTTTAAGCAATCACAAATGAAGTTGCCTTAATGAGTCACATACAGCTACATATTGATTGCCTCTTTCACAAGAAAGAACTGCCAGAGAGTGCAGACATCATTTCATGACTTATTGATGCATTAAGAGGCAGAGAGCTAATAACACTAGCTTGCCTCTCTCGGATTCTTATCTTTTCTACTTAGCGTTAGGGTACTATTAAGCTTTAAAGATGGTGTATGCAAGAAGAAAGCCTTATGGGCACACAGCTTGTGGCTGTTAGTTATCCAGTTATGCCAAAAGTTGCAGAGTTCCTTACATAATGGCTATTAAATTGAGTTGAGGCATAGAAGTAGCCTAGAGTCACGAGGACTTTAGAATGGCAAACACGACTCAACCACGCAGCCGTATAGCTAAGAAGACTTGAAATTAGTGTTGCAGTCAACAGCTCATAGCAAAGGTCTGTTTTTTTTTTTTTTTTTTTTTTTTTTTTATTAGATCCAGCATTTCCATTAGGCAAATGAGACCTCATTTTGCAATTTAGATTACATTATTTTGGGTGATAGCTCATTTTTGGGGCCATTTCAATGTTGAGTACATGTGTGCATGCTTCTATGCGAGCACAAATTTCCTCACAGTTAGAAAGGTGTTAGAATTAGTGCAAGGCCTGTCAGATGTAGATCGGCATACCACGTCAATGAAAGTTGATTGATGTGAGGATGAGGCAAAAATGGGACTGAAGATTCAACACATGCATTGGGTCACACTGTTGAGGGAAATTTTAGCTTGTTAAATGAAAGTTAGTCTTTTGTGTGCATGATCTTATTAGAGTATGTGTTTTTTCTCTTTTTACATATACAAGTATTGTAAGGAACAAACAAGAGAAGAATAGTTGAAATTTTCATTAGATTTCAATTTTGTTCCAAGCAAGAAGACATCCTGTTGTGCAGTTCCTACCAAAGAACTCAGCATCAAAAATGTGCATTAAAATGCTTATGTTGTTGTTTAATATAATTGAGTGCAAAAATACTGTGGCCTCCCTAGATGCTATTTCAGAATGAATATCTTAATATTATAAAATCTGCAACCCTGGAATGACCAAAAGCAATGCCGTTTCATACCTGTATAAATAGAAAAAAAATGTCTTGGGTATAGGTAAATGAGTAAAATTAGATAGCAAAAGGTAATAAGCCTTTGCCATCAGGTAGAGGTCCCTCTCCTAATTTGTTTATAATACTATCATGAATATCAGATCATATTTAAAATAATTCATGGTCTTGTCTTCTCTGTTTGCATGTGCCATCTGAAGGGATTCTGTCAATCAAAAAAAAAAAAAAAAAGAATCAGGCAGTCATTTATATCACTGCTTGAATGTCTCATTAAAACGCTGATGAGTTTAAGGATTGCCTGAGGTAGAGAGAGAGAGAGAGAGAGAGAGAGTAACAGAGTCTTCTTTTATAACTCTGCAATCTAATGCTTGAGGCAGTGCATCAGCTGGGTGCAAAACAAAAAGCAAATGGGCAATCCAATCTCTAATCGATACCAGGCACTTTCCCTTTTAAACATATCATGAATATACACTTACTTATACATGTGTTTGCTGTGCAAATGCCATGGGTCTGTGACATATCTGTATGTGACTGCACTAAATGAAGACAGCACATGCAGGTGTGTGAATTGATCTGACCTTTTTCATTGGTGGAGGTATATAAATCACTTTGGATGGACTTTATTATACAGCGGGGGGGGGGGCAGGGTATCCTAATTTCCTAATAAGTAGTTATGTTGGGCCTCAGTACCAATACAAGTGGAAGGTCACGCACTGTGAGAACAATCTATTTTAATAGACACCGAAGTTGGCAGTGTAACCTGGAAAAGTGTGCACACTGTTTCCCCCGTGCTGATTTAAACACATATAGCTGACAGCAAAGAATTGATCTAAAAGAGCTATTTGCTGCCTGGTGCTTCACTATGAAAGTGGGGTTGGAGGGGCTTCTTCAGTCTGTTGCTTGAATTCCTTGAAAAACTCAAAAGCTGCACTCACCACAGATATTAAGCAAAAAACCACTGCGCTCAATAGAAATGGACCCACGATGCTTGATGTAAATGGGTTTCTCTGAGTTCCGTCAGATTTTACATTTCTCTCATGCTTCAGATTTTAAAATAGGCAATTTTAAACATCCTTTATTTTCATCTCACCATAATTCCTCAAACACCAAGCAACACACGCCCAGAATATCTCTCAGAGAAAGACATAAATCATCTTCATGTCATATTTTCATTAAGGGCTCATTTTAGTGGTCTTTTAAGATGATAAGAGTGTGAGTGAAGATGCTGGCTGTGATTCAGTTTGGTTTCTCATCAGCTTGAGCAGCAGGGGGGCTGTGAATCAGCAGCACCTCGATAAGTAGCTGCATTCAGACCACACAGCGGACGTTCCTGTCAGGCTGATGGGGCAGTGGGAGATGACTACGGTCTCTGTTTATATTAAGATTAAATTCAGCCCCTTTTACCCATTGACTGCTTCCCACTCCCAAAAGGAGGCAGTCTGAATTTGGCCATTAATGCCATTAAAGCTTTTTATGCCTTAAATTACACTTCCACTGCAGCTTTTACACTGGTGGTGTGCATGGAGAGATATCTGCTTCACAGTGAACTCCTATAATGGTGAACACCTGTGCTGACAGTCAATCAAGACTGTAGACTGCCTCATACCTCTGATGAATAGATACTTTTCATTTCAAATCCACCATTAATCAAGCTAGAGTCGCAGCAATCAGCAGGCCTGAGTGCAGGCCAGAATGCAGCACATGTGGCACTGCGCAGAGATGCATTGCGACTGGATTGGGAATAGACACACATAGAACAAAGGCACGGCTGTAATTTCTCTCCCCTGCACCTCCAGGCCTGTGAGCCTCAGAGCTCCAGTGAAGACGATGAATGGTCAGAGGCAGCAAAAGGTGTCATTTCATGAGGAAAAAGTGCTAAAAGACAGGAAGCCATCTATTCCTGAAAAAACAACAACTTAGCATCCAGCTGTTGAGCTTAACTTAAATTTGTCAGTGTCATTACCTACATACACCCTGTTGATAATTCTTATTACTTGTGCCCAGACACACATTCCTCTTTGTCCTGAACCTGCAGAAATGGAAGTTGTGACAGGACCACATAGGTCTTACTAAACTATGGTTAAAATAAATAAATAAATAAATAAAAGTGTTAGGAGCCTAGTCAGCCAAAGCACCCGCAACATAACTGCTCTGCTTTTCATTCAGCACTACATTCATGACTTACTTCATCTACCCATCTATCTATCTGTCCGTCCATCTGTCCATCTGTCTTTGTTCTTCTATTTATAAAAATAGATTTGAAAATGTAATTGATTATTTCTTCAAAATACTTACAGTACATGGGTTGGCAACCATGCTAACATAAACTCACAAAGCACTTTATTTCGAACACCTCTACACCTGCTTATTCATGCGATTATCTAATCATCCAATCGTGTGGCAGCAGTGTAATGCATAAAACCATGCAGATACAGGTCAGGAGCTTCAGTTATTATTCAAATCAACCATCAAAATGGGGAAAAAATGTGATATCAGTGATTTCGATCATGGCATGATTGTTACATTTACATTTAGTTATTTAGCAGACACTTTTATTCAAAGCGACTTACAAATGAGACACATAGCAAGCAATTTGTCATACATAGTTTAACATCATCTGCAGTATAGGACTGCCAGGTTCTCACAGTGGCTAAAGTAGTAAAGATGCTTGCACAGAAGAAAGAGACAGACAAGTATTTTTTATTTTATTTTATTTTATTTTTTTATTCTGTACATTAAGTGCAGAAGTAAGTGCAATTAGTGTGGGTTGGTTAAGTGCTCACAGAACAGATGTGTTTTCAGCTGGTTCTTGAATGTTGAGAAGGTAACAGCAGATCGTGTGGAGGTTGGAAGTTCATTCCAACGCAGAGGAGCAGAGAAAGTGAACGATCATGAAATAGAATTTGAGTCTCTTTGTGATGGGACCACCAGGCGTCACTAGTTCATAGACAGCAGAGAGCAAGTTGGAGCATAGATCTGAAGAAGTGAATTGAAGTAAGAGGGTGCAGATCCATTGGCTGTCCTGAAAGCCAGAGTCAAAGCCTTGAATTTGATGCAGGCAGCTACAGGTATCCAGTGGAGTGAAATCAAGAGTGGGGTGACATTAGCACTTTTTGGCTGATTGAAGAACAGATGCACTGCTGCTGTCTGGACTATCTACAGTGGCTTAATTTTGTTAGCTGGAAGGCCAGCCAACAGAGCATTGCAGTAGTCTAGTCTTGAAATGACTAGTGTCATGGTCCTGTCACCTTGTCAGGTTGGGTTTTTGTCTGACAGGACCGTGACATCATCGCCTCATGTTCTGTCTTGTGTTTTGTGCCCTGTCTTTGTTTAAGCTCTCGGTTCCAGTTGTGAGTCACCGCCGTGCGCAAGTTACCGTCGTGCGCTCTCTGGTGATGTCAGAGTCCTGTCACCTTGTCAGGTTGGGTTTTTGTCTGAGGGGACCGTGGCATCATCGTGTCTGTCTTGTATTTTGTGTACATTCTTTGTGTGAGCGCACAGGTTCGGTTGTGAGTTACTGCCGTGCGTTGTTCGGTCTGTCTTGTTCGTGTCCGTGGCATGGTGTCTGGATCCTGACTTCCTGTCTGGTTCAGTTTTGGTCTGTGTTGTGATCTGTACACTCATGTTCCATGTTCTGTTTTTTTTGTTTTGTTCCAAGCGTGTTGACGTTTTCGCCCTCATGTGTTACAGTTACTGCTGGCATGCGGAATCAGCGTTTCCTTGGGAACCTTGATTGTTTCTATGGGAATGCTGATCATGCCAACTTTCAGGTGGTGAGTGGCACCTACCCCTTGTTTGTTTCTGCCTATTTTAATCCACTCATGTGTCATGTCCTTTGCTGGTTTGTTGAATGTAGTTAAATGTAGTTCAGTGTTAACTGAATGTTGTTTGTTGTGAATATAATCTTTAATGACTGTTACATGTACCATTATAGAAAGCTGTTTGGTGTTAATTAACTAACCTCACTCTCTCTGCCTAGTAGGTCCTGTCTTGTGTATCTTTTGGATGCCTGCCTCTGCGCACCTGTCGGGTGTGTGGTTGCCTTCCAGTTTGCTTCATGTCAGCTAAGCCTCAACGGAGGATTGCATAAATATATTCCTGACTTCCACAATGCACAGAGACTATTATTATTTGTTGTTAATAAATCCTTTGAACTGTTCCTCTGCTCTTGGATCTCTCTGTCTCGCTATCGATCTGACAACCAGAGCTTGGACCAGGAGCTGTGTAGCATATACAGACAGGAAAGATCAGATTTTCCTGATGTTGTAAAGCATGAATCTGCAAGACTGGGCAGTTGATGAGTTGTGTGCAGTGAAATTAAGCTGGTCATCTACCACCACCCCTAGGTTCTGGGCTGTTCTGGTTGGTGTTAGTGTAGTTGAACCAAGATAAATAGTGAGGTTGTGGTCAACAGATGGGTTGGCTGGGATCACAAGGAGTTCTCTCTTGGCAAGGTTGAGCTGAAAGTGTTGTTCCTTCATCCAGGCCGAAATGTCTGAGAGGCAGGCAGAGATACGAGCTGAGACAGTAGGGTCATCGGGCTGGAATGACAGTTAGAGCTGTGTATCATATGCGTAGCAGTTGTAGAAAAAGCCATGTGCCTCAACGACTGGTCCGATTGATGTTGTGTACATAAAGAAGAGGAGGGGTCCAAGCACTGACCCTTGAGGAACCCCAGTGGTCAGCTGGTGTGTCTTGGACACCTCTCCTCTCTAGGAGACCTTGAATGACCTGCCAGTGAGATATGACTCAAACCATCCAAGTGCAGTTCATGTGATGCCCAGGTCAGAGAGGGTGGACAGGAGGATCTTGTGGTTCACTATGTCAAAGGCAGCAGATAAGTCAAGGAGGATGAGGATGGATGATTTGGAGTTAGCTCTCGCTAGTCACAGGGTTTCAGCTACTGAAAAGTGGGCAGTCTCTATTGAGTGTCCTTTTTTGAAGCCAGACTGCTGTCTGTTGAGACAGCTGGTTGAATTTGACCCTATAAAGAGTTTTAGGAAGGAAGGGCAGCAGAGAGACCAGTCTGTAGTTGTCGACTACTATGGGGTTATGTGTTGTTGTTTTTTAAGCAGTGGGGTTACTCGAGCCTGCTTGTGAGAGATGCGTTGATAATGTGTAATGCGTGTGATAATGTTGTTCAGCAGGTAAGATCAATGGAGAGGCAGCTTGTATAAGATGGGAGGGGATAGGGTCAAGTGTACAGGTGGTGGGATGGTTAGAACTAAGCACTTTGGCTACCTCAGTCTCAGAGAGAAGAGAGAAAGAGGAAAACAGAGGATAGGATGTTTGAAGAGAGTAGCTGTGGGTGTTAGGTGTAGAGAACTGGCTGCTGACAACTGAGAAGGTGAAAATAGTGTACGGGAACCTGAAGTGTTACTGATCTTGTTCTGATAATAACCAATTTTAGCAGCAGAAACTCTAGCAGAAAAAGAGGAGAAAAGTGACTGATACATACACAGGTCATCAGGGTCTTTTGACTGGCACCAATATCTCTCTTCAGCCCTCAGCTTGGTTCGGTGATCACAAAGTGTCTCCGACAGCCAGGGGCTGGAGGGTGTGGCACATGCTCGCTGGATGTAAGAGGACAGACACTATCAAGGCAAGAAGTTAATGTTGAGCAAAGAGCATTTGTAGCTTAATTTAAATCAAGTGAAGAGCAATGGTTAGTGGAGGGAAGGGATGCAGAGATTATGAAAGATAAGCGAGTGGGTGAGAGAGAGCAAAGGTTGCGGCGGAAGGAGACAATAGGTGGAGTAAGAGGTAAATAAGAAGGGAGAGTAACAGAAAATTGGATAAAGAAATTATCAGATATATGTAGAGTTACAAGGGGATTATTGGAGATACAATTATGTGAAAGGATGAGATATAGTCATTTACCTGCTTTGTGAGTTGCAGGGGTGTGCAGTCTTGTAAGGTTAAAATTAGGTCAGAAGAGCTAGAAATTCAGCCACTTGAGGTTTTCCAGATGGATGTTAAAGTCCTCAAGGACCACCAGTGCCATCCTCAGGGAATGAGGACAGTAATACATCTAGCTCTTCAACAAAGTTGCCTAGTTGACCTGGGGGTTGATAGATGACCAAAAAGTTAATTTTAGTAGGATTAGTGGCAGTAATGGCATGATATTCAAAAGTTGTGTTATTGCAGAGAGAAGAGAGCAGAATGAATTTCCATGAGTTTGAAATGAGCAAACCGGTACCCCCATCCCACCCAGTCAGAAGAGGGGTGTGGGTGAAAGTGAAGTAAAACATCAGTAGAGAGAGCTGAGGGAGTCACAGTGTTGTCTCTGCATATCCATGTCTCAGTCAGAGCCAAAACATTGAGTTTTGCAACATGAGACAACATGAATGTACTGAAAACACATATTATGAGTAGAATAAAGAACCTTAGTGTAGCAGCTGGCTCTGTGTCCTTGCTCGGTGGACTCGTGCAGGTAGACTCGCAGGTCTTTTCTCAAGTTACGTGGGTCTTCACACGAAGAGAGCTGCACACAAGGGCTACCGCTACAGTTCTCTCACTACTTAAGTACTAATTAACTAAAGCTGAGTCCAGCCCACAAATTAGCAACTCAAAGTCAAAAGTGTCAAAAGCCTAAAACTGAAGCAGGATTGCCCTAAAAGCTCACTAATAGACAAAGATTTACCTTAATTGTCAGTGAAGTGCAGCACAATCTCCTGGCTGACAACAGCTTCTAGTCCAGTGTCACAGCAAAAAAACATATAAAACAAACAAACTACAGTTGTTGTTCCCCTCTGACTGACCAAATGCTTGTTCTGCCGGGTAAACAGCAATGAGCCTGTTACATACCTCAACAAATGCTGATTAAAGCCCACAAATTAGCAACTCAAAGTCAAAAAGTGTCAAATGCCTGAAACTGAAGGATTGCCCTAAAAAGCTCACTAATAGACAAAGATTTACCTTAATTGTCAGTGAAGTGCAGCACAATCTCCTGGCTGACAACAGCTTCTAGTCCAGTGTCACAGCAAAAAACAGCAAAAAAACAAACTACAGTAGTTGTTTCTTTCTGACAGACCAAATGCTTGTTGGTGCCAGACTGGCTGTTTTGAGTATTTCTGAAACTGCTGATCTCTTGGGATTTTCACAGACAGCAGTCTCTAGAGTTTACTCAGAATGGTGCTAACATCCAGTGAGCGACAGTTCTGCGGATAGAAATGCCTTGTTGATGAGAGAGGTCAACGGAGAACGGTGTTGGTGCTTTGTTCAGGAGCGGGTTTGGTTATTAGCAATTATTAATAATTATCAAAGATAATTGGTACGATAACTTAGGGACAAAGCTGGGCTCTATCGCCAAGTTATCTGCTCACCAAATGTGTCTGCAGGTATGTTTGTGAGGGGTTGTGTGTGTGTGCGGTTAGTACGAGAGAGAGAGAACAGAGTGACGGCACCGTTTTAGCGATCGTGGGAGAGAAGGCAACCGTTAGTTTTATCACTCAGAGACGCTGTGAACGGCTCGCAATCTGTCCGCCGCAGTCGTTGGTTCTTTAATGGATGAACTCAGTGTGCTGTTCTCACCCGCGATGGCGGAAATGCACAAACAGTCCAACGTAGTTGGACGACAACACAGCAAATATCATTCATGGTAACAATAAGTTACAATAATACCTTGAGTATTATTAGCAGCAATGAGCAGACTCGGCTGTCCGTAAACTGTACAAGCAATAGCCATGATACACAAGAATAACACACTATAATAATCTATCTCTGCCCAGACGTAAACCTCTTACTTGAGTCACTTGAGGACGTGGGTAGAATGTGTGTTCATCCGTCGTTTGACTCTGATTTGGTTCTTTAAAGCTCGGTTGGTGACGGGAGGCCGTTTCCTTGCTCTCTCGGCGGGTTGGTGGAGATATTAGTGAAGTCGATTTGGTTGAAGAAGTAAGAGAAACCTTCTTTCTTCACTGCTGCAGGGCTAGAGGCGGCTCATACTGTCTTTGGAAGTAAAGCTTAGAGGGAATTTCCGGGTTTTATACTCTCAATGGCATCATGGTTGAGGGACGCATTCTGTCGTTTCATCCAATAGGAGTTGAGAGTTCGATCCTTCTGGATTTCCTTCTGAGCAAGGCTTGATGGGATCTGTAGTATGTTTTGGACTCCCTTTGTTTGATTTTGACACCGTTTGTGTTATCAGGCTTTGAGTGTTCCTACAGACCTCAGTCAGGCTTTATGACTGTATGTAGGCCTGCGTTTGTCTCTTATCTGGGTACATGAGGCCCAACAATGGCCAGACTGGTTCCAGCTGACAGAAACGCAACGGTAACTCAGATAACCACTCTGTACAATAGTGAGCAGAATAGCATCTCAGAATGCACAACACTTCGAACCTTGAGGCGGATTGGCTACAACAAAAGACCACATCGGACACTTTATTAGGACCATAGTGTTACTAATAAAGTACTCAGTGTATTATCCAATAATTTTAATGCTCCATGAACAGCTCTTTCTTTAAACAGTCATAATGTTGTTCAATAAATAAATAATAGATTTATACATACAGTACTTTGCAGTCACTTTTGAGTGCATTCTGGGTTGTGGCATGTACCTTAAAATAACTCATGGCTTTCACCCAGCCCTGTATTCGGAACAATGCCAGTGTGACCGATCATCTAAAAGCCTCCTCTCCAATGAACAAAAGTCTTCATTAGAAAGCCTCATTGATTATCTATGGCAGACATTTATGCAGAGAGAGCATAGAACACTGACACTAGAGGCTGCATGTTTTCAGTGCCTCTAATTTATTTGAATGAACTGTGTCAGTGATGAACTGCAGCTTTATTCAGCCTTTAATCAGAGCTAGGATATTGTCAATTAAGTCAGGTGTCCCCTTACAGTTTATTGTTCCCCACTATGGGTGATCCATTAATCTGCTTAGATTAGTTATGTCCATCCTTACCTCTAAGCTTATACAGTTTTCTTGCATTTTCTATGCATTTATTTCTACACCAGATTAGATTGTAATATTGTGCTTGGAGGTTTCACATCGGCACATTTGAGGGGGTTTCTTTCAACATTAAGGTAACAGGTAGGATCACTTCCTGTTAAATGTGCCCAAAAAGGGCAGATGTTCTCTTTCAGGTCATGATGCTTCTCACAGAGGGAGCTGTTGAGCTAGGAATAAGAGCAGTGTCAAAACTGCATGTGATAATCATGAACAATAAGACATACACAATACGTGCACATAAAAAGCCTTAACAATTATAGACATTGTTGAAGCAGAGCTGACAAGCCGTATTGCCTTAGCATATGGCAGTTTATGACAGAGCTCAAGAAATATATTTGAAATTGTATACTGTAAATATCTCTTCCACACAATGCTGTGTTTGTTCCTATAATGCAGATAAAAAATAAAAATAAAATAAATGGTGTTCATTTCTGTTGAAAGACAGATGGGAAAATCCTGCACACTGTTGTAGTTTGCAAGAAATTAAATATATATTGAAACAGCAACATTTAAATTTAACACAGAAATTTATAAAAACATTTAAAATGTAAAAGAAGATTCTTTAACAAAGAATAAGAGGCCAGTTACAACAGGATAGAAGTTATCACCTATAAACCCAGAGGTGAATTACCCATTGGAAGGTAAAGTGCCTGCTGGGTTGTACGGATACAGTCATTTTCTGACAGTTGTTATAATTATGTATTTTGAGTCTCAACGGTATGTCAGTGTATTTTCATTATAAATGTTACAGCTATTGATATTTTATTCATAGACTTGCCTTACTGCATTGCTATCAATCACACTATGGAGACTGTCCAGGTTCTTATCTCGCAAATAGAGCAACAGGCACATGCAACTTTCCTCTGCTCTGAAATGTCACACATCTGATGGACTGTGAACTTTTAACGTGGGCTGGGCTGCACCATGTGATAGCATATGACTTTGAAGGCGTAAATGAGTGTGAAAACATAGTGCCGTTTCAGTTAGCCTCTGGTACCTTTCTCATTTACCCCTGTGTGCTCTGCTCTTGAGAGGTGGCTCACGCTATTATCTCAGAAATACTAGTCATTGTAAATCATCTCTAAAAAGGAAAGTATTTCCTTACAAGATATACACTCTGGTGCAGCATTCGCTATCCTGAGTTCAGAGAGGTGATATTAAACAGTAAGTTGATGTTCAAACATCGATGATGCATCTGCCCTCCCTGCTCTGTCTGAATCAGACTTTATGATTACTGATCCACAGTTCCCCTCAAATAAACTAATCTGTGAACTCGGAAGCGGAGTAATAAGCATATAACTCCCACTCTACAAATCCAGCAACATCTCAAAGCCTCTGTGCTATTTCACGCTATAAACTTGTCTCCCCTAAAGACTCAAAAATGTTATTTCCCTTGTACTGTACATTTAAGACTCAAATGTGAAGTGATTGCAGAAGGTATACATTTTTGGTACAGTGTTTATGTTTTAGGTGACAAGTTTTCTCATAAGGTCTTGAGTCACATACATGATTCACTCACTACTCAAAGCGATGCGCATTTGTAATTTTAAAAGCTTGAAATACCCTTGAGTTCCTGTGGTTGAATCTCACAAAGAAATGGTCAGGTCATATTTCACCTTAAAGAAAAAGAAAGAAAAAAAAGGAAAAAAATATATATATTTTACATCAAGAATGTATTTTGATGTAAGAAGTATATTTTGGACCGTTATGATTGTATTGCATTGTGACATTATTTCCATTTCATTTAAGCACATTTTACCCCCAAATGTCCTGTAATTTTACTGTAATACAGTACTAAAAAATATCCAGTATCACAAATACTACCATGATGTATACCATTATGTAATATTATATACTTATTTTTAATAATTATATATTCATTATATTTTTATGAATTACATAAAAAAATTGTGCTGAGTCGATTATCTGTTTTAGAATCGTGATCAATCACAATATGTTTTCGTATTTAATTGTGATTAATTGCAGATTATGAAAGTGCTAAATTTAACTCTAAATATACATCTTTTCCTGTCAAAATGCATTTATTTTCCAGTGTGCGACCCCCCTTTATCCTTCACAATATTAATCAGCCAGCAGACTGTGGCTTTCCACTTTGTTACAGCGATCGTTCATGATTCGCAACAGGGCGTCAGCGCCGCTTTGAACTCCACATGAAAAGCGCTTGCAGACAAAAACGTCTCATTCTGCATTTTGGTGATCATTAAGACTTGCCGTGCTTCTGTGGTCATTAAAATGTGCCTTACTTAGGCTGAAAAATGCTTGTTTTGTAATGCTGGTATATGCCATATTAATGGTAAATGTGTTAACTGCAATTAAGAAAAAAGAATGAGTTAAAGTTGTTTTTTAATTATTTTTATTAATTGCATGCGTTAACGTGTACATTTTGACAGCTCTTATACAAATATATAATTAATAAATACATATATATATATATATATATATAGAGAGAGAGAGAGAGAGAGAGAGAGAGAGAGAGAGAGAGAGAGTGCTTACTGTGAAGGAACTAATATCTCAGTGCTAATATTTTATTTACATGCAATATTTACATTTTTTCTTCTGTTGTCATTTTGGGATGAGAATCCTGGACATTTCTCAACATTTGTCACCCCATATTCTTCTTATTAACCCCCAGTCTTTCAAGGAAAACAGACCTTTATTAACTTGGGAAACTAGTCTTGACTTTTTTATGACTGTGGAACATATCAGAGGTGTCGGAAGGTGTGCATTCACCCAAGGGCATGTGGGTAGTGAAGCAGTGGAGGACAAAGGTGTGCATTTACCTATAAATATCCCCCAGCACCACAATCTGTTCACCGATAGTCATCACATATATAAACATGGCCCACCACACCCTCTACCCCTTGCAACTGCTGGCCCAGACTTCCTCAGCCTCCCCTGAGGCCCCTGACTGACATACACTGCTCAAGGTTTAATTCCCCTGTAATGCATCACCATTTCTGATTTCCTTTCTGCAGAACTTTGTAGCTACTCAGCTAGTTGTTAATGTTACATGTCAACATCATCTCAAAGCTTCGATGAAAGAACCAGACTTCCGATGTGACCAGCATCACTCACTGCTTGTTACGTAGTTTAGTGATTCTGCCCAATGGCAAGTTTTAACGGAGTACAAGCCACACATTTGTGTGTAGCTTGAAAGACTTTCTGTCTTTTCATTTGTAGAGGGCAAAGATTGATAAGTTAATGCACTGTGCTTTACTACTTGCCCTTCATCTGTCTTTACCTCTCTCCCTTTGCGAGTCTGAATTCTTCTCAACTCCCAGGGAACTGTCAGCACCTGTGGTTGACTAAAGTCTCTGGTATATCAAAATGCATTATAATTGGCTCCATTTGCTTGTCCCTCTAAGATGATGTATCAATTGTCTCTTTAGCTGCCAAAAGAAATATGTTTTCAAATGTGTACGAATGCAGTTCCATATGTGTGTATGGTACAGATATCTGTCTCCTTTTTAAAAAAATCTGTTCTCTTTCAAGTCAGGAAAACTGTTGTATCCCTGACCTATGGCTATATATTTTTTTTTCTCTGTCTACACTTTGTCAGCCTCTATCTATCAGCTTTATCTGCAGTTTGAGCTAAATAATTGAATCCAGGCCCTTTTAGGGCCTCAGTTGTGAAGAGATGTCATTGAACCAAGGAGCTTCTCACAATAGAGTGGCGTTATCGCCCGGCCAGCGCTGTTTACAGGATCCTAAGGGAAGCCGAGGAGAGAAAGAACACTTTTATTTCCAGCCTCACTGCTCCTTTATAGCAAATCCTCTCCTACAAATTGGGCGCCCGTTAGAGAGGTAGAGAGAGCGGACGGAGGCTGACGATTCCCAATCACACGCTTGATGGCCAGCATAGACAGAGCTGGCCTGTATTTTTGTTGCATGCTGTGTGTTGTTGATGTGGCCTAAATGTGAATGGGTGATCTATAATTGCTCCTCTCATTCAGAGGGAAAATGGGATTTGCTTGCGGTTTTTATAATTGTTGTTTGAATTGCACTTCTTTTCTTTGAATTTTCAGGTGTTTGACGTTTACAGTGTGACATGTGATTTAGAATTGTTTATATTTGAATAACAATGCATTTGGTGATATTAGAGTGTCCCTCCCTGCCTTCTCCTTGCTGTCTTTGTTTTACCCCCTTTTATTTACTCTTAATGATCCAAAAATATTGTAATTGCATCAGCTAGGATCTCCCGTGGAAAGCAGCTGATTTTGAAGCATATTTCAACCATAATATATATATATATATATAATGCAATAGCTCTCAGATGATCGAATCAGTCAATAAATCCCTAATTATGATGAAGCTTTGCAAAGTAAAGGATTTCAGGAAAGCACATATTAAAATAATAAATGGAGCAAATGTAAAAGGATTTGTTGCTTAGCACCCCATTAGCACCCCATTGATGGTGACTAGTAATTATGCTCTGCACAAAATGTGCTGTGGATTTGCACTCTTTCTGTACTGAAATTAATTGTTTTGTGGACTAACTATGCTCTGTTTGTTTTCTGTTATTTGATTATAGTAATATTTGAACGGTCACTAAAAAATCTGAAAATGTTTTGGTTAGGAAGGCTTTACTAACAGTGGTGTTAAAAGTTCCAGTAATCTTAAAAAAAAAAAAAATCCAGACTGAAACTTTTTTTTTTAAACCCTCAGCAAAAATGCTTCCATTTCAGCTGGAATAGTTATAAAGTAGCAGTTTGATTGCTTTGTCACCACAAGCATATCATCTTTATCCTGTGTGACTCGAGCTCTTTTGTTCAACCTTAAAGGCTCTTGTGTCGAGTTGCAGGTATGCTTTTGTCTTTTGTACTGGTAAAGTATACTGTTTCTATGTTGTCTGTATCTTATTACCTTTTTTCACTCTTAAGTGCCCTGGAGTGCTGGAAGATGCTGAACTGAACTGAAAAGATTTCGTTTTAGATTTACCACAAAAGAAAAGCTACAAATGAAATAAAATAAATTAGTTCAGTGCTTATACATGTAAGTGCTGTTTAGTAATTATTATTATTATTATTATTATTATTATTGTATGTTGAGATCAATAATCCTCAGCTGCACTTTGGAAAATATTTGGTCTGTTTTTAATACAAGCTATATAGTAAAAAGTTAAAGGGTCTCTTCATGGTTGTCCAATGAGAGTCATGTTTGATTGTGACGTTAGGCTATTAGAGGAAATAGATTGTACCTTTAAAGTTAATAAGGTAGAATTGGAGGGGGGATAGTTTGGGTATCTTTAACGTCTTTATTTTAAGGGTCTCTTGAGCTTTAAACTCATTACATACCAAATTAAGACATAATCTGGCCGTACCGTGTTCTGTTTCCTTCTCCCTATCAAACTTTTGTACAGGATGAATACAATTAACTTTGGTCTAATTGGAGTTTAATGAAAGATTCCAATTACCAGTGTACTTATGTCAAGTGATGGCCGTAGTTTTCATTTATAAACCTCTTTAGGTACCTCATCATCATCATCATCTCTCTCTCTCTCTCTCTCTCTCTCTCTCTCTCTCTCTCTCTCTCTCTCTCTCTCCTTCTTCTGTCTCTCTTTCTGTGTCTAACTCTCTTTCACACACATTCACAATTCACACTCCTTTTATGGACACATACATACTGTACATTCACTCAAGCATGAAGTCTCTCGTGTAATTCAAATCCTTGTGTGCAGGAAGATAAAAAGGTAGTAATTCTATTGTAAACCACTTAATGTTTGTTCACAGGTGACCTTGTCTTTTGTTTTATGTTCCGTTTGCCTTTGTTGGTAGAGATTGTTTAAAATTCATGCTAATGCAACACTGGAGCACCCTGCTCGGATATAAATCTCAATTCACATTGAATCTGAAAGCATCACAAGCTACAGCAATGAAATATTGATACACCTTATCAGTAAATCTCACACGAAATTGGTCCCTTCCAACAAATAGCAGAAAATAATGCTGACACCTTGGCATTAGAGCTTATGATTTGGTATTTTGCAAAGCGCATCTTCTTTCTTTTTTATGGCACAGAATGTTACTTTGTGGCAGTTTATAGCAAGAGGAGATGGGGCAGAGCTGAATGAAATAGTCCTCCTCTGTCCCCTGGCTCTAAAAGCAAATATCACACAGTGCAAGCCAGAACAGAGGAGCAGGGCTCAGCAGCACTAAGCCCAGGCTATAAATCTTTAAGAAGCGTACCAGTGAGGAGTTTGTCTTATTGTGTAATGCCATCACAATGGGCACTAATGCTGTCTAGACCTTGATCTTTAAATTCATAACTCATAATTGACAGAATTTACATGCAGGTTTCAGGTGTGTTTTCACATAGCATTCTTGCTTTTAAAACTGCTAAAGGGAGTGTGGTATGGAGCAGAATGTGGGGATCTATTTTTTTATTATTATGGTCCCACTTTATATTAGGTGGCCTTAACTACTATGTACTTAGCCATTTGAAACAATCTACTTATTATGTATATACATGTTGTTGTATTGTAATTACATTTAAAGTACTTGCATTTAATTACATTTGTAGTTACACTGTTAAATTTACCCCTAACCCCAACCCAACTCTTACTCCAAAACCTAACTCTAGCCCCTAATCCTAACCCTACCCTTACTCTTAAACCTACCCATTCCTCAACCTCAGTAGCAGCAAATGTGGGCATTTTGCAGAACAACATGTGGTTACACAGTAAATACAGTCTTGTATGTATTTAATGTTAGTACATAGTAGTTAAGTCCACCTAATATAAAGTGTGACCATTATGATTTTATTTTATTTTATTTTTTTTTTTTTTACCCATTTAAGTTTAATTTAACTAGTCTTCAAAACGACATCCATAATGTGATACACTGAAAAAAAAAAAAAAAAAAAACTTGCAAAGGCTAAACATGTACAGAAAAAGATGTTACAGAAAACACACACTTCAAAATAAAGTATTTAGACACTTTTGGACACTTAAGTCACACTTTTTATTTATTTATTTATTTTTTATTTTTTATTGCGTAGATAGCAAAATATCACTTTACAAGCATTAGTTAACTACGTTAGTTAACATGAACTAACAATGAACAATACTTTTACAGCATTTATTCATCTTGGTTAATGTTAATTTCAACATATAGGAATACATTTTATATCAAAATGTGGATATGTTAACATTAGTTAATGCACCATGAACTAACATATCTAACAATGAATAATTATATTTTTGTTCACTAACATTAACAAAAATAAATACATTCTGAAAAAAAAAAAATATTGTTTATTGTTAGTTCATGATACCATAATGCATTATCTAATGTTAACGAGTAGAACCTTATTGTAAAGTGTTACCGATTTATAAAATCAAGTGGCATGCTAGATCTTTTCTCTGAACTAACTTTTTTCACTTTTGTTTTTCTTTTTTAATTACTTTTATCCAAGTGGTCCCAAGGTCATTTCTAGTGGATGTATATAGTAAGTTCCCCTGAAATAAATCACATTTGGACATGTTCTGCAAAGTTTGACAACCAGAAGTGTCCAAATACTTTTAGTTTTTTTTTTTTATTTGTTGTTATTATTATATTTGATCTATGAGTTTAAACCTAATAAATGTATTTTTGTAAAATGTTTTGCTTCAAAGTATGTTTGTACTATATTGCTTTGGAATAAATGTCACTTGGTTTGGTGTTTTGTTATATTTTTTTTATATGTTTTATATATATGTTTTATATTTATGTTTTATATATATATATATATATATATATATATATATATATATATATATATATATATATATATATATATATATTTACATTTTTGGCTTAATTGTATAAAACTTTTTTTGGGGTTACTGTACGATGACCAAAAATGATAAATAATATATGTATTTTTTTTTAAATAGCACAGACAGAATACAATGAAAGTACACATTCTGTGTGAATGCCCCCTAACATGTTTGTTTCAAAAGAAAAAGTGCAATGAAATTAAATGCTGTTCAAAACTCCTGTAATGGGAAGTAGCTCGTAGCCTAAATATTTGTTAACCTAAGGCGGTGATGAATGCTCAAGCACATGGTGTTAGTGGCTGTTCTGAAACCACACCGACAGCAGTCATTAGTTTAAGTTGCCACGTCCCAGAAATGGTTTCTGTGAATAGAACAGTGAATCTTTATTTATTTTCTCTTCTCCGAATAATGAAAAAAAAAAAAAAAAAAAAACATGTTTAAGTTATTAACGCGGCAGTGCTGGTCCCCTGTAAACAGTGTTATTTTGTTGTTAATCTTACTAATGATATCCCAAAAGGATGCCTGTTTTATACTACTCGGGCTTCAAGGAGGGCTCCCTATTAAGAAGAGGAAAGCTGCTTCTGAGACAAACAAAATTTATTGCTGAAAAGCATAAACTGACCCATAATGAGCCCATACTTTTAGAGGAACATCAAAAGAAATATTAGCATGTTGTCCACTAATATTAATGTTCTTTTAGTTCATAACCATTACCACACACACACTGTTACCGCTACCTTCTTAGCTCTAGTTATGTCCAAAATTTGAATTCTACTGGACAACTTGTCATTACCCTATTTATAAATAAAACAAAGATTTCTTGAAAGCTCAAATTGGGAAATGCTGTAAATATCTATTCCTAGATCCTCTAGGCCTTGCAGTCATCACTTTTTATGTTGTACTAAATGAGATTTGTTCAGCATGTGCATGTGTTCCCTGGTGTTTGAGTTCCATCAATGTTAAGGCCTGTCAGATAAGTAAGTGCTGTTATTAGCTGACCTCAGACCTGGCTTTCTGTCAGCTTCACTAGTCCCCCAGCATCAGGTCTAGAAACCATACTATCTCAACTATTCATCTCCATCATCTGCTTGCCCACAATCCTCTCTCTTACTCTCACTCTCTCTTAAGAAAAAAACATCATTGCAAGATGCCATCAGAGTATTTTAAACCTAAAGTGTTTTGGCTTTTAAAACCTGAAAAGCTCGTAACATCACTGAAAAAGCTTAAAGATGAGCTCTTGCCCTCTCGCTCGAGTCTCTGTCTCTCTCTCTCTGTCGTCTCAGCTCTCTCACAAGGTCTGTCCTTAGATAGCGTGTTAACCTTAGCTTTGTAAGCCTTGATTAGAGGACAGTAAATCCCCAGTTGTGGGCTTCCTCCAGCCTGCTACTAATGACACAGAGTCTACCCTTTATATTGTTGTTAGTGCTCTGAGTAGATTTGTAGCTGCTGTCTGTTGTCCTCCTACTTTGGCTTTATTGTTGTGAGAGGAAAGTTAAAGAAGATGTCATTAGCCTTGACCTTGAGAAATAACTTGCAGCTAGGCTAACCAGGGATACACGGCATAGCTTCAATGCACTGTAAACCGCTGTGGTTCCTTTTGGAGAACTCATGAGTCATGTGGGTGATGCTCATCAATGGTTTAATAGCAGGCAAGTGCAGAGTTTCTGAAATAAATTAAATCTAAATGAAATCAATAACTGAGTCACTCAAATATCATCAAAGCGTCTGCTTTGTGTATTTACAAACACTCTGTACACCATACTTGCATTACAAGCAAATATAAAAATAAATGCAATCAACATTTATTACATGTACATTTATAACAGTTATTACAAAGAACATCCAATACACTCACATGTTCTGGCAATGTTGTGAAATAATTCAAAATGTACTTTCTTTTTTCCCCTCATATACACTGTCCACATGTGAACATAAACATCAAACTTATGATACTACTTATAAATAAAAACATTTTTTTTTTTTTTTTTTTTTTCTCTCAATTTGGAATGTCCAATTCCCAATGTGCTTTTAAGTCCTCATGGTCGTGTAGTGATTCACCTCAATCCAGGTGTCGGAGGACGAATCCCAGCTGCCTTCGCATCTGAGACCGTAAACCTGCGCATCTTATCACGTGGCTTGTTGAGCGTGTTGCCACGGAGACATAGCGCGTGTGGAGGCTTCACGCCATCCACCGCGGCATTCACGCTCAACTCACCATGTGCCCCACCGAGAACGAACCACATTATAGCGACCATGAGGAGGTTACCCCATGTGACTCTACCCTCCCTAGCAACCGGGCCAATTTGGTTGCTTAGGAGACCTGGCTGGAGTCACTCAGCACACCCCGGGATTCGAACTAGCGAACTCCGGGGGTGGTAGCCAGCGTCTTTTACCACTGAGCTACCCATAAGATTATATCCATTCTGATACTTGTCTATTATGAAGAATTTTGTGAAGTGAGTTTCTGTCTTCAATGTAATGACTATTTTACTGTAATTTGATGTGTACAATAAGAACACAATATGAACATTAAGTGTCAATAACACATTCTACATTAAATAACATTCAAATCAAAACAGCCTTGATTTTAAAATAACTTGTAAGGCTATAATCATTTGAAAAGTCTATAATTTGAAAGTTCAAATCAAACCTACACCCCTAACCAGGACAGATGCATCCTCGAACTTACACTCTTAAACTTCCCCAAAAGCTCCCCTCTCCAACTGTGCTAAGAACATGTCTTCCAAGCCCCATTTTCTTTTAAACATAATTTAGTAATTGATATACAGTATGAGCTGGAATCTCAGTCAAAAGTTAATTACAGCAGAGCTGGACCAAGGAACATTTAGTGAGCTGGAAATGACCTGAGATCACTCAGGATGTCCTCACGCCAACCCTGTCCTATAGTGTTTGTCTACTCTAAGACCCATACACTGCCTCTCATGTCTCCAATGAGTCAGTGTTTTGACCCTCTCAGATGGACTGAAGCCGGCCTTCTTATGCCGCTATCATTCGTACTGCATGTATCAATAAAGCTAAAGCCATACACCAATCACAATACTGTGCCAAGACTGCGTCCGCATCCCAATTGATACCCCTAAGACACTGCTGACGCTTTGAAGTCCAGACATGAAAGGACTACAGTGAGTGCAGATTGAGATGGTGAGCAGTAAACAGTGATTATGTAGAGATTAATGATGCTGAACCAATGCTGACACCACTCAGCCTCAGGACAGCAGCCAAAGTCAGTATGTTCAACCCCAGCACCACTTAGATACACCTGTCCATACCTGAGCACACCTGCAAGATTTACGTCATCAGTCAGCCAGTCCGTGCATGATTAAAAAGTGGTAACATAAAGATATCCGGTCCATGTGACTAATTGTGGTCCATGTGACTTGTAGTTGTGGATCAACAATAGGATCAACTCAAGAAAACTTGCATTTAACATTAATGCTTTAAATAAATGATAAACCATAGAAAATTATCTGAACCACTATTCATACATGTTTAATGCATTTTTATTTATGTACATTATATGATGTTACAGCATGCTTTGCCTCAAGTAATAACGTCACTGTTCAAAGTGTCTGGAGTTTTAAAGTCAGTATAGCCCATAGCAGTAACTTCAGTGCAGACTTTAATGGAAGTCAAATCCAAAGATTTCTCAGAGCTGAGTTGGAATTTGGACTTAATGTTTTGCTTGTCAAGATGCTGAATTTTAAAAAAGAGCACTGGAGTTCATGATACAGTATGTAGGCAACAACTACCACCTATAAAATATAGAAAAAAAAAAAAGAAAAAAAACTGAGACACTTAAACCCTTGCAATAAAGCCCAGCTGTACATTGTAGCACTTACAGTACAATTAGACATGAACTTAAAGTCTCAGATTTGTTTCAGATAAATGTGAAATATTGTATTGCCTTGGATCCAGTACAGTTCTTTCTGTGCATCCCTATAATACAATGATTTTCTGTGTTCCTTCTGCAGTGTCTGCCCAGATCCTAAAAGCCAGCCTGGACACAATGGAACGCCATATTCAGAGGCTGGAGAACGACATCCAGAATTTCCCCAAGACCGTTGAAAATCAGGATAAGTTTGTGGAAAAAATGTCTATATCCTTTGAGTACAATTACTAACTTTTTTGGTTGGGTGTGTTCTACTGTCTTCCATATACATGCTAAGCCCATGCAAGTGGGTTCAGCATTGTGTGTTTTAATCCAATGATGGGTCACAGAAATTTTCTTTCCAAATGGGCTGTGATCAGTAATGTAATGGCATTATAGTATATGACGGACTGTACCTCTTGAGGAATTGATAGGCTGTCTCAAAGTGAGATGTTTATAATCAGTCTCCTCCTCTGGCGAGCTCTCCAAAGGGAGTTCAGCCTTGGAGCTATTTATACAGCATTACTCCAGCATTACTCCTCTTTCTCCCCACAGACTCTAATAGAAGGCTCCTTAGCCATCCATACTTATCACCCCATGCTGATTTTTTATCTTCTAACCAGCCACAGGCACAGCCACAGGCCCACTCTTGAACTGTCTTAGGGCTATCAGCTCTCAAAGCACCTCTCCCATTTCAATAACAGAATATGTTTGCTCGCTACCCTCAAATTAAATTAGATGCCACAGCACCTCTCTGAATATCAAGAGTAAGGAAGTTAGACAGTTGTTTGACTTTTCATTTTTGACACGCGAATGTTTATGCATGCCAAAAGAGAGCTGGCGTGAAATTGTGCTGAGTTAGGGAAGTTGATTTTTTTCACTGGTTTTCTGTTTCGAGTGACGGCCTGACTTTTATATTCCCACTGAGATTCCTGCCGTTCCTCAGCAGTGTTATTAACTATGAGTAAGAACCATAAATCAATGACTTATCAAGTCTGAGAGACTTCCCATATGTTTCCCCAAGCACAGGAAAGACAGCAGTTAACCTTATTTTAGCTCTTTGTTCACAAGCTTAACATGAGGTTTATGTGGAGCTTACCCTGCACTTTGGGTGGCATAAGAGTAATAGCCCCAGCACCCATTAAAATCTGCACAGAATCAAAGAGAGCTGCTTAAGTTTGTATGACTTAGGAACAATGAGATTCACTTGCCTGCAGTGCGGCACAAAAAGCAAGCCAGAATACCTCTGTGGCCTTCGTGACAGTATTGATTAGCAGGACTCTGGAAGGATTGGAACTTGAGTGAGGGGAAATGGAGAGGTGAGGATTCACTGCTGCAGGGTCAAGGCCCAATGGCGTCTCTAGAGAATCGTAAAAGCCGGGCAGGCCCTGAGTGTAAACACTGCCACATCTCGTCCCTGTCTCAACTGATCTGTCATCAGAACCAGCACACAGCCTGAACTGAATACAGTCAAATCCATTTGATGATTCAAGTGGGTTTTTTTAGCAGGAAGAAAAAATAAAAGAGAGCTGTGGCTGAAAGAATGCGACTCCGCCCTCATTGTGCACCAGTCGTGATTCGTTTTCAGAGGTGTCAGAGCCTGACTGCAGACATGCTGACTGACAGCACGTTCAAACACAGCTGTGGCAGCTCTTTTGTGGATGACAGGGCAGACATTGTCACAGAGTTAAAAAGAAGTCTGAAAAAGGTTTCACTTGGCCATTGTGGACAGCAGGGTAGATGTTATTGAGGGAGTGATTGAATTTGTGAAAGAGGAAGTGTGTCTGTGTGTGGGCAAATGTATTTTCTGTTAACCGCACTCCATTGCTCTCCATAGCAACAGGCTTCTCAGTTCCCTCCTTATGGGTTTGACCTCAGGTTGACCTTTTGACACATGACTGGGGTGAAGACACAGAGTATTTTAGAGTCACAGTAAAGGAGATGTTTTAAAAACGTTTTCTTTTTACCTTCGCAATTGACAGGGAAGTGATTTGTGTGAAAAAGGGAAAAGACATATGTTGCCTTTTTACAGTGTGTTTTTTGCCTGTAGATACTCATTCAAGTCACACTACTCCAGGTGGGCACTGTCAGGTTTTCTTCCTTTGTTATGAACTGTAGCCTTGATATCTGTGATATTTAATCTACCCTGAAATCACTCTACTTTTTTTTTTTACTCTTCTGCTCTAGAGAGACCTGACACAATACGATTGTGGCGTTTTATATGCAGAACATTTGTTTCTTTTCAGTTTTCATGGCAGCTCAAACAGCAGATTTAGAGCCCTGCCAGTGAGATAGGAGGGGAGAATGAACTAGTATGCACCTAATTTTATGAGATAAAAAGGCATTAAATAGAGAGAGAGAGGAAGAGAGCAATAGAAGAATTTTGCCTAGGTAGGAGTCAGCTTTTCTTTTCTTTTTCTTTTTTTTTGGGGGGGGGGGGGGGGGTTGTAATAATTGCGGTACACATTGGGGATGGGGATTTTAGGAGAGTTATAATGATGTAAAGAGAAAAGAAAATAGATTTTACAGTTGTACTTTTAGTCTAATAATTTATTTTGATTATATATTAATATAATTATACATATTATATACTCCGCACCCATCTACTGAGGTACTTCAACTTGTAATAATTTCGGTACACATTTCACACCCCTTAGAAACAGTGGAGGTGACATTTTGCAATATTAAAAAATCTCATCAAATGTGGGAATATTATATTAGATTCACATTAAGGCACTTAAGACTCTGGAACAAATATGCATTTATTAGCTTACATGGCAATGCACCTTGATATATTGATCCATTAAATAGAAATGAGTGTAGCACCAAATCAGTTTGAAAATTCACTGAGCACACTGTGGCAAAAGAGAAATAAACTCTTGATATGAATCTTTTATTTTTTTTTTTTTTGTCAAATAAAGGAATTTTCTTTTATTACAGACTGTTCAATATTCCCTCATATTCTGGCAATATGAATATGTATGCATGAGAGTATGTTTGTCTGAGGTATTAGGTAAGCTATGGGAAACGAGTTGGATATTTTGAAGAATGAAATTGACTCGCATATACTTTATTTAAAGCATGGTTAGTGCTAAGGAACTCACACTACCTGCTAACATTTTTTTTCTTTTTCAATGTAAGTATTTCCACATTCTCTAGAGAATATTATCTGCTGTTTGCACTGCTAAATAATATCCTCATAAAAGCATTCACAGTCAGGATGGGGAGTTCATTCATTAATGCATGTCATAAACACAAGATACACCAGCATACATTAAAAACATATAGTTATTACAGTCCTCAGCTCTAAACTGATCTCAATAACTGGTGAAAAGCATGCAGAATAGCTTATACCCACAACCCTTATTGTTATAAATGCTTTTTGTTTTTTTTTCTCACCATTACTGTAATGTATGCAAATGACTGAGTGGGGTGTTTGTTCAGCAGTTTAGTGATATCTATCTATCAGAATTAATGGCATCCCATAAAGGCTTTTAAATGAACTCGTGGCCCCCAGAGAGCTTTAACTCAGTGGGGGGACAGTGCTGGTGGTGTGGGTGATGCCGCTGGTGGCCTGCCTGGGGACCAGGCGTACTGGCAGCTTAATGGAGAGCGGAAGGTTTGCAGCAGTGTTTTGCGTCCATACTGAGCTTTGATGTATGAGGGGGCCTGTCTAATAGATCTTCCTCTGCTGTAATTCAGCATGCTGATATTTAACTTAACCTTTGTGCTCTCTAGAGACTGAAAACACAAGTCAACTGGCTATTTTCCCCACCACCTCTCTAATAGCACATAGAATGCAGGAGCAGTGTAGTTTGAATTAATATAGTGATGTGTTAAAGAAGCACTTCTTCAATTTCTAATTTCCCTGAAGTGCAAACCATTATCATTGTTTTAAAAATTTCTTAGCAAAAATGCTCAAAACAAAATGCTTTCTGGAGGCAATTAATAAATTAATTAATTGTTAATGGGTAATTGACATTTAATACTTTTGGAAAGTTCACATGTTCTGTTGTGTGACTCCATGTGGTACTCTAACTAAAACTATTTTAAACAGTGTTTTCCTAATTATTTTATAATTACTATGAATGCAGCTTTTAGAACCTCATATTAATTGAGAGACTTTATGGAATATTTCAAAAATTAATGTGTCACACAACAGGACAATTTAAAATGAACTAGTGAAAGCAAAAAGATGTTTAAAAGAAATTGTTTGCACAAGAACAAACATTTTGTCATAATTTATGCATCGTCTTTCTTAACCCATATGACTTTTTTTTTGTTTATATATATATATATATATATATATATATATATATATATATATATATATATATATATATATATATATATATAATCTCCATTTATATTCTGCAATAGAAAAAAAGGTCAGATGGGATTGCAACAGCATAAGGGTGAGTAAATTGTGACAAAATGTTCCTTTTTTGGTGAACATTTCCTTTAAAATTTTGAAAAAAATGTAAGGTAATTTTGACCAGTCACAGGACCTAAAATATGCACCTTACTTTATACATTCACATTTATTTAAGCTAAAATATTGGTATTGCCCCCCACCTTTATATTTCATAATACAAAAGTAGTAGTGCTGTCAGTCAGTTATTGTTTTTAAATTTTTTTTATGGTGATTAATCGTATATTTTTTTTGTAGTTAATAGTTATTAATCGCAGAACATAGGTTGCATATTAATTGCAATGGACATTAAATATCTTAAACTCAAATCCTCCACAATATTAATCTGCCAGTAGACTGTGGCTAAGCAATTGTGAAGCTGCTTTCATGATTCGTGTCAGAGGGTTAACACCAGCGTCGAGCTCCGCTTTGAACTCTCCATGAAAAGCGCCTGCAAACAAAGACGTCTCATTCTGCATTTTGGTGATAGTTAAGATTTGGTGTGCTTCTTTGGTAATTAATACCTTACATAGGCTGAAAAATACTTGATTTCTACCACAAGTCCCAACTGGGCTTGTTTTGTACATCAAATAGTGCAAAGAGCTCCTTTCTCCGTCATTTTATCACTGACAGGGAGGCGCTGTCAGAGATTATTTTATTTACTGAGATAACAACCTCGACGTTGTTATCTTAGTTATCTCCTCTATAATAAGAGAGCGTAACAGTCAACTAGTGTTTTACAACCACCCATAGAATGTCTATAGGATGCCACGTTATGATGTTTTATGCTAAGCTTGTAGGCTCTCTTGGTAGAAGGGCTCTGGGGCTGTCTGTTTGTGGTGTGTGCGTCAGTGTAATGACTCTGGGTGGACACATTACAAAGGTTCCGCCCCTCACCAGTGTTTATAATGGCTGTGTCTCGTTTGGAAGGCTGCATGCTAGGTAGGATGCGTCCTTTGAAGGCTGCAGTATACCGAGCGTCCTCCTTTAAACAAGCCTCGTTTAAATGAGATGGCCTTCGCAGGACAAACGGAAACAGAACGTAACATGGTTGCTATGACATCACGCCACTCTTTAACAAGCGCGAGTGCTTTGAGCGAGAAGGGAACAAAGTCCCTCTCGAAGGGAATGTATGAGGTAGGTTTTAGGAGAGTTATAATGATGTAAAGAGAAAAGAAAATAGATTTTACAGGTGTAATTTTAGTCTAATCATTTATTTTGATTATATATTAATATAATTATACATATTATATACTCTGCACCCATCTACTGAGGTACTTCAACTTGGGAATTATCATTCCTTGCGTTTGAACATCATATTTACGGGCAAATTGGTGTCATTGTTTTTTAGACATTTCCGTTGAAGCAAAGAATTGTGGGTCGTGAGTGCCCACGAAGGATACACCTCATGCATCCTTCGAATTCCCTTGAAAGAAGGTTGCATTTGAAGGCTGCATTCGAAGTGTCCTACACGCTTTTCTGAAACGAGACAGCCTCGATGATGTATGCGGCTGACAAATGCAACCTCCAGAGGAGGCATCCTTCCAAACGAGACACAGCCACTGTATTAACGGTAAATGCGTTAATCGCGATTTAGAAAAATTAACGTTAAACTTTTTTTATGAATCACATGCGTTAACGTGTTAATTCTGATAGCTCTAAAAAATAGCAAAACAAAACCACCGCACTGTGCTTCACAGATGAGATAAAGGTGTGTATTTGTTTCATATTCATAAGTAATTATGTTTGAATGTGTGTATAAACTACCAAATCACATACTTTTAAAATACAAGGTTTCCCTTTCACCTGCCAAGCTGTAAATGCTCTGCACTTATATAGTGCCTTTTAAACTTAGCTGTTCTACAAAGCACTTTACAGTGTGTCTCATTCACACACACACCAGTGACAGCAGAGATGCCATGCAAGGTGCTAGCCTGCCATTGGGAGCAACTTGGGGTTCAGTGTCTTGCTCAAGGACACTTCGGCATGGGAATTGAACCACTAACCCTGTGATTAGTGGGCAACCCGCTCTACCACCTGAGCCACAGCCACCTGCAATTCAATACATACAATTCAGATGAGAGGGTGAAATTTATGAAAATATTCCCTGAAACTTTGCTCTTTATTGTGCCTCTCTTTGAAATTCCTATGAACAAATCATGTCTAGTAGCTGCAGAATACAGTGCCTTGTTAGACAGAGGAAATCACCCTCCAAGGGAAGTGCTAGACAAGTCAGGCTGGTCATTTTATAGAAAACATTTGTGATTTATTTGTTTTCTTAATCTCTCCATTCAGAGAAGCATGCATTGGACTAGGGTTGCTCCGATACCAAAATTTTGGCTTCGGTACGATATCAGCCCTGGTACTGACCTGATACTAACTCGATACTTAGGCAACAGATAAAAAATAAAAATAAAATTAAAAATAAAATATAAAAAAAAAAAAAAAAAACATTTTTTTTAATGAAATTACAAAAAGAACGGCATAAATTTTTATAGATACAAATTATGCATTTTCTGTTTTATTTTTTCTGGATTCCATGTTAAATATTTTAATTAAATGTTATGATCAAATTGTGTTTAATCAAATACATACTGTACAGCTTTAATCAAATGAAAATATAATACTTTTCAACTAATATACAGGTGCATCTCAATAAATTAGAATGTCGTGGAAAAGTTCATTTATTTCAGTAATTCAACTCAAATTGTGAAACTCGTGTATTAAATAAATTCAATGCACACAGACTGAAGTAGTTTAAGTCTTTGGTTCTTTTAATTGTGATGATTTTGGCTCACATTTAACAAAAACCCACCAATTCACTATCTCAAAAAATTAGAATACATCATAAGACCAATAAAAAAAACATTTTTAGTGAATTGTTGGCCTTCTGGAAAGTATGTTCATTTACTGTATATGTACTCAATACTTGGTAGGGGCTCCTTTTGCTTTAATTACTGCCTCAATTCGGCGTGGCATGGAGGTGATCAGTTTGTGGCACTGCTGAGGTGGTATGGAAGCCCAGGTTTCTTTGACAGTGGCCTTCAGCTCATCTGCATTTTTTGGTCTCTTGTTTCTCATTTTCCTCTTGACAATACCCCATAGATTCTCTATGGGGTTCAGGTCTGGTGAGTTTGCTGGCCAGTCAAGCACACCAACACCATGGTCATTTAACCAACTTTTGGTGCTTTTGGCAGTGTGGGCAGGTGCCAAATCCTGCTGGAAAATGAAATCAGCATCTTTAAAAAGCTGGTCAGCAGAAGGAAGCATGAAGAGCTCCAAAATTTCTTGGTAAACGGGTACAGTGACTTTGGTTTTCAAAAAACACAATGGACCAACACCAGCAGATGACATTGCACCCCAGATCATCACAGACTGTGGAAATTTAAGACTGGACTTCAAGCAACTTGGGCTATGAGCTTCTCCACCCTTCCTCCAGACTCTAGGACCTTGGTTTCCAAATGAAATACAAAACTTGCTCTCATCTGAAAAGAGGACTTTGGACCACTGGGCAACAGTCCAGTTCTTCTTCTCCTTAGTCCAGGTAAGATGCCTCTGACGTTGTCTGTGGTTCAGGAGTGGCTTAACAAGAGGAATACGACAACTGTAGCCAAATTCCTTGACAGGTCTGTGTGTGGTGGCTCTTGATGCCTTGACCCCAGCCTCAGTCCATTCCTTGTGAAGTTCACCCAAATTCTTGAATCGATTTTGCTTGACAATCCTCATAAGGCTGCGGTTCTCTCGGTTGGTTGTGCATCTTTTTCTTCCACACTTTTTCCTTCCACTCAACTTTCTGTTAACATGCTTGGATACAGCACTCTGTGAACAGCCAGCTTCTTTGGCAATGAATGTTTGTGGCTTACCCTCCTTGTGAAGGGTGTCAATGATTGTCTTCTGGACAACTGTCAGATCAGCAGTCTTCCCCATGATTGTGTAGCCTAGTGAACCAAACTGAGAGACCATTTTGAAGGCTCAGGAAACCTTTGCAGGTGTTTTGAGTTGATTAGCTGATTGGCATGTCACCATATTCTAATTTTTTGAGATAGTGAATTGGTGGGTTTTTGTTAAATGTGAGCCAAAATCATCACAATTAAAAGAACCAAAGACTTAAACTACTTCAGTCTGTGTGCATTGAATTTATTTAATACACGAGTTTCACAATTTGAGTTGAATTACTGAAATAAATGAACTTTTCCACGACATTCTAATTTATTGAGATGCACCTGTATATATTATACTGGCGGCCAAAAGTTTGGAATAATTTACAGATTTTGTGTTTTGGAAGGAAATTGGTACTTCAGTGCACCAAAGTGGCATTCAGCTGATCACAAAGTATAGTCAGGACATTACTGATGTAAAAAAAACAGCACCATCAGTATTTGAAAAAAGTCATATTTGATCAAATCTAGACAGGTCCCATTTCTAGCAGCCATCACTCTAACACCTTATCCTTGAGTAATCATATTAAATTGCTAATTTGGTACTAGAAAATCATTTGCCATTATATCAAACACAGCTGAAAGCTGTTTGGTTCGTTAAATAAAGCTTAACATTGTCTTTGTGTTTGTTTTTGAGTTGCCACAGTCTGCAATAGACTGGCATGTCTTAAGGTCAATATTAGGTCAAAAAATGGCAAAAAAAGAAACAATTTTCTCTAGAAACTTGTTAGTCAATCATTATTTTGAGGAATGAAGGCTATGCAATGCTTGAAAATGCCAGAAAACTGAAAATTTCATACAAAGGTGTACACTACAGTCTTCAAAGACAAAGGACAACTGTCTCTAACAAGGACAGAAAGAGATGTGGAAGGCCAGATGTACAACTAAACAAGAGTATAAGTACATCAGAGTCTCTAGTTTGAGAAATAGACGCCTCACATGTCCTCAGCTGACAGCTTCATTGAATTCTACCCGCTCAACACCAGTTTCATGTATAACAGTAAAGAGAAGACTCAGGGGTGCAGGCCTTATGGGAAGAATTGCAAAAAAAAAGCCACTTTAAAAACAGAAAAAAAAAAAGAAAAAGTTAGAGTGGGCAAAGAAACACAGACATTGGACAACAGATAATTGGAAAAGAGTGTTATGGATCTTAACCCCATTGACCTTTTGTGAGATCAGCTAGACTGTAAGGTGATTATTATTATTATTATTATTATTATTATTATTTAAAATTGTAATAGTAATTTTTCATGTTATTAATGTCCCGACTATACATTGTGATCAGTTGAATGCCACTTTGGTGGATAAAAGTACCAATTTCTTTCCATAAGAGCAAAATCTGTACATTATTCCAAACTTTTGGCTACCTGTATATATATAATTTTTGGTTAAAAAAAAAAAAAAAAAGATGTACAACAGAGCTTTACAGTATTATTGAAAACATTAAATGAAAACAATCTGATTACCTGAGACAAAAGGCTGCAATGGCTGAATCACAACATACTGATATTCAGTACACTTGCTTGTAAGATATTGCTTACAGATAATAATACTAATAATATAACCATTTAATATTATATTATTGTTACTAGGAGTATTATTGTGACTGCTTTGAATAATAAACTTTAATACAGTAGTAATATTTTTATGATGTAATGTCATTCATTTCATGCAATCAGTTGAATAGAGCTCTCATTTCAGCTGGATTTTTATTTTGAAAGATCTTTGAAGTTCTTCCTGTATAGGGTTCGTTATATCAACCTTCCTGCAACTCGCAACCTGAAATCTCCGAGCTGCAATGGAGAAAGAGTTCATTTGAGAGTTCACAGCCATTTATACACTAAACACACTGATCTGTGGCTACTATTGGACACACACTGCATGAAAATCAAGCATTAGTAGTGTGTGTGTATTCATGTGCGTGCCTGTGTGTGTGTGTGTGTGTGTGTGTGTGTGAAGGAGATGATAGGGCAGAGAGGCGCCTCTCATCCATACTGTGGCGTGCAGCGCATGTGACTGTATATTATTTCATTAAATGACATCGTTCTGCTGTTGAATGATCACACTTGGCCATATAGAGGCTTTTTGATTATTATTTTAAAATGGTTTTTGATTTCATCTCAAAACTCACATTACATTTCATTTTGCTAATGGGAGTATACTTTAATATGGTACCGAAATTAACAACATGATGATATCTCACTGTTTACATTTTTTTGGTATTGCGATATTTCGTTAGTGTCGATATACCGCGCAACCCTACACTGGACTGACCTGAGTATACCCGCATAAACAGACATGCTTTGAGAAACTATGTGCACTATGTATTTTTTGTTGAAAGGCTGCGGTTGCCATGCTGGTTTTAGAGTGCGGACCAGTGCTCAGCGGGGCGGTATAACACTTGATTCCCAGCATAGTAGCTCTTACTTGTTGTAGTTATCTGGCACACATTTTTGCTGTGTGTTTTAATACCTGCTGTGGAAATACAGTTCCCATTGCTTTAGGCAGCAATGTATTATATGTTGAGTGGAGCTGAAATATGCATGAGTGCTGTAGGAGAACATTTCATCCACCTGATGTAAATCACAAATCACATACGGTTTCTTAGAAAGCTATGCTTGTGTGACTTCGTGAAGCATATGTAAATTAAGGTGAGGAATGATCAACACAGATTATTATTTTACCTTTGGGTATGACGCTGATAATGAATTGATGATAATGTGTTTGCAGCAGTCTGCACAGCGATTCTACCTCCACTCTCTGTTTATTCTTTTGCTTAGTCTCAAACCCCTGTTAATTATGGAATTAGGTCACTAGAATGTGGTGGCTTTCTCCACTGGTAATGTTTACCTCAGAATATCTCTCTACGTCTCCCTTAGTTCGAGTGAAATTTTCTTAATAATAATAGAGTGAATGAAGCACCATTTGCATCATCAGTCTTTCAGTTAAATAGTAACTGATATAGAGCCAGTCTAATGTAAACAGCAGTGATTGATCTGGGCCACATCTTTGACTTCCTTCCTGTGCCCTGTGTTGTTTATTCAGGGTGTGTACAGTATTGTCTACAGAGAATCTGCATTGTTCAGCAACAATAGCTAACTTTTATCTGACACGTGTCACAGGAGACATTAAGATTTTAATGAACATATTCTAATTGGTTTCTGAACTGAATAAGTAAAACCGGGCCCAATAATAAATGCAATTTCGGTAATGATAGTTATAAAGAAAACAAAGGCTGGAGTCTGAGCACAAAACAGGCTTGGCGCTCACGTCTGTGATTATGTTGCCGTTGCGCTCAGATTCGTGTTTATTGGGAAATGGCATCCCAACCATGTGTTTTGTGTGATAGGATTTTGCCTATGCTAATGCACTTGATTGCCTTGATGTGTGGTGGGGTGGGGGAGTCTCAGCACGAACAAGAGAGGCTCGATAACTGCCTCTTCAAATCCCATCCTCAAAGCTTCCACCATTCAACACAGCCCTCCACGGTTTAGGGAGGAGGCTGCATTTGTAAAGCCATGATTAGAAGGGTATTTAATGGAACATCAGTGCCACTCATGCAGAATGATGCTGATTGTTAAAGTGCTGTTTTGCTTTGGCCATATGTAGTATTATTGTTGTGTTTAATTGATTGATTTGACATTTGGGAATGTGTTTTATAAGAATAATTCTAGTGGAAGCTGGAACAATGGGCAAAATAATAATAATAATAATAATAATAATAACAACAACAGCATTAAACCACCAATGATTCAATGTCACTAGCAGGCTAGAGGAAGATCCTGATTCTAGCATCCCTGCCATCCCTTGTTGTCTATATCTCTAATTCTTCACGCCCAGCAATGGTTGTGTGATGGTATGGTATTTATTTAGAGAGTTTTCTTTTAATGACAGCAGAGTTTATTCCTTTTGTGGTGTAACAGAGAGGCCCCATCTTCATCACTCAGATATAAGACCTGCAGACTGTTCATCAGCGCCTCTCATTTTACAATCCCCAAAAGCAGAGGCATACATTTGAAATCATTCTGCTCCATGCTTTGACTGTCGTCACGCTCAAGTGTTCTGCTGCCCAACCCCCCCCCCCCCCCCCCCCCCCCGAGACGCATATCAGCTCTGCACTCTACTCTAATGAAAATGACACTTTGAAAGAGATTGAGCATATTTCTGCGATCGTATTTCATATATAAAATTTATGTGATTGCTTGACCTGATTTTTCATAGTTGTTCTGTCTTAGTCAGTCAAGAAAAAGACTCATTGCGAGTTGTCATTATGCGTGTGAATTCTCTGGAAATTCCACAATCAGTGTCTCTTTATGAGGGGAAAACAGGGGCTGATTTGGCAGGTCCATTAACCCAAAGCTTAGGGCTGACTTGGCCACAAAGACTGAGGCTGACAGGCATACTACTCCCAGGGTGGAGGTGAGAGCCTTCAACCAACTCTTTCTCTCTCTCTCTCTCTCTCTCATTTATTTAGGGGAGTCAACGGCTCGCCTCATCTGCTCTATATAACACATCATCCCCATAGGATAAAAATCACAAATGAGTTCTCTTTAATATATCAATTGTTTATCCTAGATAGCAATGTGATTTAAATGATAAGCAAATGGAGACACTTGCTCAAGTCACCGGCTTCTGAGAATTCATTCTTCCGAGATGAAGATTCCAGTAATTTCACATCTATCTCTTCGAAAGTTTCAGAATATCAACAATATTTCAAATTGATTTACCAGAATACCAAAGTCTGCAATCAAGTCAGAGATTTTTATATTTACTTATCATGAACATTTCTTATAAAAATTTTCCTAGACCAAATTGTCTTAGCTATACTGTCCACATTTATTGAAAAGTTATATGCTTTTATGGTATTTCAACTAATTTGTGATTTTTATTTTTTTTATTTTTTTGTTTTGTATTTTGTATTTTTTCTCCTGAGGAATTTTAGGAGAAAAATCTGAGACTTATTTTTTTGGTTATCAAGATTATGCCACAAATGCTGTCGATCGAGCTTAATGTTTATGGAACCTATAACATACCTTTAATTAAACATAAATTTTTTTTAATTTTTTTTAATTTTTTTTTTTTTTATGTCTCCTGAGCTCCTCTTGGTAATCAAATTTGCCTTGGAGATCTCCAGAAAATAAGGAATTGTGAAGTGTGTGTAGATTTACATGTGAAAAACAGTTCCATCCAAAATCTGATGGTCTATATTAGGCTACGTTCCATTTCATGGATGGCATACAGTATTAGGTGTACAAAATTAAGTAACATATTTCAGCCATTCTGCTGAAAGGCTCTATAAATGTGTAATGTGGTCGGTACATTCTCCTGAAAAAATATGCTTTCATAGTGTGAGTCATAAATGACGTGTGATTCACCATCGTCTTCCAGTCCAGCAGGTTTTGAATGACATTTTTAGCTGCTGTTTTTATGATGCACTTGAAATTCTGAACTAGATAACATGGAAGGAAATGAATAAAAAAACTGATTTTAGGCAGATGTCAGGAATATATCATGATTCAAATAAAATTCCTGCTCTGGCTGTGTTAAATTCCAAAGACACGATCTAATGGCAGTCATGTTTTATATAAAATGTGTTCTTTATATTGTTCTGTCCGCACCATTTAATTCTGTTCTCATTTCTGTTATTAGTCCTCTGCAGTACCGAGGCCAGTTAAATGCTTCTGTAAATGAAGGACACACATTTAATGTACAACCAGCTCCGGCTGTATTACTTGCTATATTACTAATTGCTGTGGCATTTTGTGTTTGTATGAACACTGGGTTGTTTTTCTATTCTCCCTAAGGGGAAAATAAACAGTTCCTGAGTCGTACATCACCATCCCTGAACTCCTTGAAACCTTTAGTCACTTAGAGAGAGAGAGAGAGATGGCCTATCTAGTTAGCATACTTGAATGCACTCAGTCTGAGAGAGAGAAACAGACAAAGAGAGAGATAAGGAGAGAGAGAGAGAGAGAGTGCGACCCTGTTGTCTTGAGGGCTTTGGCAAGGATCCACTGAGAGCACTCATCCTCTGGAACTTTCTGTTTTTCCTCCAGTTGGTACTTCATTATAACCCATGAAGACTCTGGCTTAAAGCTGGGTAATAGACGCAGAGTTTCCTCTACTCATTTGTCATGGGCCTGTGGGTTTGATGCAAAGCACTCAGCACTTGTTGCTCCTTGCTAATCCCACTGTAGACACTGACTCGCTCTTCTGCGCTTTTCCAACTCACCCGCCGTCATGGCTGGTAATTTTACTTTCATTTGATGTTTAAATGAAAAACCCACCCCATCTCCGTTAAATTGCACCATTGTTGCCAAATTACTTTATCAAATGAAAATTGGGAGGGGGTAAGGAGAGAGGAAGAGGAAAAACTTGCTGTTATATTATGAGCTTCAAAAGAGACATCTGCTCACATATGTATTTGTTTTAGAGAATGTTGATGCGCTAGAGAATCAGAGCTGTGCGTTGAAAATGTTTATGGAAGTACTGTGTTGCAGTACAGGATAAAGAAAAGATAAGCACAGCCTCAGAGACCCTCTGCTGTGCCATCCTCTCTTTATATCTGTTTTCAGTAATGAGCATTATCTCTCAGCAGAAATGACTGTAAGGTGCTAAAAATAAATAGAAAGCTAAGTGTACTTTGTCCAAAGATACACCGAAGATATACAGGGTCCAATGTTTGCCGTTTATTCCACTGCTCACTGTGAAATTTCCACCACTGCTACTATGTATTGTTCTTTATTGCGTGTAAGTAGTACCAGGCTAAGTCTAATGCACTCAGGGGTGCTGGCTGATGAAAAGGCTCACAATATCATTAGTGAACTTGCCATCTCGCCAGATCAAAGCTAGGCTGAATTATAAATCAAATCAATGTCCAAACATTTCTGCTCATGTCTTACAGAGCCCAGGAAATCAAAAATTGAGTTTTGTTGCTTTTAATCCCTGTCTGTTAGCTTTGAAGCCATATATACTGTACACTATTGTACATAAAAAAGTTGAAAAAATTAGCCTTTAGGAGATATATGCATTTAAATCTGCAGTCTTTCTCTTGCAGGGTATATTGACTATGTTTACATGGACACCAGAAAGTGGCTTATTGCGAGAAAGCGGGTTATTGTGAGAATGCAGTATTCCGATTTACATGCATTGTATAAGCAGTGTACTCTTTACTCCCGTATACATGCGGCTCGGTCGGTAAGCAGCATTATCCACAGCAACGTAATTTCCCTGTGACACATGGTATCCAAGGAAGTCTTCACTATTTTATTCACCGTTGCTTCACTTTATTTCCAGATATTCCAGAGTTGTTGCTGTTTTTGTTTCCTTAACTTTGCATCACGACCTGCAGCAGAATTGCACTGCAATAGTGGGGTTTTCCTTTCACGTAAAACTCTGGGATTCCCTCAGTGTACGAGCGCATGTACGTGAACGTGAGGGACCGTCAATATTTTATATTGGTGTGTATAAATGGGTCTAGTTTATAGTGTATGTGCTTTTCCCACTGTACTACCAAAAATGTTGAATTCTTTCCACTGTGTTGACTTCTTTTTGGGCTCCATCCTATGACGTTTGTTATCTGGTCTCTTCACGCACATGGGAACTCTTCAAAAAGCCATCAGAACACAATTTATGTGTTTATACAACCACATTAAGCCGCGTTCTCTGGGAGAAACCTGAATGTGTTAAATCGCTTTCTCTTATTCCCTTAAACAGCGTAAGGAAATTGGCGTTCTGGTTTACATGACGTTTCAGAATGCCGCTTTCTTAAGTGTATGTAAACGTGGTCAGTGTTGACAAATCTTTGATGTCACATCACAGATTTTTGTCCAATGAAATGCTCTCTAAAATAAGAATATCCCCCTCAGGTAATACCACCTGCAACAAATCATGATTCATGGCTGTAATGTAACTAAATGCTATTCAATATGTTTTTGCAAATTTCGACGAAAATATTGGTTGAAGGTTTTTTTTATTTTTTTTATTAGCTAACTCAGACGCATTCTATATATAAGTTTAATGAGCTACATCCCCAACAGAAATGCAATATTACAACTTGCATCTGGACAGACAATGAACTGTTGAACTTAATCTAAGTTACGTGCAAGTCAAAATGCAAAACTTGCATTGCAGCTATGCTGTTTCACCAGAAAAACGTGTGTGTGTGTGTGTGTGTATATATATATATATATATATATATATATATGAGAGAGAGAGAGAGAGAGAGAGAGAGAGAGAGAGAGAGAGAGAGAGAGAGCTGGGAAGCTTAATGCATTAAATTCTGTGATTAATATTTGACTGTTTAAGGCAAATACAGTTAAAGTAAATATATTTATGATTATGGTTCAATGTTTGTTTTAATATACAATTTACAATGATTAGTTGTGATTAATCACAGATTCACAGCCTTAATATTATATGCAATTTTTTCAAGACAGTTTCAAGACAGTGTTCTCATGTTGATAAATGTTAATACATCTTTACTATTATTGATAAATGTTTAATTGAATTAAATGATTCAATTTTTTCAAATCATTTAAATATTTGCTTAATGTTTGACGCATGTTTGTAGTAATTTTTTGCATTATCGTCAACTGAAATATGTTCGTAGACGACAAAAATATGACATTTTAGTCAGAGTAAAATTAAGAAAACTAAAGAATAGAATGTGGCGAAATATTTACAAATTTAAAGAACATTTTTGTCAAAGTGCAAAAATATGACAAAAAATACTCATTAGGATCAGTAGGTTTCAATTGGAAATACAGTACGTCAACACAGGAGAGAAAACTACCCTCGTGTAGTGATTTCTTAGGGTTGTTAATGCTATTTTCATTCTTATGACTTCCTGCTGGATGAACAGCAAACAACTTGACATATATCTCTATTTGTCCTCTCTTCGATTGTGTTCATTATACCCTGTCTGTTCATATACTGTACTGTATGTAGATTCAGACATACCATTAGCCAGATATATTGACTGCATTTGCCTGTTATGAACCAATTAGCAGCTTTATTATGTAAATACAGCCTGCTAATTAACTTGTGCGTTCAAATTAATTATGATGTATAATGTCAGCATTGGTTCGTGCTAGCAGGGAGTCCGGCCCAGGTGGCCACTCTTGATTCTCAGTGAATAGGTGAAATGAAGTGTGTGCTGAAACTGATATCTGTTCTTGGTCATGTCCTTTGGATGTGGATCAGCAGATCTGTCATCTGATAGAGGAGTACAGCATAGCCACATCTAATTAAAATACATTTCTGACAGACTGGAGCACTGACAGTTACAAACTGCAATCTGATGTTAATCAACAGGGGTTTCTTCATTAATTGACTAAATTAGCCTCATCAATCACTCATAGGGGGGCGGTGGGAGTGTTCAGAGCCTCTGTTCCATCACCGCATGCGTCTGCGGGACGAGCAGCATGAGACCGCCTCTGGACAACATACAGTCGCACAAACACGCACTGGCACAGATATACACAATCCTTCTCAAGCTCATTCTAGCAAATGCGTCCTGAAATCTCACAATTATGAGTAATTTTGTTTTTCTGATGATGCTGTGATACTGCAACCTGTGTTGGCGTTTGCTTTGTGTTCAGTGGAGACAAAAATCTCTGTGTCCAACATGTGCGCGATAAATGTTTTTAAGGTGTTTGTTTACACCTTTATTTATTTATTTTTTTATTTATTTTTTTTTGGCTCATTAAAAGAAGACCAAACACATCAAATTGCCCTCAGTGAAAATTTTGTGGATAATAAGAAATCCACACAGCCCTGCCTGTGTTCAGTTGACTTCTTTGGATGTCTCAGATGTCTTTCACACTGTTTAGCATACTATTTATAGTCCAGACCCTGTAGACGTAGCCGGATGCAAACAGCATCCTCATGAGTACTTTCTCACAAAACATTTCTCTGAATCTGAGGGAAATAATGACTGTTTCTCAACGTGTGTTCTTTTGTGTTCTTATGTTCTTGTGGACTCATTCTACGTCATCATCCACTGCTGAAGTTCGATTCCATTCATCAAGAACGCAAGTACCGAGAAAGCAGGAAATTACCCGGATGTGTCCTTGAAATCGAGGATGCATAAGCTACTCGGTACTACGGTGGCAGACTAAAGACATTTATCATTTTATTTTTTCCTCAAGAGTTTCCTGCTGTAAGCTCGCAAAAGTCTGACGGCTCGTGAGAGTCGTTATACTCCGTCAACATTTGTTGTTTTTTGGGCATCGTTTTAATACAGTAATAAACATGGAGAAAACGAGTGTTTACAGACTTTATTATTTTAACATGTCACTAGTCCTGCAAAACCTCACTAGTGTGATGATATTAATGCTGTCACTGCTGTGATAACGACAGTAATTCTCTCACTGGATACAAATGTGCTGTGAAGGTTAATTGCGCAACAGGAAGATCGCAGCACATCTCAAAGCTCACAGTAGATGCGTTCTACGTCCTCCTGTCCTTCCGAACTCGTTCCTCCTATGGAGTTTGGCAAGACTGGTTTTCATATGAACACAAGTCCGTTCTCTGCATTCTTAGAATTGAGAAACGCCCAATGAATTCTGTCTCAATATTCTATGTCAGCATGCTCTCTTTATATCCTTCAGATGTTCAGTTTTGCTCTGCACTTGAAAGGTCTGTGCTTTTAATGGTCAATATTTCTATACACTTCTTAATTCAGACCAATAGTCTTACAGAAATAAAAAGGCACAAGCGAGATCTGTAGCATTGAGAGTAAATGTGTAGCAAATGGAGACAAGTCTCCTGCTTTACAGATTTCTTCTCCTGTCAAACAATGTCAAACTTAAATTGTTCATATTTTAAAATATACCAAAGTTTACAATCAAATGTCAGAGATGTCAATATGAACTCAATTTGAAGATCAAGTTATCTGGGCGATCCCATTTACATTATCTGTGCTATCTCATTTAAGTTTATTGCTCTGTATATTTATGTACATCTGAAAACAAGTTGATATTTAAATAAAACATAATTGAGAACTTCATGAATGGGTTAGTTCATCCAAAAATTAAACATCTGTCATCATTTACTCATATTTTCCAAACCCATACGCCTTTCTTTCTTCCACTGAACACAAAACGTGAAATTTTGAAGAATGATGATGCCGCTCTGAGGCTGTCAGTTCCTAACATTCTGCTAAACATCTCCTTTTGTGGTCCACAGAAGAAAGAAAGTCATATGGGTTTGAAAGATCTTTTGGTGAACAATCCCTTAACAAACCCATATGTTCCTTGAGCTACGAAAGAGCAACATTTGAATAATAGAATTTTCCTTTGGGGTGAGTCAAATAGTTTTCAGACATTGCTTATACAGGAAGAATATTTACATCTTGTTTGTCTGTCTATCCTCATTGTTCTGTGTAAATTCAGCCCAATCACAGCAATTGCCTCACTTCAAATAAGCCGTTGCTCCATACCTCACTGCATATACAGTAGGCTTGATTTGGTAGCCTAATAGTTACACTGCCTGATCTGCAAGGCTCATTTACTCTTGCGCATTAAAGATGCACACAATTGTATACCACTTACACAGCAGAGTTATAATAGCATAACAATAATAGCATTCTGTAGCAACACTGCACTTTTAATCTCACTCTCTCTGGGCATTGTAAGCACATTGATGGTGAGGATCTGTCAAAACAACAGTGTAATCTCCTCACATATCCAGCAACAGTCGATAATAGGGCCTTAATTATAGCCATAATACTTGTGTAATGTGCTTACTGGAGCTCTGGCCTGCATATAGTGACAGCTGATGATATTTCAGTGCATGATAAAATACACAGCAGGCCATCTTGAATTGAAACTGACACACACACACACACACACTCATACGTTAAGCCTTGTCATTTAAGTGGAGCTGGGAAGACAGACACACTCAGCTGCCTGAACCAAGCCTGACCTTGGATTGACTCTTGGTGATGAAGACTTACAATTGATCCCCTGGATTTCTGCTTCCATTCCTCACCATTGGTTAGGACACAGGTAGGCCATCTAGAAGCCTGTCTGGAGGATTGTATTTTAGGGGGGATACCAAAAGACAAAAAGTGGAAATAGTTTGATGGCTCAAATGTGTAACCAAAGATCTTTGTTCACTAAAACTCATTAGTGTGTGACAGCTATCACTCTCTGTCTCTGGATCTCACACCCTCTCCTTCTTTTGTACACACACTCAAAGATCCCAGAGTAAGAAAAGCTTCTATAAAAATTTGGTCAAGCTACACAGCAAATCGGCCAGTGTACATTTAACTCCACAGGTGTTAAATTTCACACTTTTATGGTGTCTGTATGATTCCCACTTGTTTGGTGTTCAAGTAACCCTTTCAGAAGTGTTGAATATGTACACTGCAATAGTGTTAATTATTTCAGACCAAGAGAGTACAAATATACTCTAGTGTGAATTATATATTACTCTGTGCAAGTGTGCATTAAACTGTAATTCAATGTATAATTTTACACTGACTGGGTAAATATATACTCCTTAGCATACATTACTTTACTCTGAAAAAGTGTATATTTCTCAACATATATATTGACTGCATTTAACACCCTTATGGAAAATGTAAGTTCCATGCAGTTCCCTATACATTTCTCAGCATTCCTCAAAATGATTGTGTATTCAGTATTTAAATAAACAACACAAGCTTCCAAAAGAGCTTGATTTAATGCAGGGCACAAAGGATGCAAAAATCAGTATAACTTTGTAAGAATCACAGTTTAGTATAGAGGGTTTACCACATTAGGTACAGAAACATTAGAGCATTTAAACATTTAAACACTGTGATCAATATAGGTCTAATTGATGTTTTCAAAGTAAAATAAAATGTATAAAACGATTCAAAATCTTCCTTTCAGTTTGTCCTAACCACCGTTTCATAGTTTTCACCGTGCGAACTACGGATCAACCTACTTATCTAAGTTCCCATATTCAGTTGAAGAAGTCTTACCTTAGTATTTCACTTACATTCATCGGATGCCAAGCAGACCAATCTACCCGCCAGTTTTTCAAACGGAGTTCATATTCAAATGTGGAGCATGTCGACTCAGTACAAGTTTCTATATGTAAAATAAACACTGAACTGCTACTGAAACCCGCATTGTGTGTTTTCGTCTTCAAAAAAGACAAAAGAAACAGTAATGTATGTACAAGAAGTTTCACTATGAAAAAAACAAACAGATGTGAATCATATGAACTTGGGGGTTTGGTGTGATGTTTTTTTTTTTAAAACATTTTACACCAAAACCATCCAAACCTTGATGTCAAGCTTGTATATGAGCGAGAAAAAAACAAGGCAGCTACTATTAATTTAAAATTATGAGTCACACCGTGGGCTTATTATGAAAGGAACATTTCACATATCTGCTCACAGACACGGATTTCATAGTTGAAGTTAAACGATGGGATGGCTTAATAAAGTTTCAGTAACCATATAAAACAAAATTTAAATTTAAATCTTACCTTTTGTGTCATCATTTGCTTTCATCTCAAGTTTTCACCGAAATATCCACCATTTTTTTTAAATTTGAGTTGCTCATCAAATGCGGACTGTGTTGACTCAATTTACTTCAAGTTCCCGTAAGTAAAATAAACACTGAATGGATGTTCAGAAGTGCAACACCAAAAAATCACACCACTAGAAGGTGCATTGTAACCCAAACTGAGGTTAATTGAAGTACATGTTCACTAGGATTTTAACACTGTAACTCTTTAGGGGCTTTCACCGAAATTTGAACACCACAGAATTTGCTGTGTACCCTCCAAAGAAGTCTAGAAATCAAGTATTTTTTTCAACCTATGTAAGACAAATTGAATTACCACAGAAGCACGTCAAGTTTTAACTATCACAAAAACCCAGAATGAGACGTTTTTGTCTTCAAGTGCTTTTCATGTGGAGTTAAGCAGCACTGGCGCCTATGACCTGACATCATGAACGCGGCTTAACGATTGCGGTAACAAAGCGCATAGCCACAGTCTGCTGGCTGATTAATATTGTGGAGGATTAGAGTTTTGATTTAATGAGATTGAATGATCATTGCAATGAAAACGCAACCTATGTTGGGACTAGTTCTTTCAAATAGTCAATCTCCCACTTAGACTTTGGGAAATGTTTAATGTTACTTAATTCAGTGCTATTTTAGTGCATTTCTATCGTTATACTGTGGAAGGCTTTGTTTGGAAAATGTTATTAAAGAATTATATTGTTACATATTGTTTTGTAAAATAAATGCATTTTGACAGAAAGATACATTTATATAGAGTCAAATATCAGCACTTTTTTAAAATCTGTAATTAATCGCTAGTAACAATGAAAAATGTATGTGATTAATCATGATTAAAAAAATTAACTAATATCTTTTTTAAAGAAATTTAAGATTAAAGTTTGAAAATCTGCCATTGACATTATTAAACTGTTAAGCTTTCAAAATATAACCATCAATGATTTGTTAATGTCATATTTGCACACAGAATTATGGTAAATACTTAAAGTATTTTGTTACTAGCAAAACAACAGAGAGACTTCTTCACAGGGACTCAAAGTAAATTTGTGAATCATTTATTGACATGAAATGTCTGAACCAACCAATTTGCTTAAAAGAATCACACTTCCCGATGCTACTTGAGAGAAAGAGAGAATTTTAGAAGAGCATGTTTGATTATTGCAGTTTGCTCGGCTGTAAAGCTGGGGGCACAACACAATTTAACAAGAAACATGTGTTTTGTAATGCTCCACTGCTGCTTCTTTGAAAAATGTAATTACTGGAAATGCTACAGTGTTTTGAAAACTGAGCTGAGCTGCTGTCACACTACTGAAAGATGTAGTCAAGTTTGTAGTGTAATAACTTTTAGTTAGTTCCTCCTCAACACTGCACACGCTTATCCAAACACTCTGCCAGAACCTTCATCTGATAATATGGAACAAAAGAAGCTCTTTTGTTCTGTATTAATGATTAATTTAATTGAGAGCGTGCAGTCTAAGCTTCTCAGGTGTCTATGCTCTTGGCCTGTGCTTGCATCATTACGCTGGAGAGGCTGCTAGCGTTCGGCACATCCCTCCATTGGCCCTGTGCAGCAGGAAGCAGATGCTGAACCTACATTCTCAAACTAGGCCCCCTCTAAAAGGGCAGAAGAGTCAAAATTAGGAATCTTCCTCCCAGTCATCCACCATCTGCTAGCTGTGACTCTTGTAACTTGGCCGCTTGTGTGTGTGTGTGTGTGTGTGTGTGTGTGTGTGTGTGTGTGTTTGTGAGAGTGTGTCTGTCATAAGGAGGTGCAGGGAGGGCTGCCAGAAATGATAACCGTGAACAAGGCATTGTCCAATGTAGTGATTAAAATGATTGAGGACAGTAGTGATCTCATTCATCTCAGAGCAAGGTGATGGGAGATGGTGTGTGTGTAGTGTGTGTGTGTGTGTGTGTGTGTGTGTGTGTGTGTGTGTGTGTGGTGTGTGTGGGGCACTGGGCAGATCTAGAGAGAGCTGTGAAATAGGACTGGCATGTGAAAGCAGAAAGAGAGAAACAGGATAGTGCTGCCCACAGGGGTGCTGCTCTTTTGACTGTTTGTGGAAAAGACAAGTACATGTTTAGGCAGTTTTTTCCTGAGACACCATCTGACCTTTCTCAATGCTACAGAGACTCTGAGGAAGATATTTATTCAGTGGAGACCGGGGCTTGTTGTCACAAGTGCTACGGTGTGTGTTATCTGTAGTAGTGGTTTTGTATGATGACTTCATACACCTAGTTCTGAACCTTCTTAAGTTAGTCATCATAGTCAGTCAAACACCTAGTTTTGTGAATTTTGTCCTCCAAACTGAAATACCAACATAATCATATTTTTGCTACAGCTGTTGGGTAAACAAGTGACACAATAAGCAAGGGTCAATATATAATGAAAGTAGATTTCAACTGAAAGGTTTACCTGTTTTTTTAGGAAAGGAATGTTAATACTAAATGTCCAGTCGGGGCATGTTGTCACGTGTTTTAAATATTATACATTTATGAAATGTATAAATTACAATATTTGTTTTGTCCAAAACAGTTATTTAATTTATTTATTTATTTTATTTTACAGTTTCCATTTTGGCTGTTTTATGAATTATTTTGTGGTTCATAATTGTTTATAATAGGTTATGAAATGGCAGGTTTCCATTGTGACTTAAAGTAATATTTCAGGTTCAATTTTAAGTTAAGCTCAGTCGATAGCATTTGTTGCACAATGTTTATTACCATGAAATGTAATTAAATTTTCTCTTTAAAAAAGCAAAATCCTGTGTTACAGTGAGGCACTTAAAATGGAAGTGAATGGGGCCAATCTGTAAATGTTAAAATACTCAGTTTCAAAAGTATAGCCACAAGTTGTAAACATTGTACATTTGAACATGATTTGAGTGTAATAAAATGGCTTACTAATCTTTTCTATGTACAGTAAATTTATATTCAATTGTACACCTTTGTTGTCATGAAGGCTATGAGGTAAACCCTAAAACAACTATTTAAACAACTTTAAAGCTCAAATAATGCAGGAGTTTTAACAGAAGAATTAATGTAAGGGCTTTTATAAATTTATTAGCTTCACATTTCTGCCTTTAAACCCTCCCTTCACTTCCACTGTAGGTGCCTCACTGTAACCTTTTTTTCTTTTTCTTTTTTTTTTTTTTTTTTTGAGAGATGAGTTGAAATTATGTTGTGTGGTTATAAACATTTAGGCACAGATGCCTTCCATTGAGCTAAACATGTACTGAGCCTAGAATATTCCTTTAATGTCTATAGTTTGACTGATTTTTTTTTCTTCTTCTTCTTTCTGGGCAATAACACAATACATGCTCAGTATTTTTTTTTTTTTTTTTTTTGTAGCCAAGACTTCAAGTTATGTGCCTATACAATAAGCAACTTTAAAAATAATATCTACATTGAGAAGTATGACAAATGTGAAAACAAGCCCTTCCCTCATTGTTCCTTTTGTTATTATTTATCTTTTTCAGGCTTCTGGCTGGTGACTAATAATCCATTAATATCGAATTTGTGTTTAACAAATGTCCTTTAACAATTTTAATTTTGTCCCTGTGCTGAAAGCCTTTCCTATAGTTACTTTTTGCACTATGACACAGGGGCAGGATGAGTTTAGCAATGTATGCTTTCATAGAGGGCATCAATGACTGTCCCATTTCATCCCCTGGACAGTCAACAACAGGATGTGACTTGTACACTTTTGCTCTGTAAGGGCCTACTTAGGTTAATTTTGAGTGAGAGGGCCACACTTCTAATGGAAATAGGACACTTTCCTCTTTCTGCTCAGCAAGGGGCACTCTCATCCTGTATGTTTTCCTAGATTTATTGTGCCCCTAAGCTGTTCCTCATAGTGGCCCCAGAAAGTATTTGGACACCTAAGCCACACTTAAAAAATTATGAATGCCATTGCATGACATAGCAACATTTTAAACCAAGTAGAATTTATTTTAGATAAAGCACAAGCACACTTTCAAGCAAAAAAAAAAAAAAAAAATCACAAAAAGAAGGTTATTATTATTTAAATTATACAATTAAAATGTAAAAATGTCACTTGCTATGTTCCTCACGTATAAGCGTCTGTTAAATGACTAATTGTAAATGTAAATATTTACAAATTTTTTAAACAAAAGTATTTGGACACTTTCTGGTTTTCAAATATTTGTAAAAGAAATGGCAAAAACAGATAAGAAAAATAAATTAAATTCTGAGAAAAAGTCGAGCACCATTTGTGTGCAGATGCCACTTGGTTTGATATTTTGTTTTGTATTGCAATGGTATTCATGTGTTTTTAAGTGTGGCTTAAGTGTCCAAATACTTTTTAAAGCTGTTGTATCTATCTTTCACTCTCAATCAACAACCAACTTAATATAAGAAGTGAATATAAGAAGTAGATGAAAGTGCCAAATTACTGAGATTTCTATCCATTTTTGGTGAACAGATAACATATTCCTTTGAAATCTGAGTTTTGGCTGTATTTTAATAAACTATGGCACATTTCTCTCCTCAGCCCACATATCCCACTGACTAATCTCTTTAATTCCAGCCATGTGCTTAACCGGCAGACAGATCATCCCTCTCTCCTCTGAAGTGTCTGCATACATTCATTCCTGCCCCTGTTATGCTGCCACAATGGCTATTAACCTACAGCCATGACCTGTTATATTGTAAGCCCTCACTCAGTTTCACCCACTTACTCTCTGTCCAACCCTGCATGCATAGTTTACAGTCTAGAAGCTGTAAAATCTGTTAGAATCTGTTAAATATTACATTACATTTGTATGTTATTTATTCATGTATTTTTTGCGTACTTGGTCATGTGATTGCACAATGCTTAGGTGTAGGTAAGCAGGGCTGCAGTTACCTTAATTAATAATAAAGTCTCAAGATGTTGTGTTTGTTTTGTGCATGTATTGCAACAACTCAGGATCGTCCCTGTATTGGTACATGGAGATGGCATAAATGCATTTTCGGGTCATTCTCACAATAATAATTGTTGGGTCATATTTCGCACTAAAGTAATTTTATGACATATATTACTTTTTTGACATGTATATACACTCACTTAACACTTTATTAGGAACACCTGTTCACCTACTTACTCATGCGATTATCTAATCAGCCAATCGTGTGGCAGCAGTGCAGTGCATACGGTCATACAGATACGGATCAGGAGCTTCAGTTAATGTTCACATCAACCATCAGAATGGGGAAAAAATGTGATCTCAGTTATTTCGACTGTGGCATGATTGTTGGTGCCATACGTGCTGGTTTGAGTATTTCTGGAACTGCTGATCTTCTCTATCTTCTCTGCTATTCTTCTTCTTAATGATGGAGAGGTAGATTTAGTCCAGAGAGACAGTAATAACAGAAGACAGAGTACCCCAGCAGAGTCTCTAATGGCAACTTTGTGGAGGCCTCACTGCTGTATGAAATCTCCCCGCCAGCTCATTCTGGTCGCATCCACCACTGGGTTGTAATTGCCACACCTGCTGCTCTGTCAGATCCTTTTTTCCTCTCACACTCTCAAAGAGTGTTTTTTTCTTTGTTGTTCTTTTTACACCACCCTATTCCAATTATAAATTGCATTAGTGTTTGTACAGATTGAGCATCTGTTTCACACCCTGTTTGGTACGTCTCGTAGGGAAAAGAACTAACCTGCTCTTAGGTGATACAGAATCCAGATCACCAGTGGGCCTCTATATACTGTCTAACAATCAGCTTTGCATCATGTGGTATAGCAATATCTTGCTTGCATGAATCACTACAGTAGTTCTAGACAGAAATCGGGGGGGCTTGTATGTGTGCAGGTTTGTGATATTTACAAAGTATTAACGATGCTATCTTTGCGCCTCACTATCAACATATTCTCTAGGAATCTGACTTATCAACAAGCTGATCCTCTTTGTGATAACTTAATCCCTATACAATATCTGAAGGGCATCTACATCACTATCTAATATGATAGTATAAAATTTTTCTTATGTGATGTTATTCAAATGCCTATGTCTTCTCATACTTCAGGATTTTAGCCTCTGTTTAGCTTACAGTATAATCTTATAACCAAATGCTTACAGTATTTCAATGTGTGTCATTTGATAAAAACTAACAATAAAGCTTTACATTAACAAGTTTGAATAGAGCATTGCAATTTCAGGGCTTGTTTCATAAGAATTTTGTTAAACACTGAAATAATTAATTTATTCAGCTTTAGTCTGAGTAAATTTTCCTGCATTCCGCAATACAAATTCAATAAATTAAGCATATTACAAAAATATGCTGCTTCATTATTCAGAGAATAAAGTTCCATGATACTTGCCATTCTCAGCAGTTCAGAAAGATCTCAGGAAGAAGCTTGTCAGTTCCATGTGACAATTTGCATTAAAAGTATATCTCAGAGATTTGCTCTAACGCTGTATCTGTCTTGTGCCTAGCTTTTTATCCAGACAGATGGGAAGTAAAAAGATAAGATTTTCTCTTCTTCTAATTCCCTTACTCACTTTTGACTATATTTTAAAGCGGATTGTTAACTCTTTCTTACTCTTTAGAGTAAACGAGAAAGTAGAGACTGTAAGATCTCAAAGGGATAATTTCAACTGCTGCTGTGGTACAGGTTCAGCTACCGTTCTCCTGGGATTCCAACAACACTTTCATTTTCCAAATTTACCTCATGAAACATTGCAGCAATTATAACATGCACTCTGTTTTTGCCGCTAACGATAAAAGACACAATGGCAAGTGTCACAATTTGCATAAGAATAAGAAATACAAAGAACTAAAAAACTAGCAAAATTCCCGGTCAGTATTATTTGACAAAGCTCGCAATCATAGTCGGTACTAATTCCAAATGATGGTTCCAAATATAGGCATCATATTGAGGTGTGTGATCATTTGAGGCCCCTGCGCCTCCCCTCCTTGTTTTAAATTGGATTTTGAAAATTGAAGAGCAGACATAAAATGGCGGTTATGGGCAATCTCGTGTGGCAGCGTGAGGCCTGGCTTACGATCCTCCTGGTGAGGATATATATGAGCTAATCAAGCAGGCCTGGGCATGTGTGCATACATACCAGCTGATTAGGCACTATTGCTTCCTTTTGGGATTGTTTTTATTCTATGGTTCTCTGGCATTACAGCTCACCTTGCCCGGAAATCTAATTAAAGGTGAAAATTAATGTGTATTTATAGGTCATTATGATGTTTAAGCTATATTTATTATATTCAATATCAAAAGTTTCGTTTGGGTAGGTCCTGGAAATGTAATTTTCAGTTATCGTTTTGGCCAAAGGTGCAGCACAAAAATCTACTGCAATTAAATGAATTGCTCTTCTGTCATCATTTACTCGCCCTCATGCCGTTCCTAACCCGTATTACTTACTTTCTTAAGCGGAACACAGAAGGAGATGTTTTAATGAATATCCCGGTCCATCTTTTCAATACATTTGCAAATGGCTGTTGAGAGTAACTCACTTTAAAGCTTAAAAAATACCTAATCGCATGATAAAAGTAGCCCATGCTGACCTTCTCTCATGAATGTGCAATGGACACCAAGATTTTAACTGAAAAAGAAACTAAATTTTGAGCACATACATCATATGCCTTCAGAAGACTGTAGTCAAATGGACAACTTTTCTGATACTTTTAAAGCCTTTAAAACCTTTCACTATCCACTGCCATTGTTTTGAAAAGAGGGACTGTGATATCCATTAAAACTGTGATATCATCTCATTTTAAGGAAATGCATACATGATTGGAATGACATGAGGGTGTGTAAATTATGACAATATTTTTATTTAGGTGAACTGTCCCTTTAAAGTACATTATTTCTTGGATTATATAAAGTGTGGCAATGCAACACTGGCAAAACTTTTAAAATGTTTTGCCAAATGTTAATGGTCTTTTCTTTTCTTTTTTTTTTTCTACTCTTTGTTAAAAAGCTTTTTAATATAGTTTATTTATTCAAGTTAAGTTCAAAGCTCATCAAACCTTTTTTTTTTTTTCTTCATCAGACTACATGCAAATATGTTCTATTCCAGGCATTGTATTTATTTTGTTTTAGTTGCTTGGAATTTTAATTTTAATTGTGATTTTATTTTATTTTTTATTTATTTTTTATGCTCTATTGTGTTTTTTGACCAAAGTATTCAGATGTGAGTGTAATTAATCTCTGCAGAGAGTGTGTTAAACTGCAGTCTTTTTGTCAGGCGTATTTATTCATGGAAAGAGGCAGTTTTCTTTGCATGTTTATCAGTCACAACCAAGAGAATGCAAATGATGTAGACAATTAAGCACCTAATTACAATAAGCCAAAGAGAAAAGCTTTTTTCCCCCCAGTTGATATCCTTTCTTATTTTGTCATAATAAATGACACAGGCAGAATGAACAAGTGCTTTGGCATTCACATGGATGTGCTTAAGTTTATACTGTTGCTTTTAAGGAACTGAAAAGAACCCCTCTGGATTGGGGATTGGGAATGTTTGGGGATTTTAGAAGATTCCACATCTGAAATCCACATTTATGTTATCTTTTTAATTTCTTCACTATGCAGTGAAGAGTGAAGCCTTTGGTCCTGTCATAAATTAAATTACCACCTACTTCCCATTTTCGCACCATTCTCTTTACACTCTAGAGTCTGTTGTGTGTGAAAATCCCAGGAGATCAGCAGTTACAGAAATACTCTAACCAGCCCGTCTGGCACCAATAATCATGCCACGGTCTAAATCACTGAGATCAATTGTTTTCCCCATACTGATGGTTGATGTGAACATTAACTGAAGCTGCCGACCTGCATATGCAAGATTATATACATTACACTGCTGCCACACAATTGGCTGATTAGATAATTGCATGAATATGTAGATGTGCAGGTGTACCTAATAAAGTGTCCGGTGAGTGTATATACTTATATATATATATATACAAAAAATATGTTTCTTTCATGAAGTGCATACCATCTGCTTAATGAAAGGAAGCCTCTCAAAGTAACCTCTCTAAGGTCGGATGGAAAGTAGATAATAAAAAGCAGAGGAAAAGTAATTAGAAAAGTAAGTGGGTTCATGCGCTTTGGCTCTGAATTGCAGCGGTTAATGTTAATGAGGGGAGCCGGTGAGACTCTAAGATCCCTCATTGCACAAATGAATGTCACCAAGTGCACAAAATGTCCGCCTCCAAATGGAAATGGAGCTTTGTGTCAAAGCAGTGATCCTTTTCTTCCTACAGATCATTTCTGACTGTAGCACATGCAGAAGGTGCTGGTATCCATTTAAATTAATGCGACTCCCATGCCGGTGGCATCTGGAGTGCTTCTTCCTGTGTAAATAACCCAGAGTAGCTCCATTCTGTGCGCCTAATCAATCTCACTTATTCCCAATGATCTCTACGGACGGAACGTGTCTGCTTTTATATCTTTATGTCTTTTCCTTTAAAACCCTCAGTATTTACGTGATGCGCAGACATCTGATAGTTTCATAAATAAATGCACTGGAAGTCTCATTGTTTGTGGACTGCTTCTATCATTTTAGATTTTCTGAAAGTACTTGAAGCGAGATGTGAGTGTTCTTTTGTGCAGGTTGAAGACATGAATTTTCAAATGTCTGTTTGCTGGGCAGGCATTAGGCATGCCAGCATGCTCCACGGCTCTCCTGGCAGAGACTTGATGATATATTTATGGATTTTTCACTCTTTTCGCTGTCCTTAATCAAAGTGCAGGCATTGAACATGTCAAGGTTGTGTTGAACCTTTTCACCACTGAGACGCAACCTTGTCAGAGTGAGGTTTTAGCTGTTTCATAGCACTCTGGATGGAAGGTAATAAGAGACGATTCGTTAGCACCAGGATGGCAGAGTAGCTCTTAAAGTTTAGGTTTTTTTATTACAGTGAAAATTTTGTAATGTAGCCGATACCACTGCTTTCAGTCGACAGTACAGAATACGGTTATGATAAGTGGATAGATTTATCTGTTTGTGGGTTATTTTTCTCTGTTTGGTGGATTGGTGTTAAAGTTAGGACAGGAGTCACATTTAGCTGCTGTATTGATTTCATAAAAGGTTGCACAGTGGGAAGTGGGTAGCCTGTCACCATACCTTCTCACCACGCATATCGCAAGAGCCCAGGTAATTGAGCTTTCCGAGACATATATTGGAAAGGACACAATAGTCAAGTGTGTCCAGGCAGTTACATATCCATCATTCTAACCATTTTTATCACAAAAGATTCGCTATTCTTCCCCCTTCTTGTATTAAAAAGCAGTTGTTATTTGTGTGTAAACTTTGTGGCTTGTGAAAGGTGGTTTCTTTTTTCTTGATATTGAAAGCAGCTGTCAGACGAATGATGCCTGGGCACGATCCACATTTCCATTTGTACTCGTGTCTCTCTGCAGCTCGCTGGCACTGAGGAGGTACAGTGTTTTGAAATTAGATATCAGCCTCCACAGTGCCAGACTAGAAATGGGGGAGGAAAAAATAAAGTGACAGTGAGATAGACGGATTGACAGGTTGATGTTGTTAGCTTGACAGATGGTTCTATATGAATATGCTGGTGGAACAATGTTTAAAAAGAGCTGGGAAAAGGAGGAGGAGAGGAACAAGGGATGAAGAGAGACAAACAGATGGACAGACAGACAGACAGAGCGAGGGGAGCAGGCAGGTAGAAGCTAGTGGGAATTATCAGGAACTGTGAGATACTTTGATATTCACAAGTTGAAGCACAGACACATAGCTTTGGGCTACTCATCAGCTGTCAGTGCCCAGCCGCTTGGTGTGGAGCTACGTGGGGCATAAAGGATCTCGCTCTCTCTCCTTCCTTCTGTTCAACACAAAACCAGCAGGAAAATGAATGCATATTGCAAAAAATAAAATAAAATAAGGCTTTCTCGATCTGGCAAGCTCTAATCTGTTTGGCTGACTTTAAGTAGTCGTAAAGCACCTGCTTAAAGACAACAGATGCTTTTTGAGACTACATTTGCCAAAGTTTGCCAGGTTAGTTTTTGTTAGGTTTTTTGAGCAATTTAGTACCAAGTTAGCTATCCACGAGCAAAACAGTATATTCTTTGTTTTCTGAGTAATGTCTATAAAAAAAGTCTTTATTTATTAATTTTGGATGGAAACAAATTACTATACACAATCTTAGACGTGAGTCTATACACATTTTATGCTGTTTTTTTCAACGTTTCTTGTACAAATGTTTACGGATTTTTATCTGTAAAAGATGACTAAAGCCCAAAGTATACTTCAGTCAGACGTTAACGCTGCGTGTCTGCATACAGGACGTGTGACGCAAATTTCATCATCAGTAGAGTGCTCGAGCACTGAGCGCATGCAGCCAGATTTTTCTAACTGGCGTACTCTGAATGTGCTTGCGCCTGGAATTATTTGTAACAATTCATGGGTCCACAAGGTGACAACACTCACAGTTGAGCCATTATTACTGTCATGAAGAAGTGCTAGAAGAAGATGTATTTGCAGTAAAGAACAGTGGATGTGCAGGTCAGGAGGTCAGGAGATACCTGCATATGTATAACTCGAGTCTAAATGAATAGAAAGACAACTTGTTGATGCTTAGCGTTCGTGTCAAAACCAAAGTATACTTTAGGCTTAACCGTTGTTGGTTAATTTGCATGTCAACCAGACTTCAGTTCTCTGAAGTTTTTGGTTAGAATGAGCTTGTAAAGGTTTCACCAGGAAGGAAGCGGGAAGCGGGTTGGCAGTCCAGGTAAATCAGCTTTTATTCAGCATTCAGCTTCACAGACAAAGTATAGGCTTTTCAGCTTCATGTAACAAAGAGCAGGCTTTTCAGCTTCACGTAACACTAAATAGGTTCTCCGACACAGACGTGGCTTTCAGCTACACACAACTCTCCCTCTCTCACTGGCATTCTCAGCGGCATTTTTAAGCCAATCTCCGTCGTCACTGTAACGAGAAACAGGTGTTACGCATCATTAATCACCAGGTGATGGTCCTTACTGCTTCCTCTCTCCCCAGTGACAGACACACGACCATGTCCCGCTCCACAAAGCTGTAGTGTGGACCAAACCTTTTGCCTTGCTAAGCAAAACTACTGTATATCATTGTAATACAATTTGGATTTAAAATGTTTTTTTTTTTTTCTTTACAATCAAGAAGGAAGGGTTTCTTGAATTCTTAGTTTAATAGACAGCTATAGCCTTGGTATTAGATAGCATTATGTCCTCATATATCCCAACTTTTGCTAAATCGTTTTCATCTCTTCTCACTTTCATATTCATGTAGAGTCAGTTAAAAAATGAGCAAAGGTCAGTGTCACACAGTGGATTTGCTATCATGTGATTTATTTGGTTACATTCTAACTTATATAATTATTTCAGCCAGATACTAGGTTATGTGAGGCTGCATTTCTGTGTTTAAAGCTGAATAAAAATGGGGAAAAAACAGCACTTATTTTTTTGTAATTTTCATCACCACCATAGCTGTCCAGTATACAGCAGCACTCTAAAAGATTTTACACAACTCTATAGTTTTTAAAATGGCTCTGTGCTAGAGGGATATTCACACACTTTAAATGTGTTTGTGTGAAGAAGCGTTAACACTGCGACTTGGTTCTGATCAGCCAAGGCTGGAGCAGACAGCTTTTTCATATCTCCTCTGTTATGTCACAAACAAACATTGTGTGGGTGCCAGTTTCCTGTCACTCATTAGACATTAATGATTCGCAAATCCACTTGCCTTCAGGATACGCGTCTCATTCTCCTCATCCCCGTAAAGCTCCTTAGCTTTTGCTGGAGAAACTCTGAGAGATCATTTTATCTTACACTTGATTGCGAGATACAGCAATTAACAGTTAATTATTCAGAGCCTTAAATTAATTTGCTAAAAATTGTGGCTTTAGCTTCTTGTCTCCACTGGAGACTGTTGCATTATGTCAGCGGCTCTCCTCCCCCCCGACTTGACACGGGTCCGCAGTAGATGTATGACGGTGTACCGTAAATATAATTTTCACTTGAATCGTGTCTGCACTTAATCTAATCAGAGAGAGGCTACACACAATAAAATGTCTTTTTTTTATTAACATCAGGGTGCATGCAGCACTCAGTGCTTGAATTAGCTGATTATTACTCATTTGACCAGCTGTGAACATGAGCCTTTATAGACTGCAACATCCTTTATTCGCAACACACTGTAAAATGCAACATCTGTAATGCAGTGTCAGTACACAAGCCATTTTATTTTCATCATGGATAGCTTTACTACTAAATTCAGTGTACATTATGAGTAGAGGTTTGTATGATATGGGTTTTTCTGTGGCACATACTGTTACCAATGTTGTAAACTGAAAACGTCATGGTTACTTGTGTAACCTCCGTTCCCTGATGGAGGGAACGAGACGTTGTGTTGATGTAGTGACACTAGGGGTCACTCTTGGGAGCCCGAGACACCTCTGGTCTTTGATAAAAGGCCAATGAAAATTGGCGAGTGGTATTTGCATGCCACTCCCCCGGACATACGGGTATAAAAGGAGCTGGTATGCAACCACTCATTCAGGTTTTATGCTGAGGAGCCGATATAAGGTCCGGCCATTTCAGCGGGTAGTTCAGCGTTGTGGCAGGAGGGACACAACGTCTCATTCCCTCCATCAGGGAATGGAGGTTACACAAGTAACCATGACGTTCCCTGTCTGTCACTCACTCGACGTTCTGTCGATGTAGTGACACTAGGGGTCCCTATACGAAACGCCACAATTGGCTGAACTGTGTTACGTGAACTGGCGGTGTGTGGTGGGCAGACTACTGTGTGACTCATAGCCAGCGCACCAGGTCAACACGTAACCTCCCCCAACATAGTTATGAGTGTCGAACGGCCCTTTTTGGGGACAAGTCAACTACCCAAGAGATAGAGACAGGCTTAACCCAGTCGTGGCTTCTTTTCCCCTTCTCTTTTTTCCACTCACGAAAAAAGAAGGGGGATTATCCGACTGGGCCACCAGGTCTAGTCGGGGGGTGTCCCTCCCAAGGGGGGCGGCATGTCCTGGGCGAGATATGCCATAGCTATGGCGTCAGTGAGCCAGTGGGCGATCCTCTGCTTGGAGACAGCGCTTCCCTTCCGCTGTGCACCAAAGCAGACAAAGAGCTGCTCAAAGATTTTAAAGCTCTGCGTGCGATCCAGATAGATGCGTAAAGCGCGCACCGGACACAGCAACGACAGGGCTGGGTCTGCCTCCTCCTGGGGCAGCACTTGCAGGTTCACCACCTGGTCCCTAAAAGGGGTGGTGGGAACCTTGGGCACATAGCCCGATCGGGTCTCAGGATCATGTGAGAGTAACCCGGACCGAATTCCAGGCATGTTTCGCTGACAAAGAACGCTTGCAGGTCACCTACCCTCTTGATAGAAGTGAGCACAGTCAGGATGGCAGACTTCAAGGAGAGTGCCTTAAGCTCGGCTGACTGCAAAGGCTCAAAGGGGGCTCTCTGTAGACCCTGAAGAACTACAGAGAGGTCCCATGAGGGAACAAGGCGCGGTCTGGAAGGATTCAGCCTCCTGGCGCCTCTTAGGAACCTGATGATCAGGTCGTGCTTCCCTAAGGACTTACCGTCGACTGCGTCGTGGTGTGCTGCTATTGCGGCAACGTACACCTTCAAGGTGGAAGGGGACAGCCTCCCTTCCAACCTCTCCTGCTGGAAGGAAAGCACTGATCCGACTGCGCATCTCTGGGGGTCTTCGCGTCGGGAAGAACACCACTTAGTGAACAGACGCCACTTAAAGGCATACAGGCACCTTGTAGGGGGGGTCCTAGCCTGAGTGATCGTGTCTACCACCGAGAACCACGTCTGGGTCTGTGTAAAGCCCGGTTCAGTACTCGCAGGTCCAAGATTGGCCGCAACCCACCGCCTTTTTTCGGTACGATGAAGTAGGGGCTGTAAAACCCTTTCTTCATCTCGGCTGGAGGGACAGGTTCTATCGCGCCCTTCCGTAGGAGGGTAGAGATCTCCACGCACAAGGTGGCAGCGTTTTCGCTCTTGACCAAGGTGAAGTGAATACCGCTGAACCTGGGCGGGCGCCTGGCGAACTGAATCGCGTAGCCGAGTCAGATGGTCCGGATCAGCCATCGCGATGGATTGGAAAGCGCGAGCCACGCGTCCAAGTTCCACGCAAGGGGGACCAAGGGGACAACGTCGTCGGACGTACCGGCAGGTGGGGCCTCACGGCGGGGCGGAATAACGCACAATCGGAAAGGTATCTTTAAAAAGACGCGTCTTTAAAAAGACTTTCCGTGTGCCGCTCTTTTAGAGAAATATATACTCTCTTAGAGGAGGAAAAGCACTTTCAGAAAATATACTCTCTTGTTTTTCTGCCGAAGTGCCCAGGGGCGTTCTCTGCAGTGCACCAGTGCAGAGGAGGGAGAAGCCGCTGAAATGCACCGTCAGATCCAGCATAGGTGAATGAACAGTAGTATTCAGCTCAATGAGCATGACCGTTCAGCTCCGAAGAGAAAATCTGAATGAGTGGTTGCATGCCAGCTCCTTTTATATCCGTATGTCCGGGGGAGTGGCATGCAAATACCACTTGCCAATTTTCATTGGCCTTTTATCAAAGACCAGAGGTGTCTCGGGCTCCCAAGAGTGACCCCTAGTGTCACTACATCGACACAACGTCGAGTGAGTGACAGATAGGGAATGTGCATTATCTGTTGGTAGAACTCTGAATTGACACAAGGGGGTACTACCACTTCTGTTATGTGGCCAAGCTTTCTACCAATGCCAGTACTTTGAAATGACTGAATATCTGCCGATTTATTGGCCTTGCCAATTAATTGATGTAACATTAACCATAGTTCATGGTTCACCTATAGCTCTTTCCAGGTGCTACATGTACTTCAGTAGATTTCTCTCTCTCTGGACACTTCATTAAGCTGAAGTCCTACGAACAAAGAAATGGGTTACAGGGGGGCCTGGGTAGCTCAGTGGTAAAGACACTGGCTTCCACCCCTGGAGTTCACTAGTTCGAATCCCAGGGCGTGCTGAGTGACTCCAGCCAGGTCTCCTAAGCAACCAAATTGGCCCGGTTGCTTGGGAGGGTAGAGTCACATGGGGTAACCTCATCGTGGTTGCTATAATGTGGTTCGTTCTCGGTGGGGCGTGTGGTGAGTTGAGCGTGGTTGCCGCGGTGGATGGTGTGAAGCCTCCACACGCGCTATATATCTGTGGCAACGCGCTCAACAAGCCACGTGATATGATGCGTGGGTTGATGGTCTCAGACGTAAAAATCCCCCCCCCCCCAAAAAAAAAAACCTGTAAGGAATCGAAATCTTCCCTCAACCCTATTAACTGGGGTGACCTGCTGTTAGGCCAAAGACTGGGAGAATGATAAGGATGTTGAATGGAGCTGTTGCTTGTCACAGCACCCTGCTGTTTCAATACGAAGAGACTGGTCAATACTTCACATAGCTCCTTGCCTCTACCACTCTCTCTCTCTCTCTCTCTCTCTCTCTCTGGATGAGTGCACATGTTGCAATTTCTCAGAGACTGGCAAACATCCTGTGGATGAGTTGGCCAGCCAGTCCAAATAGTTTTCATTTGAAAGTGTCAGAATTGATTTCTTGCTATAAATAACTAGACTCTCATTAGAGTAATAACAAATGCAAAATAAGGAATAAAATAAAAGAGAAAACAAAAATGGACATTTCGGTTTGCAGCAAAAGTGCTCAATATTGATCCAATTTGTACAGAGCTAAAAGCATTTATGTGCTTAGACCTGCTATTTGTACAGATGTTGTGTATGTAAAAAAAGAGAGAGAGAGAGAGAGAGAGAACCTCCAATTTTATTGACATTTAAAACACTTAGTCATCTGGAGGTCAGCTCATCAGGGACCCCATCAGAACAATCCTACCAGTCTTTATTACAAGCACGCTCAGGAAATATAGTAACCACCCTCCTGAGAACCACTCTCACTCTTGTTTGAACCGCCATCTCTCTTAGAAGTGTATAATCTGGATTATACCTTGTTAGACTATTGCTTTTGACTAGCTAGAGAAGCTTGTGCCACCATTAAAACACATTAAGGGATAGTTCACCCTAAAGTGAAAATGTTGTTATTTGTTGTGATTTTCTCACCCTTATGTCATTCCAATGAATATTGTGGCTCATCTTTTAAATACAATGGCAGTAAATAGTGCCTCACTTTAAAGCTTAAAAAAGGTCTGAAAAGTTCATAAAAATAGTTCATGCGACACGTGTCATATTCCAAGTCTTCTGAAGCCATACAATAGGTTTTGATTAATAAAGAATCTTACATTTAAGTAATTTTAAGTAAGTTTTCACGTGAACACGTGCCACTGTCAACAAACTTCTGTCATGCACACATATTATTTATTTATTTATTTTTTTTTTTGAAAAAAAAAAAACATTTTCTCTCACCAAAATCTATCATATGCCTTCAGAAGACTTGGAATATGATGCACAAGTCGCTTGAACTACTTTTATTATACTTTTGGGTCCGTTGTAATGTTTTAAAGTGAGGCAAATCTACTGACATTGTATTGAAAAGACGGACCAATATATTTGTTAAACAACTTTTGTGTTCCGCATCAGAAAGAAAGTAATATGGGTTTTGAACAAAATGAGAATGAGTAAATTATTTTTTTTTGACTATCCCTTTTAACCAACTTCCTCGTTTTTTTTTTTTTTTTTCCTCAGTGATTTACCTCATATTATAGGGTTATAATATTATAATATTTATAATAATCTCTCTCTCTCTCTCTCTCTCTCTTTCTAAGCAGCCTGCTGTATGCCAATGTGGTTTTCAATTAAAATGAAGAAGCCTGCAATTGTTCTCATTTCAGAAGCTGTACGATAGCAATCGCTGAAACCAATTGTGTAATTTGTGTAATCACAGAACAGTTTGTTAGGAGCGATAAACTTAATTACTAGCAGGTGAAGGCATGCTGAGAGATACATTGAGAGGCACCTGTAGCGTAACCAACAGCTTGCCTGAGGGATACTATCAGGTGCACAACCCACGATATAGAACTGATTCATGGCACATAATCTGCACAATAGCACCTATTACAGACTTGCAGTAGTATGTCTATTGCAGTACTAATAACAAACCTTTTGGGGTATTTACTTGGAGTAGTTTACCCAAAAAATAATATAATGTTATAATTTACTCACCCTCATGTTGTTCCAAACCAATATGCTTTTCTGTCTTTTGTGGAAACAAAAGGAGATGGTAGATGAGAATAATAGCCTTAGTCACCATTCACTTCCATTCTGTTGAACAATGATGCAATGAAAGTCAGTGGTGATTGAGGCTAACATTCTGCTTAATATCTCATTTTGTTTTCCATGGAAGACAGAAAGTCATAGGGGTTTGAAACAACATTTGGAAGAGTGAAAGATGACAGTATTTTTATTTCCGGGTGGAGTATCCCTTTAAAAACATTTTCAGCTTCACTAAATGTGCTCAACGTTTACAGTCATGATCTAATCAGAAAGACTGATTTGACAGGGTGCTGATGTAAAAAACAGAGCGTTTGAACTCTTTGTAGAATGTGTGAGACATTGTACATCTGTTAGTGTCAAGATCAGGACAGCAGAGCCAACAGCTCTGATATGAAAGACGACCTTCAGTGAAGCACCATTACATGTGAATATATTATGTTCTAACTACAAATAACATTTCAATGCCTCTCCAGAGGAAAAAAAGCCCCAGTTCCTGAAAACTCCAGACTTTCTCTGATGGCTTTTCTGTGTTAGTGCTGCTACTCAACGCATAGCCTTAAGGTTTCTGTATGTGCAGTGCTGTAACTGTGCTTTTAGTGCACCTGTAGGCATTTGATGCTGAAATCCATTCCCTTTTTAATTTTTTTAGAACACCCCTTGTTTCTTCTGTTTTAACGGGGCAATGTACCTTGTACTCACTGTTTGGTGCATCTGTGGTTCCATCCTACTGAGATGTCGCTGTTGGGATGATTGTTTGGACAGGAGCTCGAGCTCCACTTCAGATGCAGCTGGATACTTTTGCGAGACGCATCAGAGACTCATCTCCCAGATCCATAAATATTTAATTTGCGGAGATGCAGAATAAATTGACAGTGAAATTGACTCTGAATCCTGCTTTTAATTTTTCAAATGAAGAGGAAGAGAGGGCCTCTTCGCGCTGATATGACAGCGAGTTGTGACATGAGATCCCGACCTCGCCATCGAGGAAAGGAGAGGAAGGAATTCACTTATCTGCCGTCTCGCTGTTACCATCAACACATCACATTCCAGTTATTGCTGCGGGCCGAGGCTTTAATTACAAGCCTGGGTTTGGAGGTGAAATTAGACCCCCAGCACGGTGGGTTAATTCACGAGTGTAGAACACAGCCTGCAGGAGGAGATGTATGCTGATGCAACACATCTGATCTGTATGCAGCGTTTGCTCTCAGCTGTCAGCTCCACTCATTGATAAGAGAATTGAGAGAGACTGAGAGCCAATGAAGGTTTTGCTGTTAAATTACCTCATTTCCATTTGTTTCGTGTCCGTTTACGTCTGCTCACTGACGCATGTCTGAGGGCCCAAGTGTGAGCTTGCACTCATTGTTTTTCACTACTACGTGATATTACTTCTCTCAGATGTTGAATCTGAAGACATGCCCAAAACAGCTCATAAAGCTTCTTAAAGGGATAGTTCAATTCACTAAGAATGAATTGTACCTGGTAAAAACACTGTTTATTTGTACACACTGTCTGCGTTGGTTTAGTGCCCAATTCACTAAAGGAATTTCACTAAAGGAATCAGGCAACAGCACAAACAAGACCACAAAATATGTGCTGAATACAATTTGCATGGTGCAGTTCTGATCTTGTGGGCAGGTTCTGAGCGCTATATAGCAGAGTATGCAGCAGACCCCCGCAATCTGGCTCACTCTGCTGGGACTCTGCATACCGAAAGTGTGATTGACTACACTGGGCATCTGGACATATGCCAGGTTATAATACACTTATCCATCATTATTTGATGATTTACTACTGAAATGATCGATACAAAAGGTACACAAACATCTCTTTTAAATAACATTCAGTTTACAGTCTGCTTTCCTCGAGCGGTAGCATAGAAAGGAGATTGGTTTGTGCAGAAAGGAATGACAGTAACTTAATTTAAATACTGAAGTCTTCATTTCAAGTCTTCAGTCTTCGCCCCCTTAGTCTTATTTTACTCACCTTCATGTCGTTCCAAACCCGTGTCATGTGATTTCCTGTGTTATCTTGCAAAATGTCCATGCTGCTCTGTCCCTGGTCACCATTCATCTTCATTGTGTGGGGGAAAAATGACAATGAAAGCAAACGATGATGAGGGAAAGAGCAGCTTGAACAATCTGCTCAATATCTCCTTTTATGTTCCAATAAAGAAAGTAAGAAAGTCATACAGGTTTGGAACTACATGACCGTGTGTAAATGAATACATCATTTTCATTTTTGGGCAAACTATTTTTTTAACACCTGCGCACGTGACCTGAATGTGCCAACCACATGAGCTTTCAGTGACATCTGTCTACACCAGATCACCGAGGCCTCTTTTCCATTTCAATTTCAGAGAGAATAAATGATGTTTCGCACTATCTTCTGCTTGTAAAATTCAAAACGGGTGAATCAACAGAAATGTGTATCCATTCTTTTCCTTTGTTGCACTCTGCTCAAATATTCAACAGTTGCACAAAATGAGTCATCAAAATCGCCACCCTCATCAGCTTCATTACCGCCTGAGCAATTGCCTACTTTTCCCCCTTTTAAAAAATGTGTTGCAGCCATGTTCTCATTACCGCTCATATCACAGCATGCTAGGCTCAAATTTCTGTCAATAATAGACCATTAATCAGTAGCTTGCACAGGGTCGGAGTGGTAGTTTTTGATTGAGTTCAGGCACTTGATTGCTCGTACAGATGCACAATATAGCTTAATTACATGTGGAAGAGACAGAGAGATACTATCTGACAGTCATGGCTGTGTTGGCAGCTTTTAGGAGCAGACAGGACTTTGATAGTGGCACGCTGAAAAGGCGTGTGGCGGAAAGCATGTTGATCTCCATCCAAGGTGTTGTGTTAATTACTTTGGATCCCATCCAGAAACCCTCAAAGAATTTCAAGAGCTGTGATGTTCAATTTGGTACAGTTCAAATTATTTTCATGTTGTGAACAGAGCCAAACTTTTTTTATTTTATTTATTTTTTTCCATTTTGTATTTTTTTTATTTGCAACAGGCAAAACTTTTCTTCAGATGTATAGGGTATGGACTTCTATTATTTTTATTCGTGTTTGCATGAAGGGAAGTGTCATTATTTGGCACTCTGATTGTTTCATGCTGATGAATGCTAATGGGGAGGCACTTTATTTCTAGTGCATAATCTTCTGAACACCTTGTCCTTTCTGTCAGCTTTCGGCAAGTCACAGTTCGTTGTCTTTGTCACGAATGATGCAAGTACACAGTAAGTGCAATGACTTAAGAGTATGATTGGAAAAAAAGAGAGTGCAGTACCGGAAAGCGCTTTTTATTTATTTATTTATTTTTCTTTTCTTTTTTTTTCTTATCACTAATATTTTAAACCGAAAGAAATAGTAATAGTAGAACAATTTTATATATTCAATATGATGTACACTCACATGAAATGAAGACACTAGCTTTGTTCGACTTGTGGGACTGGCACACATTAATGAGCGCTGCATTGTTGAGATCGTATGACCAGTCAAATATTACTCATTTTATCACAGTTATTTTAAATGAGATAAATGATCTTGATTTTTATTCACAGTGGAGAGGGAATTTGCCCCACCACTCATTGAGTACCATCTCAGTACTACAGGAAATATAACTAAAATAAGGGCCTGGCACTTTTATTCAGCTAAGTTCCCATCAGGTGTGTTTTTTATGCAGTTGTGTGACCGTTGCAATGGGTTTGTCTCATTATTAAGGCTGTTAATTGGTAGGACACATCCTCTGCAGCAGTACACTGAGTGTCCTCAACTTAATTAGCTTTGTTTAAGCGAGATGGCCTTCGCAGGACAAACTGACACAGAACATGTCATGCTTGCTATGACAACACATATCGCTCTCAAACTGCACGAGTGCTCTGCGCGAAAAGGGAATCTAATGATAGGGAATATTTACACAAATATATAGTCATCATACCCAAAACTCACTGCAACTCAAGTGTTGTCCGTGTTTGATGATGTTGCAGTGCATTCCAATGATCAAATTTTGTTAGTAAAGTGAGCTTCTACATATATCCCCTGCTCAGTGTCTTGGGAGCAGTGAACACTAAGTAGGAACCTTGTGAATCAGAACACAGCTATGCACTCCAGGCACACTCTCTGTGTGTGCCATCCCTGACACAAACAAATGCCACATCTCCCTTGGAAATGTATTTCCCTCCAATCCCCCCATGACAAGCCATTAGTGCACCATAAACCACCCACCAAAAAATATGCTTTCTGCTTCATTCTGCCTGGACAAGTGCTATACAGCCGGGGAGGTAGTCCCAGCTGGTGGCCTGGTGACAATACGGCTTCCTCCAGCTCCAAACTGAAGTCTAACTGTTGGGTACAGTATGTAGACTGGCCGTGGGGCTCTGGTATTAAAGGGAGAGGATAAAGTCAATCATCACTAAAAGCTTACTTGCTATCTGCCTCCCAGTGCAGAGCCAGGAGGCACATAGGAAAGCATTTAATAAACATTAATGGAAGTGGGTTAGTGGAGATTTATTAAGGAGGCTTTTTGGCCTTGCCTATGGGAGCCATGCACCATTTTATTCACTCATACAAGCGCACACGTAAACAAACAAGGAAATTGATGGCATATTCACAGGTGGCAGTGGTGGAATTCACTTTCTGGCTTAGTTTAAGGATAAGGGAATAGTTTTTTTTGTTTTTTTTTTACTCTATCCTGAAGAATTTTAATCGTTTACCATGTGCTGAATGGATGATATGCTGTATTCTTCTGAATTATATTAAAAAAAGTTTTGTAATGAGGATACAAGGTGTTTTAGACTCATATTCTAACACTGTGTCCTAACTAGGTGTAATGCAACAAGTTGCCAAGCAAAAATAAATTGAAACCAAGTGACTGACCAAATGTATCGCTGTAAAGGGACGTTCACACTGAATGTGTTTTTGTATCAGTTAGTGTCAAAACATTTGTAATGTACATCTACCAGTTACTATTTATTTGTAAGGAAACCCTCAAAAAGGGTACATCTTTCTATAAGATGGGAAAGCTAGCCTCTCTGTATAGGTGAAATATGGTATATTGTTGTGAAAATGTGTGTTCACTCATTCCTTTGAGGACAGCTAGAGAGAGAGAGAGAGAGAGAGAGAGGAAACCAACACACAGTGGTTGCTTTAGAGAAGGAAGCACACATTGTTTTACCCAGGATCCTCTCTCTACCCCAGCATTTGAAGCAGAGGTGACAAAGAAGCCTGGAGAGTGTACTTTGAAGGTTCTTACAGAGGTAGAGTAAAGAAAGAGCAAGAGAGAGAGAGATTGAGGTGAAGAAGAAGGAGAATGCAGGACTGATATTTGACCGTGCATGTCAGCTGTTGTCAATGTGACAAATCTTTGATGTGGAAATAATAGCCGGTGAGGGTTCGGCCAAGTGTAGTGGATCTGTGTAAGACTGCAGTGAGCTGTTGTCAAACACTCACTCACACACACACATGCGCGCGCACACGCGCACGCACACACACACACACACACACACACACACACATTGTCTTACTCCGTATCTCAAGCAAAGGCAGTATTTTCAATGATTATCCAATCGAGACCAAACTTCAAAGCTCTATTGCTTTGTTTTTGCTGTATCCATGCCCATCGTCATAATAAACAGAGCTTGGTCAAACTAAAGATATTAAAGTATGTGGTGGTTCATTTGAACACATTGCGCAACCTTTTGTTTGATTCTGCTTCATTTATCTGCTTTTAAGGAAAAAAATTAATAAAATATTTGCTCTTGTTGGAAGAACTCATAAAACAGAGCAGAGATGCAGACACATTCAGACACTATTGCAGGTCTTCAGGCGCAAATTGTGTTTCCATTCAGGCTTTAAGGGCTCCCACAGGAGTTTGAGAGTAGAGTGTTTATGCAGGTCATAGCAGAATAATGGGTTGTACCGATAAGATGGCTCAGCATGGACCTGGTAACACTACCTAGACCCTATTACAATTGTAAAGACGTGTCCATTTCTTATCAGTGCACACTACCTAATCAGTGCACAAATGTGTAGATGATGGGTGCGCTGTTGATTGGTTGGATGAATGGATGGATGGATAGATGGATGGGTGGAAGGATGGATCAAATTAAAGATTTGTTATGTTAAAGACTCAATTAATTGGTTTGACCAGCGCCATTTTCGTTCCTGTGTTGACACACTCACTGACCACTTTATTAGGTACACCTGTACACCTACTTATTCATGCCTAGCCACCCATTCGCCTCAAGGTTCAACGAGTTGTGCATGAGATGCTATTCTACTCACTACAATTGTACAGAGTTGTTATCTGAGTTACTGCATCCTTTCTGTCAGCTCAAACCAGTCTGGCCATTCTCCGTTGACCTCTCTCATCAACAAGGCGTTTCTGTCACTCATTGGATTTTTTTTTTTTTTTTTTTTTTTGGCACCATTCTGAGTAAACTCTAGAGACTGTTGTCTGTTAAAATCCCAGGAGATCAGCAGTTACAGAAAGACTCAAACCAGCCCGTCTGGCACCAACAATCATGCCACGGTCGAAATCACTGAGATCATTTTTTTTTATTTTTCCCATTCTTATGGTTGATGTGAACATTATCTGAAGCTTCTGACCCATATCTGCATGATGTTATGCATTACACTGCTGCCACACGATTGGCTGATTAGATAATCGCATGAATAAGGAGGATTACAGGTGTTCCTAATAAAGAGGTCGGTGAGTGTAGATGACCTCAAAGCTAACAGACATTAACTAAAAGCCACAAAAGTCAAATTTTAATAGATATATGGTTGATCTTAGGGTGAACATAGCGCTGGGTTTTTTGAGGTGAATATTGTGTGATTATTTTTACAGCAATCAATATAAAATAGGTCTCTTTATGCTTGAGTATTGGGCTGCATTAGACCTTTGCACACTTCCTCTCCATCCCAACTATCAATTCTTATCTGACATATAAAAACAGAGCAGTCTCAACCCTAAAAAGAAAACAGTTTGCAACCTGTTGTAAGCAGATGTTTCTGTGACAGAATTCAAGTCCTATAATGTCTGTTAAACAATCTGATGCGTGTCTGTGCCGTTTACATGAATAGCTTAAATAAAATGCCAGACGTGTATTTTATATAGCCTCTCTGTTTCTTTATAATTGGCAAACTGAGGCTACCCGTGTTGCTTTGAATCGCAACGGGTTTGAATTTAAAAAGACACAATCACCTTGAAATGGAGGCTGAATTTTTCGCTGAATCACCATCTATGTCTGCCGTGCCACTTTAGTAGCATGTAGCTGAAAGAAAGTGTGGCTCTATTGATATGCGCTACCTGTTTATGTTTGTGTATGTGTGCGTGTGTAGCTTAAGAGGCTGGGGACGGGCCACGTGTGCCTCTTGATCTGCGAGATAACACAACCCCGACAGGAGCTGTCAATAACCATTCAGTGAGCGAACCTGCCTTCATCTTCTCTTTAAATTACACATTGAATCCCTTGCAGGGGTTCAGCGAGCGTTGACCCCTCTCTTGTTTGGAGAAACAATGAAACAATGACTGCAATCAGCTATTCCCTCCAGCATCTGTGTTAGCCCCCCAGACTATGAAACACTCCTCAATCACTCCTGCAATGGCGCTAATAGCTCAGTGTGCCAGTGATTCCAAACTTAGATAGAAAGGTTATTGAATGGCTCTGTTTGTCTCACCTGACCTCTGCATAGAAGTGCTGTCTTTGCTCAATTTTCCGCAGACGACCTTATTGTCAAAGGATTGTAAAAAAGGAAGCTAGTGCTTTGTTTGTCCTTGTTTTTCCATCACTGTACAAGTCTGTATGCTGTGGTGTGGCTACAGTAATACCAAGCCTGCTTGTGCCCTTCCTTAACAGTCTCCTTCTCACGGCTTCTCCAAGCATTCGCGAGAGCAGTACGAGAAGCTTTCCACCATGCACAAGAACATGCAGAAACTCTACGAGAGCCTGGGGAGCTACTTCGCCTTCGACCCACACACTGTCAGCACTGAGGACTTCTTTGGAGACCTGGCTAACTTCCGCAACCTCTTCATGGTGAGTACACTAGTGTCATTACCTGTTCCACTTCAGTAATGTGCTTCTCTCGTGTGCATTGCACTCTTCAGGGTTGAAGAGAGTTGAATATTTTCCTCATGTAAAGTTTTGTTTGTGTTCATTTGATATTTCATGTCTTTTATTTTGAGGAGTACATCAGTGTTTTCTTGTTCCTGTTTCTTGTCATGTGATTTCCTGTTCCCCTCATGTGACCATCTTGTTTCATATGTTTTGTTCTTTTTGGCTCTTGGTTTATTAGTCTTGTCTTTTCATTGGTTCATGTTTATTAGTCTTGTTATCACGTAATCAGTTCTGTCTATTCATTGGTTATCTTGTTATCAATTCAGTCTTGTCATTGGTTGTTTTGTTATCTTGTTAACCCTAGTCTGTTTATTTAAGCCCTCATGTTTGCCATTGTCCTTTGTCAAGTATTGTGTTAATGTAACGTTGTTCGGTTTGGTTCTTGTTGTTTCGCTGTCATAGTCATGGTTCTTGTTTCTTGTTCATGGTTTTTATTTTGTTTTGGATACTTTCATGTTTTTAGTTAATAAACTGCATTTGGTTCTACTTCATCTTCATCTCGTCGTCGTCTTCATCATTCTTGTACTGCTCACCTGCCTACATGTTACACCTCAGTGTTCCCTTTCTCTTTCTCTCACTCCAGTGTGTATAAATTTGGCTTTGAGGAAGGATTTTCGAGCGCAGACACATATAATGTTCTAACTAATACTTGGAATGACTAGATGGCAGAGGTCAGGGTGACTCTGTAGCATTATGATAAAGACAAGGATTGCTTTGGCAGCTTCTGTCATTTGGAGTGTTAAATGTTCTCTCTAATTTTTTTTAGTTTCTTCATATATATATATACTTATTTTATTATTTTTTTTTATCAGTGCATAGTTTTAAGTAGGTGCCCACATCTAAAATCTAAAGCTGTTGGCCTTGCGTATGTGATGTGATGTGTATGTGATGATTTAGCTTACTTTATCACATTTGATAAAGTCATTTTCCTGACACCCCTGTGTGGAGATGAAAGGAAGGACTTATAATACAGATTAAAGCATACATAAACTGTGCTGAGAATGGAATGTACTGTATAATGTATTATGAAACGTGTATCTCTCATACAGATAAAAGTGTCTCAGAAGCTTCTTATCCTTTCAGAGTTGCGTTAGCTTCTGTATTTTCAGATATTTAGACAACGCCGCCTCCCTGTCTCAAAGAAAGAAAAAAAAAATGAAATCTCTACCAGGGGTTTAGGCAGGTAGGACTGAGAGGATGGGATATATTCCAACTGAATGTGAAACCAGGGGAGGCGTTTTAGTACATCTCACAGTACAAAGGTGATATTAGATTTTCAGCTAATTGATATTTTATTTGTTAATGTTCTAATATCCAGACTTGTATTTGCTTCTAACTGAAATTGGGCTAAGGGACTTTATGAAAATTACTTCATTTATTTGTTTATTTAGGTTTACACATTTATTTTAAAACACCCATTTTATTTGAAGCTATATCATTGCAATAAATACATACATACATTCACTACCGGTCAAAAGTTTTGAACACTTGACTGAAATGTTTCTCATGATCTTAAAAATCTTTTGATCTGAAGGCGTATGCTTAAATGTTTGAAATTAGTTTTGTAGACAAAAATATAATTGTGCCACCATATAATTTATAATTTATTTCATTACAAAACTAAAATGTAATAAAAAAATAAAAAAGTTTTTGAAATTGATGACTTGGACCAAATAATAAAGTAAAGCAGTCAATAAGTGCCCAACATAGATGGGAACTCCTTCAATACTGTTTAAAAAGCATCCCAGGGTGATACCTCAAGAAGTTGGTTGAGAAAATGTCAAGAGTACTTTGAAGATGCTAAAATATAACACAGTTTTGATTTATTTTGGATTTTGTTTAGTCACAACATAATTCCCATAGTTCCATTTATGTTATTCCATAGTTTTGATGACTTTACTATTATTCTAAAATGTGAAGAAAAAAAAATTATAATAAAGAATGAGTGTTTCAAAACTTTTGACCAGTAGTGTACATTTACATTTATGCATTTGGCTGACGCTTTTATCCAAAGTGACTTACAGTGCCCTTATTACAGGGACAATCCCCCTGGAGCAACCTGGAGTTAAGTGCCTTGTTCAAGGACACAATGGTGGTGGCTGTGGGGATTGAACCAACAACCTTTCACTTTCCAGTTCAGCGCTTTAGTCCACTACATGTGTACATACACAATCTACTATATAAACAACCTTAAAACTGGATAAGTAAAATTGCATAAAATATTAAGACTTGTTTAAGAAAATATATTGAATTAAGAGTATTTTTCTTAGCCCTTTGGTTAATAATTTTTTCTTGTTTAAAGCATAAATCTAACCAAATTTAGTGAGGTTTATGCCTAAAAAAAGATTTTTTTTATATCTTATGCAGTTTTGCTTCACAAGTACAATTTTTAACTGTATTTTGTTTTAAGAATGTTCTGAATTTTTTACTGAAAAACAAGATATAAATACTGATTTAGAAAGTGCAGTGTTAATATATTGTATAAATGTTTTCATAATATTTCACAACATTATTTATGTATTCTGAATAAGAAACCATCCTTTGTTTACTGCAATAGCATGTATTACGTTTATATAGGCTAGAGAACATGAAACTCCATTTGCAAAGGAGCATGCTTTTCAGTTCAAAGAAAATTTCCACTATGAGAAGTTGTTTAGCTTTACTATGGTAATAGCACCCTGGGATTGGGGTAATTTTGGAGATTCAGTATGAGCAAGAGAACGATGGCAGAATGTCTCCATGCAAAGCTTTGAGTCTCAGGAGAAAACTCTTTTAAATACACACACATATACTGTATGCGTATATATATATATATACACTATATTGCCAAAAGTATTCGCTCACCCAACCAAATAATTGAATTCAGGTGTTCCAATCACTTCCATGGCCACAGGTGTATAAAATGAAGCACCTAGGCATGCAGACTGCTTCTACAAACATTTGTGAAAGAATGGGCCACTCTCAGGAGCTCAGTGAATTCCAGCATGGTACTGTGATAGGATGCCACCTGTGCAACAAGTCCAGTTGTGAAATTTCCTCACTACTAAATATTCCACAGTCAACTGTCAGTGGTATTATAACAAAGTGGAAGCGATTGGGAATGACAGCAACTCCAAGGCCACGTAAAATGACAGAGCGGGGTCAGCGGATGCTGAGGCGCATAGTGCGCAGAGGTCGCCAACTTTCTGCAGAGTCAGTCGCTACAGACCTCCAAAGTTCATGTGGCCTTCAGATTAGCTCAAGAACAGTGCATAGAGAGCTTCATGGAATGGGTTTCCATGGCCGAGCAGCTCCATCCAAGCCATACATCACCAAGTGCAATGCAAAGCGTCGGATGCAGTGGTGTAAAGCATGCCGCCACTGGACTCTAGAGCAGTGGAGACGCGTTCTCTGGAGTGACGAATCACGCTTCTCCATCTGGCAATCTGATGGACGAGTCTGGGTTTGGCTCTGAATGCTTCAGCATACCAAGAGATTTTGGACAATTCCATGCTCCCAACTTTGTGGGAACAGTTTGGGGATGGCCCCTTCCTGTTCCAACATGACTGCGCACCAGTGCACAAAGCAAGGTCCATAAAGACATGGATGAGCGAGTTTGGTGTGGAAGAACTTGACTGGCCTGCACAGAGTCCTGACCTCAACCCGATAGAGCACCTTTGGGATGAATTAGAGTGAAGACTGCAAGCCAGGCCTTCTCGTCCAACATCAGTGTCTGACCTCACAAATGCACTTCTGGAAGAATGGTCAAAAATTCCCATAAACACACTCCTAAACCTTGTGGAAAGCCTTCCCAGAAGAGTTGAAGCTGTTATAGCTGCAAAAGGTGGGCCGACGTCATATTAAACCCTATGGATTAAGAATGGGATGTCACTTAAGTTCATATGCGTCTAAAGGCAGATGAGCGAATACTTTTGGCAATATAGTGTATATATATATATATATATATATATATATATATATATATATATATATATATATATATATATATATATATTCCAAAAGTTTGGAATAATGTACAGATATTTGCTCTTATGGAAAGAAATTGGTACTTTAATTCACCAAAGTGGCATTCAACTGATCACAAAGTATAGTCAGGACATTAATAATGTGAAAAATTACTATTACAATAAACTACTTAAACTACTTCAAAGAATTCTCATCAAATAATCCTCCATGTGCAGCAATGACAGCTTTGCAGATCCTTGGCATTCTAGCTGTCAGTTTGTCCAGATACTCAGGTGGCATTTCACCCCACACTTCCTGTAGCACTTGCCATAGATGTGGCTGTCTTGTCGGGCACTTCTCACGCACCTTACAGTCTAGCTGATCCCACAAAAGCTCAATGGGGTTAAGATCCATAACACTCTTTTCCAGTTATCTGTTGTCCAATGTCTGTGTTTCTTTGCCCACTCTAACCTATTTCTTTATGTTTTTCTGTTTCAAAAGTGGCTTTTTCTTTGCAATTCTTCCCATAAGGCCTGCACCCCTGAGTCTTCTCTTTACTGTTGTACATGAAACTGGTGTTGAGCGGGTAGAATTCAATGAAGCTGTCAGCTGAGTACATGTGAGGCGTCTATTTCTCAAACTAGAGACTCTGATGTACTTATCCTCTTGTTTAGTCATACATCTGGCCTTCCACATCTCTTTCTGTCCTTGTTAGAGACAGTTGTCCTTTGTTTTTGAAGACTGTAGTGTACACCTTTGTGGTTCTTCAGGTTTTTTTTTTTTTTTTTTTTTGGCAATTTCAAGCATTGTATAGCCTTCATTCCTCAAAACAATGATTGATTGATGAGTTTCTAGAGAAAGCTGTTTCTTTGTTGCCATTTTTTACCTAATTTTGACCTTAAGACATGCCAGTCTATTGCATACTGTGGCAACTCAAAAACAAACACAAAGATAATGCTAAGCTTCATTTAATGAACCAAATAGCTTTCAGCTGTGTTTGATATAATGGCAAGTGATTTTCTAGTACCAAATTAGCAATTTAGCATGATTACTCAAGGATAAGGTATTGGAGTGATGGCTGCTGGAAATGGGGCCTGTCTAGATTTGATCAAAAATGACTTTTTTCAAATAGTGATGGTTCTGTTTTTTACATCAGTAATGTCCTGACTATACTTTGTGATCAGTTGAATGCCACTTTGAAGAATTAAAGTACCAATTTCCTTCCAAAACAGCTAAATCTGTACATTATCCCAAACTTTTGGATATATATATATATATATATATATATATATATATATATATATATATATATATATATATATATACATACACACACACACACACTGGATAGCTCTTTATGAATAAGTTATTACTGATTTAGACTTCAATGCTGGGGAGAGCAGAGCTGGTGGGGAACACAAATACGACTGAGTGTCCAGTGACACCATGGATATTCCCAATGGGCCAACATTACTCCTTCTATATGTATGTCATTTCAGCTTTATTTGCTTTATTTTAAATTTCTGTCTTTTCCCCCCACTTTGAACCAACTTATTTGTCCTGTGTGATGATGTGAAAAGCTGACCAAGCAGTTGTTTCCAGTCAAATGCATTTATAGGAGCTGAGAGCTTGTGTGGTGTGTGATTGGAATGTGTCAACCACATTTTTGTCCTGTGGAACCTCAAAGAAAACCCCATATGCAGATTCCAAAATGAACACTTGCCAAGCAACAAATGCAAGTAAAATTTGCATTCAGAGAGTAATAATAAAAAACTAAAATAAAAAGTTTCTCACCACTGACCAGAGACTATGACAAAAAGTTATCTTGTCATAAAAATAGCACAAAATACGTCATCATAGCTTCATTTGGCAGACTGCTGACCCAGCCACACTGGTAAATGGACTTTGTGAATCTTTGTCAGGAAAGGTTATTAAAGAAATCCATATTCATAATACAGCCCTTATTTAATTTCCCTATTGGCTTTCTTATAATATACATTCCACCCATAACATATATATGACATCTCATGATTTTGAGTCATTTAAGGATAAACATGTATCCCCATATATTATTTTATACTATATTATTTATATAGATTATTATATTTGTATTATATATAAGTAACATTTTAATTTGTACATTTATTAAATTTGTTTTTTTAGACATAACTTACTGTGTTTACATGAATACCTCACCAAGATGGGTATTTTGCCAGAATTTTGAAATGTATTTGACCGTTCCGGCACTTATAGCATCACCATGAGCGTTCTCGAAGCATGTGCATATTCAGCACACACACACACAAACCGATCGCTAGCGAATTTTACAGTTATGCACTCTGGATTATTATTAAGAATATTAACTTTGTAATATGTGGCACAGGCCTAGACTATATCAGAAATATAGCCAGTTATTTTTTGGTTATTGAAGTTCTAATCAGGCTATTTGTCCGGCCGAAAAAACAAGAAAAAAAAAACAAGCGTTAATGTCATGCCCTAAATACAAGTGTATTATAATAACTAATAACAACAACCCTATTAAAATTATACAAGTAATAATTCTCTAGTAATTTCTTAATTTTTACGCTGCATTGCCATGTGATCTGGTTAAAAAAATGCAGTAATTTTCTGTGTGAAGTCGCGTTAACAAAAGCCTTTGAATGAGCGCCTTTGAGTTCCAGTATGGTAAAATGCTCTCATCTCCGCTTCTGTTCAGAAAAAAACAACAAAAAACCTGGTGTTATAATATTTTCGATTTGTAATTGTATAGTGACTTGTAGTGGCCAGTTAAAGTGAATTTAGAGCACTGTAAATACAATTGAACACAACACATCCGTTATTCTGTGCATGAGATGAGATTCATGGAGGGAGCACAGACCGAACCACCTCACGTGTGCTCAGAACAGACCTCTGCAGAACAGCGCATGGCACATGCAGACTGTTTGTTTGATTAGATCACAGCCCTTTGCAGTTTAATATTCATAAGGTCATGTCTTTATATCGATTTTATTTCGATGGATCGTTCTGCCCTACACAATGCAATAGAAAGACGTACTGTTTTTGCTTTATTTCACAGAACGTGTTCTTTTTATCTCATCACATTGAATTCAGACTGCAAGCTCACAACTTGAGTATCATTCTCTTGCCGTGGCCCTGGGAATCCAGTAGTGGTGGGGTGCAGGAAACACTGATATATATATTAGGGGTGTAACAGTACATGTATTCGTCCGAACCGTCACAGTACTGACATCACGGTTCGGTGCATGCAGTCAGACGAAGAATACATCTAAGTCATTCATAGGTGATCCACTCCAATCCAGAAGAGGGCGCGCGCGGTAATGAAACACTGCTTGCTATCCGCCACAACAGGAAAAAGAGCACAAGAAGAAGAGACCATCTATGCACCAACCCAAAACAAGATTGGCTTCTCATAATGCACAAGTTTTATTTTTCATTATTCTATTTATTTTGTACTTTTATAACACAAGAGATGCTTTTCAGTTTTGTAGCTGATTGTGACCAAATACCTTTTGTTTTTTTATCAACCCTACAAAAAATATGGCCTATGCAAGAGTGCATTCTGTTTACTGCTTAGTGCTTAATACGCTAAAGGAGGCTGTACTGTACCAACTACCTCAGGGGGGACTAAATGCTGCTAGATGGAACAAACTGTAATTTGCACTACTGTCTGTTCGAAATAAATGAAAAGATACCTAGTATTTGGGATTTGTTGCTTTTTCCTGTTGTACTGAACTCGCATCGAACCGTGACCCCAAAACCGAGGTACGTACCGAACCGTGACTTCTTTGTACCCATATACAGTTGTGCTCAAAAGTTTGCATACTCTGGCAGAAATTGTGAAAGTTTGGCATTGATTTTGAAAATATGACTGATCATGCAACAAAACTGTCTTTTATTTAAGGATAGTGATCATATGAAGCCATTTATTATCACATAGTTGTTTGGCTCCTTTTTAAATCATAATGATAACAGAAATCACCCAAATGGTCCTGATCAAAAGTTTACATATCCTTGAATGTTTGTCCTTGTTACAGACACACAAGGTGACACACACAGGTTTAAATGGCAATTAAAGTTTAATTTCCCACACCTGTGGCTTTTTAAATTGTAATTAGTGTCTGTGTATAAATAGTCAATGAGTTTGTTAGCTCTCACGTGGATACACTGAGCAGGCTAGATACTGAGCCATGGGGAGCAGAAAAGAACTGTCAAAAGACCTGTGTATCAAGGTAATGGAACTTTATAAAGATGGAAAAGGATATAAAAAGATTTCCAAAGCCTTGAAAATGCCAATCAGTACTGTTCAATCACTTATTAAGAAGTGGACAATTCAGGGATCTCTTGATACCAAGCCAAGGTCAGGTAGACCAAGAAAGATTTCAGCCACAACTGCCAGAAGAATTGTTCGGGATACAAAGAAAAACCCACAGGTAACCTCAGGAGAAATACAGGCTGCTCTGGAAAAAGATGGTGTGGTTGTTTCAAGGAGCACAATACAACGATACTTGAACAAACATGAGCTGCATGGTCGAGTTGCCAGAAAGAAGCCAATGCCACAAAAAAGCCGTTACAATATGCCCGACAACACCTTGACACGCCTCACAGCTTCTGGCACACTGTAATTTGGAGTGACGAGACCGAAATAGAGCTTTATGGTCACAACCATAAGCGCTATGTTTGGAGATGGGTCAACAAGTATTGAGCTCCTTGAAACAACCACACCATCTTTTTCCAGAGCAGCCTGTATTTCTCCTGAGGTTACCTGTGGGTTTTTCTTTGTATCCTGAACAATTCTTCTGGCAGTTGTGGCTGAAATCTTTCTTCTTCTGCCTGACCTTGGCTTGGTATCAAGAGATCCCCAAATTTTCCACTTAATGAGTGATTGAACATTACTGACTGGCATTTTCAAGGCTTTGGATATCTTTTTATATCCTTTTCCATCTTTATAAAGTTTCATTACCTTGTTACGCAGGTCTTTTGACAGTTCTTTTCTGCTCCCCAAGGCTCAGTATCTAGCCTGCTCAGTGTATCCACGTGAAAGCTAACAAACTCATTGACTATTTATACACAGACACTAACTGCAATTTAAAAAGCCACAGGTGTGGGAAATTAACCTTTAATTGCCATTTAAACCTGTGTGTGTCACCTTGTGTGTCTGTAACAAGGCCAAACATTCAAGGGTATGTAAACTTTTGATCAGGGCCATTTGGGTGATTTCTGTTATCATTATGATTTAAAAAGCAGCCAAACAACTATGTGATAATAAATGGCTTCATATGATCACTATCCTTAAATAAAAGACAGTTTGTTTTTTTTGCATGATTAGTCATATTTTCAAAATCAATGCCAAATTTCACAATTTCTGCCAGGGTATGCAAACTTTTGAGCACAACTGTATATGTATATGTATATATTGGTTAGATGGGTTAGACAGTCCAACCAAAAAAAAAAACTTCATGAATTATGGAGCCTGTAGCTGGTAGAAGAGCAGCTCTTATGTTTGTGTGAGGAACACCAGACTATTCAGATATTCTATTCTACGGCAGGGCAAACAGGAGAAACTACAAAGCCACCTCCACAATGCAGGATTACAACAAGAGAAAGCTTCCTTGGTGTCACTCCCTTGCACATGTACTCGCTGAATATATTTACAAAGACATCTATTCCTCAGTGGCTGCCTGGAAGGACATCATCCTATCCTGTGGTTGCCAGCATGCATAAACAAACCTGGGGTAGATAAAGTTCATATTGGCAAATTTAATTCCGCAGAAATCCTTCTTGTAGAGTATTTCAAACACTATTTTGGACAACTGCCTTCTGAGTGTTGCCCTACCAATTTAGAGATCTTATTGCAGACTATACTGAAGTGCATTTTGTTCTTCATAACATGTATTTGACCATTCAGGCGCTTTATTATGAGCGTTCTCGAAACACATGGGCATTTTCAGCACACACACATAAACTGATCACTAACGAATTATACAGCTATGCACTCTGGATTATTATTAAGAATATTAACTTTGTAATATGTGGCATAGGCCTAGACTATATCACAAATATAGCTGGTTATTTTTTCATTATTGAAGTTCTAATCAGGCTTATTTGTCTGGCTGAGAAAAAAACAAAAAAACAAGCATTAATGTCATGCCCTAAATACAAGTGTATTATAATAACTAATAACAACAACCCTATTAAAATTATACAAGTAATAATTCTCTAATAATTTCTTAAATTTTACGCTGCATTGCCAAGCTTTTCCCAGGAATGGATGTTGTGTTGATTGCCGCTCTAAGTAAGTAGCTCGTTTATTATCATCTTTTGAGTTAGAAGTTGGTAATCCATCCAGCTGAATATTTGGTAAAATCCTCCCACATTTTCTTCACTCAAAATAAATCAATTCATTAGGGGTGCACCGATCGATCGGCCACCGATCTAAATCGGTGGATCTTCGTCTTAAGTCTGCGATCATGCCTAGAATCAGGGCCGATCTTTTTTGCAGTACATAGGGAATCACACATTCACTGCTACTTTAATGAATGAGCACTTTCCCAGCCCTTGACACATGACAGTGGAGGGTGAATTGTTGGCAATTCTAAGTATTCACGAATTGAAATTTTCAGACATGCTATTATTCAGATGTTTGTTTTTTTTTTTTTTTTTTTTTTTTTTTTTTTTTTTTACAGCTGTGTAAGAATTACAGGTGCATCTCAATAAATTAGAATGTCATGGAAAAGTTCATTTATTTCAGTAATTCAACTCAAATTGTGAAACTCGTGTATTAAATAAATTCAGTGCACGCAGACTGAAGTAGTTTAAGTCTTTGGTTCTTTTAATTGTGATGGTTTTGGCTCACATTTAACAAAAACCCACCAATTCACTATCTCAAAAAATTAGAATATGGTGACATGCCAATCAGCTAATCAACTCAAAACACCTGCAATGGTTTCCTGAGCCTTCAAAATGGTCTCTCAGTTTGGTTCACTAGGCTACACAATCATGGGGAAGACTGCTGATCTGACAGTTGTTCAGAAGACAATCATTGACACCCTTCACAAGGAGGGTAAGCCACAAACATTCATTGCCAAAGAAGCTGGCTGTTCACAGAGTGCTGTATCCAAGCATGTTAACAGAAAGTTGAGTGGAAGGAAAAAGTGTGGAAGAAAAAGATGCACAACCAACCGAGAGAACCGCAGCCTTATGATTGTCAAGCAAAATCGATTCAAGAATTTGGGTGAACTTCACAAGGAATGGACTGAGGCTGGGGTCAAGGCATCAAGAGCCACCACACACAGACGTGTCAAGGAATTTGGCTACAGTTGTCGTATTCCTCTTGTTAAGCCACTCCTGAACCACAGACAACGTCAGAGGTGTCTTACCTGGGCTAAGGAGAAGAAGAACTGGACTGTTGCCCAGTGTTCCAAAGTCTTCTTTTCAGATGAGAGCAAGTTTTGTATTTCATTTGGAAACCAAGGTCCTAGAGTCTGGAGGAAGGGTGGAGAAGCTCATAGCCCAAGTTGCTTGAAGTCCAGTGTTATGTTTCCACAGTCTGTGATGATTTGGGGTGCAATGTCATCTGCTGGTGTTGGTCCATTGTGTTTTTTGAAAACCAAAGTCACTGCACCCGTTTACCAAGAAATTTTGGAGCACTTCATGCTTCCTTCTGCTGACCAGCTTTTTAAAGATGCTGATTTCATTTTCTAGCAGGATTTGGCACCTGCCCACACTGCCAAAAGCACCAAAAGTTGGTTAAATGACCATGGTGTTGGTGTGCTTGACTGGCCAGCAAACTCACCAGACCTGAACCCCATAGAGAATCTGTGGGGTATTGTCAAGAGGAAAATGAGAAACAAGAGACCAAAAAATGCAGATGAGCTGAAGGCCACTGTCAAAGAAACCTGGGCTTCCATACCACCTCAGCAGTGCCACAAACTGATCACCTCCATGCCACGCCAAATTGAGGCAGTAATTAAAGCAAAAGGAGCCCCTACCAAGTATTGAGTACATATACAGTAAATGAACATACTTTCCAGAAGGCCAACAATTCACTAAAAATGTTTTTTTTATTGGTCTTATGATGTATTCTAATTTTTTGAGATAGTGAATTGGTGGGTTTTTGTTAAATGTGAGCCAAAATCATCACAATTAAAAGAACCAAAGACTTAAACTACTTCAGTCTGTGTGCATTGAATTTATTTAATACACGAGTTTCACAATTTGAGTTGATTTACTGAAATAAATGAACTTTTCCACGACATTCTAATTTATTGAAATGCACCTGTACACATGCATCAAAATTAAGTTGCACATTTTTTAGAATCATTACGGTAGTAATTCTGACTCGCTACACTGTGAGCAAGGAGAGGATAAACAGACTGCAAACGGGTATAAAAACTA